>NC_142193.1:3413750-3746875 GCF_026936395.1 Plectropomus leopardus
GTGTCTACACTGAAAATAATGGTATGCATCCCATGAACCTTTCATATTTCAAAACCAAATGTAGTCTGCATCCCTGCTCTGGTATTTGTAGTAATCGTTGCCTCTTGTGACGTCATGAAAGTGAAATGTAATCATGCAGGTGTTTCACGGTGGGAAATTCTCCCCCTGAAAGGACTCTGCAGGGCACAACCAACGCAAACAGGACAGCCATATGAGCCTGGGCACTTGATACTGGTAAATGTCAGAGAGAAGGGGGAGTCACAGAGAGAGAGAAGGGGAATAACAGAGGCGTGTGGGAGAAATAATGGACTGACCCACTGACGAAACGCTAGCCCGAGGACACTGACATGAAACCTGTTTGATCCACATGAGGCAACGAATACTGCGACAGAAAACCGGCTGTCTGCTGCAGACTTCACTCTGCCAGGGGTAAACTATTAGTCTCATGGTTTAAGGGGTGGACGAGTTGGGAAGCTGCTCTTGCAACTCTGTTGTGTTCACCATACAGTTGTCATGAATGTTGAAATTTGCTAAAGAGACCAACACCATTTTTTGTACCAGGCTGAAAACATTATTATTTCTGATGTTAAATTGGAGATTTTTAACAGGGGGCTCTATGGGAATTTATGGGATTTTGGCCATAAGAACTGTAGGTTTTCGCATTTCTGCATTTCAGCCAGTTGAATTGGTCAAAAGCTCTTAAAAAGGCGAGTAAATCATTTTTAAGTTTCCAATTTTTGTCAAAGTACATTTTCCAGAATCAAAAGTGAACTTTATCTATAGCGTAATATACTTTTGTGACTTATTTTACAAATCAATGCAGAAAGTCAGCTTTGTACTTCTGTTGAGAATTGTTGAAAATAAGAAAAAATAAAATCAGGCTTTAATAAGTTGGTCCACGGTTCCTGCAGCCTAAGGCAGGGTAAATTTAAGACTTTTAAGACTTTTTCAATGCCACTCAGAATTGAGTTAAAGGACAATTTTCTGTTACTACACCTAAAGAAAAATGGTTTTATTTTGCCCAAATTTTTATTGTAGCATAAAACATGACTTTTGAAAAGAAAATGTCATAGATCATATGTCATATGTGATGAAAAAACAACCCTTTTTAGAGTGGAACACATGAAAGACGATGAACATATATTATTCTAAAAGTATCTTTCTAGTTAACCAACAGAAGTGGTAAATATCTGGCATTTCTGGTCTATTTGTGTTTCTCAAGCTGCATGTGAGATTCCACTGTTTGGATTCCCATCATGAAGAGCTTAAGAAGGAAAAAAAAAAACAAACAAAAAACTGACTTTATCAATTAATTTGAGACTTTCGATGCAACATCAGGAGAACAAAAACGATTCATAAATTCTTACTTCCCATGTCTGGCCTTATTTTTTTAATTAATTATTTCAATACCTTTTAAGACTTGAATTTATTTATGCAGCAAATCTGTTCCTGTGAGTACCAGCCCATTACATTACATTATTATATTATTATATTATTATTTGCATTATATAATTTCTGGGTGTCATTCTGGTGTTTTGCCTTGGAATTTGTCATTTTTACTATTTTCTATCTGATTACATATAAAGAAAATACATGCTATTTCCACTAGGTGCACTGTCATTATCAATGTTGCTGCTTATCATTGACATATCCCAGACTGTGATCATATAAAAGATCTTCTTTGCATGTAGTACAATAAAAAAATAATTCTTTTTGTATTTGTTTTTTACGAAAAATTAAAAACTCTTTTAAAAAATAAACTCAATAAAAGTAGGAAATAATATTTATGTATACAATTTTTTAAAGCTCAATTTTGAAAAGCTCAGGCTAGCCAAAGTCTCCACTGTTAAGTCAATGTGATGAATTAAATGTGAAAAATAAAGGCACGTTTCCAGTAAATAATGCCAAAGTTGCTCAATAATTTATTCATGTTAACATTTTACAAAACAAAATGTACACGATATAAAAAACAATTTGTTGTTTGAACTTACAAACCAACCATTCAGCCAACTCTGAAACACACCCGACTGTGACAAGCAAACAAACTTTGGTGAGGAGTGAAAAACAATGGAAACTTGCAGGGCTGGATTCAGCAGCCGCACAGTGTCAGTCTGTACATGTCATGTTTGTGGCACATTTTAACTATAGTCCCAATGACATACCTTCACTGAACACTGGGCTGTTTCTAATCTACAATAATCATAATGGTCTTCTTTTGATCAACAAAAGCGTTGTCTTGATATCCCCTAACAGGCGTGTGGGTGAACGTCATGCAACATAAAGATTTGGAGTAAAGTGAGACACTGAAACTTGAAAGGAACAGGAACGATGCTCGGGCCTGCAGGGTTCTGTTGACAATACAGTTTGTACAAAGTAGTGAAACTAAATATCCTTCAATCTTGGAGTGAGTGCATCAGTGAGCGTTCGTCATATATTGCACAGGTTCTCCTCTGTTGCCTCCTCTGGAGCTAATGTCTCTGTGCAGCGCTCCGTCAAGGATGGGACACGAGGGGAAAATGTTTCGGGGGTGAAGGGAGGTGTTAACATTTGGAACAGATTTTAGAGCCAAGGTGTGAACTCGGTTAAAGACGTCCCAACTTGTCTGCAGGACTGGCAGGTTTTCCTCTGGTTCCAAAGTATTACAGACATGGCTGCTGAGAAGGTCCACAAACGAGCAGCGGCTCCAAAGTAACGTCTGACCTCAGCACGGCTGCCACCCTCCGTCTCATCTCTTCTTCTTGCTGTGTCGGAGCATCTTCTTCCTCTTCAGGATCATCTCGTAGAGTTTCTCCAGGCCGGGCTGCAGGCCCTGACCATCCAGCGCTGAGCAGCCCTGTGTGTGGTGCAGCGTGGACGAGCTCAGCTCATGGAGAGCCAGAACTTTCTCCACCTGAAACACAAGAGGCAGAATACAAAACGTCAGTTACAGTCTGACATCTGACAATATGAGACAGCAAAACGGGTCTTTCAGTGATGCAGTGTTAACTGTTGACTTGAACTGGTCTCAATTACTCTCAGGACTCGAGTTCATTTACAGGTACAGAACAGGTTGTTATTTTTCCAATAATGGATCATAATTTTACGTATTTAAAACAACGTAGCATAACTATTATAATTAAAGCACTTTTCCTAAGTCTTGTGTTTTTTTTTTATCTTTCGATGGGTTTTTTTTATTACTTTTTTGATTACTTCTTTGAATACTCGTTGCCTTCTTTTTTCTTTTTTTTTTTTCCAAATCAAGCCAGTTTGCTCAAGTTTCAAAGGGTCAAAGTAGAGGGAAAAAAGAAAACAAGGGGTAGGCATGTAGGAAAAAGTACATTTATAATTATCATGATAAAATATTAAATTTATGTTACAGAATTATACATTTTTATGCATTTTTAAGTCATTCCTAAACGTGGTTTCATGCTCTTAAGTACTACTTTGATTATATTTTGATACAAAGCTGCAAAGGGCTGCCAAAATTTGATATCTTTCACTACTTATTAGTTACCATGAAATGTTACCAGGCAAAGAGGTGCAACAAGGACAGAAAGAGCCGTTATCTATCAAAGCTGAAATAATTAGAGAAGATTTATTGGTTTGCTCGACCTGTTCTTATTCCCAGGCCTTCAAATACCAATGCTGTATCACGCCCTTCAGCATCTCACAGTGACACACGGGGGAAGCCTCGAGCATGTCCATGTGACACACAGCTCAAAGACATCGTGGTTTGACTCGTTAAATGCTGTGTAACAGCCGGGGTTAGGTTCAGGCTGCAAAACCACTTTGTTGAGTTTAGAAAAAAGTGTTTTGGGTTTAAACGCTGTAAGGTGAATGTGGGTGGCGTCAGTGTGCGATGACCGTACACACGTTGCATCACATTATGTTAAAAACAACAGTGGCTTTAGGTTTTACAGGGGATGCGCATAAGTTACACAACTTTACATTTAAACAACACTGACTTTTGGTGTCACACAGAAAGTGACCTGCAGGCTCCTGACTGAAAGACTTGTTTTGTTCGACCCCTCCTCCCACCTCATGCAGACTTTGTTGGGGCTGCCCTCTGAAAACCGGAGGCTCAAATCATTAGTCATTAGTTGACTAAGATTGCTTCAAGACCAGCAGCTGTTTGTTTTTCTGAACAGTGTACTTCTGCGGATGTTTTGCTTCTTAGATTTTGCTGTGTAGTGAGTGCTCGACTTTCACACTACTCTTTGCAGCTGTGGACATGCAGGCAGCAGCACAGAGGGGGAGAGAGACCGCACAGAACTATGAAGAAGTGGTGAATCTACAGTTCTCAGCAAGTTATTATGCTACATTCTCTGGCTTTTGTTTGATATCTTATGTTGGAAAAAAAATGTTATTGTACATTTGAGATCTATTGTTGGGGACAGCCCTAGACTTAGTTGCTCCTAAGTGTCTTATCTTAATTTGAACTTGACTTTGGTGTCATTATCACACACTGGAGAGTGTAACAAAAAATGCAAAAAATGTTTGACATAAAACCAACTAAATTGTGTGATTTATGCTGGGATCTGTATCAAACAAGCATACAAACAAACAAGCGTCCCTTACATCTTGAACATTATCCTCAGGCTGGGGCATCTCTGCAGTGCCAAAATGCGTCATTCATAATGGGTTGTGACACAACTTATCCCCCGTATAAAAAAATTACATCTCCTATGATATGGATATTGCAATTGGCCACTCTTCAGTCCATTTTCAGCCTAACTTGTTTTTCAATGCTAATACCGGTGTGATACTATTTTGAGTTTTAATTTAGATACTAAAGCAATACTTTGACAACAAAACATCACACAAATGGTGACTTTTCCATATTATATTTGGATGTTTAGATACTTGGTTAACACTTGTTAATGTTGGAACTAAATCAGCTCTGTACAACAATAGCAAGCCATTTTTCTAACATTAATTACCTCTGAGGCTGACACAGCTCCATCCAGGTCCTGTTTGTTTGCCAGAACCAGCACGGGCACCCCCTGGTTCTCAGCCGACCGGGTGATCCGGTGGAGCTCCACCTTGGCCTCCTCCATTCGCTCCGCCTCGGCCGCATCCACCACGAACACCAGCCCGTCCGTCCTCCTAGTGTACGACTTCCAGAGGGGCCTCAGCTTCTCCTGACCGCCGACATCCCACACCTGGAACGTGGTGGTGTTGGTTTTGGAGTTCCCCATGGGAACTTTAATCCGCTCCATGTTGAAGCCTTTGGTGGGGATCGTCTCGACAAACTCCCGTAGCTTGAGTCTGTAGAGGAGAGAAGTTTTCCCTGCAGAGTCCAAACCAATCACCACTACATGTAGAGACTGGAAGCTGGGCAGGAACGGGGTGTTGGGGGCGATTTCTGTTAACTGGTTTCCCATATTTAGGTCCTGTAAAGTGGAGTGTTCACTCTAAAGTTTATAGTTTCCTTTGGCAGGTCTTCCTCTCAACTCCCACTCTCTCGCTGTTTTCCTGGGTCCTTGTCTCACTTGCTTTTTGTGTCCTTGGCAGCAAAAAAAGTGTGTGTGTGTGTGTGTGTGTGTGGACACTTTGAAGGTGGCAGGAGGGACAGGGAGGGGACGGTTTGGCTGGAGAGCGGTTCACACTCCTGGCCTCACTTCAAAGGCTGGTACAGGATGATGAGGGGACAGACCACTGGCTGCACTCACTGCGGACAGGAGATAAAAAGGGAGTGGGGGAGGAAAACATGAGTCAGCTATTTTAAGAGGGGCACTGGGCTGTCAGTAATTAAGAGAAACAGAGACTTAGCGCAGCTACAATCCACTGTCACACCACGGAGAGGACAGAATTGTATGTCTTTTGTACATTGTACACTTCTTTTATAGTAAATTCTATACTTGATTAGATATGACTACAGTGGTAATTTTACATAAAAAGAACAAATTAACCCTCTAAAACCTTATTCTTGTGCTGTTTTCAGGCACCTCTGACAAGTATTTAAACTGTTAAAAGCACAAAGTTGTTTAATTTCTTTCAAAAACATGGAAAAGGTGATGAGCACCTTAGCAAGAAATGAGTAGACTTAAATAAATATTTCGAAAAGGTTAGAAAAAGAATATCTAGGGGATAAAGAAAAAAGCTAGAGATAATTGTGTATTTATAGTAGTAATCGTAATCATATATTTTAAGATTATGTTACATCAAATATTATAATATTTTAAATGGTTTTCCTCAATCATGTGAGTGTACTCTTTTTTAAAATTATTATCAATTTTCAGATATTTTCTTGCACTTTTATGAATTTCTTGCTAATCAGGGAGTGATTTCTTCCTTGGTTGCTCATTGCCACTACTTATTTATTTATTCATTCAAACAAATCAAGCCAATTCGCTCAGGTTAAAAGGGTTAAAGGAGAGGGAAAATGGAAAATGCAGGGAAAAACTACAAATATTATCATGACTACATATTCAATTACTTGAAGTTTTTTTTTAAGATTTACCATAATTTCAAGCACTTTTCCCAGGTCATTTCAATGTTTATTTTTTTCTTTCTTTTTCTCTTTTTATTATAATTATTTTCAGGTAATTTTCCCGTACTTTTGACTAATTTCTTGCGTTTAATTGTGTCAGTTCTTCTGACATTGCTCACTGCCCTCTTCCTTTGTGTTTCAGAGAAATGAAGCCAGTCAGTTCAGGTTTCAAAGGGTCAAACATGTTTTTTTTTTTAAAAAAAAAAAAAAAAACTTTAGTGGTAAAAAGCAGATCATCTTTTGTTCTGACAGTGCAGTGAATGGAGAGCCATCGCATTTGCAGGGCAGAGAGCACCGTCAGCAACTGTGGTGTTTTCTAGCTGTCTCCTGCACAGGACGAGAAAAACATGGATCAAATAGATCCTCTGTTCTGGCTTTTTATAGAGTCAAACATAGTCAGTGCTGATGCTGAGGTAAGTTAGTCACCCCAACAGCACAAACACTGCAGGTCGTAGATGTAATTCGGATAAACACACAGCCTCAATCATTAACAACAACAGAATGAAACGTGCGCTCAGACGTGTTAAAGTAATTGTACTGCACAATCAAGAGTTATTATTTAGTTACAAAAGTTCAAATTCGTTTTTTTTTTAAAGTACATTTCCTTCTCTTTGTGCTGCGCGGCGGAAGGACTTACAGGACCAGTGCCGCCGGTCTAATCACTGCCAGCCGCGCGCCCCGACAAAGTCAGCGCGTAGGGGTTATTTCAGTGATAAAAATGTTAATGTTTCTCACCTGTCGGCACTCCCAAGCTCTTTAAACTAGTCGACATGTTGCATAACGACGACTTTGTGAACAGTATCCAAGTTTAACGCCAAAATAATCCCAGTACGTTCGTTTCCAAGACTGCACTGTGCAGACTGAGTGTGCTCTGCGTTGGTCCGACGACGACTGGCAGCGGAAGAGGAGTAGCGCGAGGAAAAGCACGAGCAACCCCCCGCTGATGACGTCACAGCAGCGGGAGGGACAGAGACAGAGAGGACCGAAACATGTCCAAAAAAAAAAAGAATATATTTGAAAAAGAAAATATTTGATCTGAAGTTATCCTTTAGACAAGATAAGATCGAAAATAACTGGAACGTTTATGTACTATCCTAGCAAAAAATAAAAAATAAATAAATTAAACAAACAAACAAGAAACAACAATGCATACATTTAAATTTAATTTAATTTAATTTATCTTAAATAAAATAAAATAAAATAAAAGGGAGGGAGGACTTGGAAAATGAAGGAGAAACAGTCCCTAAAAAGTGAAGTTATTCATTGTTGTAAGGGTTGAATGTTTTCAGATTTTTGTAATCATTTAAATTTGCTTTATTTTTAAACACACACACAAAAAAATTGTTCTTCAATTTGATTATTGGCCATTGCTAAGTTTGTATATAGTATAGTGAAAGAAGTATTAATAAATTAATAGGAACAGAAGGAATTAATAGCAATGCCAGAAATGTAAAAAAAAAAAAAAAAAAAAGCTCCTCAGTGCAGTGTTATCTAATTATGAAGAGGTTATAATATATCACCCAGTCACCCAGACATTGTACACTTTTGCAAGCCAAATTAGGAAATATAATGCCTTGACTACAAATACATTTTAATACACATTTAACAGCAACAAAGCTGCTGGAAAAGCAGTGATGAATCGCTGAAAAAACATCTGGCATAAAAGCCACTGGAAACATGGCCACTGACCAATAAACATCAGCCACTGTTTTTGTTTATTGGTCTATGTCAGCGGTCTGCAGCTGAACCCGAATCTCATTGTTTTCACAATTTGTGAACAGTTACGGCTGCTGTTCTTCTTCTTTAAATTAGCCGCTAACTGCTAAATCTCCCACAGTGGGTTGCTTGCAAAAAGTGTCATCAAAACATCACACCTGCCCCACCCATGGTCATGTCTTCCCGGCTTCACGTTTTACACAAAGAGCCTTTTTTCTGGACTCTTTCTACCTCCTGTCTCGGCTCAGAGGCGAGACAACTCTTTCCGCCCTTTAGTTGATTGGACGTAATACCGTACAGCGAGGCAGAATAACAATGTAATATTCCTGCCTTGAACAGGAAGCAAAAAAACGTCAGCCCATATAGGCTGCTACCTTTCAAAACATTGTTATTTTACACATTAAAGGCAAGTCCATGAGAGATTTGACAGGCTGTAGCAAGTTCAGACATGTCTGTGACAGCAGCGATACAGAGGAATTATCATCGAAGTTCTTAAACAGCAGAGATTACAGCTATAAAGTTGGAAAATTTACTTAAGAAGATAGGGTTAGAGAATTTTAAGGATAAAGACAAAACCAAGTGTTGAAAAAAAATGGAAAAAATGTTATTGAAATGTTATTATGTTATTAAATGAAAAAAAAAATGTTATTTCTTAAGATTACAACTTACCTGTTACACAGTGGAGCTGATTTATCTTAGAAAATGTAAAGGAAACCCCAGGAGGTAAATTGCATTGAATAAAGCCCCATTTCCACTGCACAAAAAACACTAACATCTGTTTTTTTAAAGCAAAAGGAAAGTGTACAATCAGCATTTACACCAGCATGCAGTAGACACGATTATTTATCACCTCCAGCTCTGATCGACATTGTTAAACTTGCAAGATGGATTGACAGACCATCACTAATTACTGTCCATCTCTACCTAAGCAGTGCTAAAATATTGATTTAGATTAGTCTGTACCAAGTTTGAAAGAGCTACTGATTTAATATATATATATATATATATATATATATATATATATATATATATATATATATATATATATATATATATATATATATATATATATATATATAAAAATAGAGAAGTAACCCGTAAAGTTTTCATAGACCTCTGTCCATGCTACTTTCTATTGTTAGCCTGTTCTCCAGCCTGTTTGTGACACCAAAACACACCAAAACAATGGACACAGACAACAATCCACACACACATGCTTGTCTACTGAAGAGCCGTGTACACAGCTCTACTCTACTGGCAATGGAGAAGCAGTCTATAGCCTATTTTTAGCAAGTTTATCCGTGTTTGAAAAACCTGCGTGCATGCACTGATTTAGATGGAAAAGCGGTATAACAAAGTGAACAGAATTTAGAAGTTTTCATGACCTCTGTTTGCTATAATTCTACTTTAAAAAAAATGTATAAAACAGAAATCCCACTGGCCATTACCAAAAATGCATTGCAATGAGATGGCAGTCAGATGTCCCATTGGCTGTTGGACTGTGACTCTCAGAAGTGAACAGTTGTGGTCCTCCAGATAACTTACTCACTCAGGAATGAGATCCAATTTTTCTATAAAATATGGCAACTTTTTATCACCTTCATGGAAAACCTCCTACCCCCTAAAATGGAATAATGGCCTGCATGATCTCATTATTTTCACCATACTAGTGTTATAATAGACTATGTTATTATGGTTAATGATATCCTGTCTTTCACCATTTTTTCCTTTTATTGCATTGTTGTACTTAACTTAATCACTTAGATTTTAATGTGAAACACTGCATGAACATTTATTTTATTGTCTGTGAAATTATTTTTGAGTTATTCATAATGCAAAATTATGTTTTTGTACTGTCATTTGGTGCCTGTGTTGTTTGTATATTAAAATAAATGAAAAAATAAATAAAATATAAAAAAGTATACATAACAATTTTTGTTTACTTATAAACTAAACTCAACTTAAGTCTAGTAATTATGTTTAGGCTATTAATCTTTTTCAAGGCAATATGCTTCACAGATATTTTGAAGTCAGATCAGCTTGTTAGAATATTACAGTGATCAACAAAAGTAACAGCAAGGAGCCATAAAGGCCGACCGGCAAAGTTTCATGTTTGTCACAGCTGGAGCTCAGAGTGCCGTCAGTTCATCGCAGGTCACCACGAGCCATCGCTGACATAATGGCACAGCTGTATTGATTTGCATGATAGTGGTCTATGTCGTTCTCTTCAGATACCTGACACTCATTATCATAATGATGTGTGTGTGTGTGTGTGTGTGTGTGAGTGTGTGTTTGTGTGAGAGTGAGAGGGAATCATGTAACGACCTATTGACTGACCCTGTGGAGCCAGGCTGACTGACTGCTTGTTAAGTAAGCGTGGATATTGACGTGAAAAGGAATGTTTTTAGAGGACACAAAAATCATCTTCTATTTCTATTTGATTTTTCTTTTTTTGTGCTGTTTGATCCTGATGTGGAAATTGAGATAAGCAGCAGCTGGAATGGTCCTGATAAAAATGGAACAATGCTGCTGTCAGGTGATTTGTAGATTCAGTGTAACCTGATTATATCAGCGTCACAGAGACTTCAGATGCATGTGTCCGTGTGTGTGTGTGTGTGTGTGTGTGTGTGTGTAATAGGCCCCAAACCTGTGTCAGATCTGAAGGTTGCTATCAGCTATGTCAGAGGAGCTAGATGTAAAATTCACAGGGTTTGTGGAATGGAAAACTGTGTTCTAGTTTCAGCAAGCTTTGAAAGCGTAATTCTCACTTTTACCCATCATGTCTGTCCCACAGAGCTTTGTATCTCGATATGAGTACTGAAATTGAAATAAAACTTTCAAAAATTGGCATCCAATGATCAAATTCAAATTCAAAATTTAAATATCCCATTGACTGTGACAGAGATTCTTGGACCCTTGAAAATGTCGGTGGGGCATGCAGTCCTGTGGCACCTCTATGTTGCACTAAAACATCGATCCAAATGAGTTTGCAATGAGTTTGAAAGAGAAACTGAATTAGTCACAGATATATAAAGAGAAGTAACCACCGTAGAGTTTTCACAGACCTCTGTCCATGCTGCTGTCTACTGTTTACCTTTTCTCTGACTGGCTGTGACATCGCCCAGGCACACCAACAAAACAACACACACACACACACACACACACACAGACAAGTTGAAATTAAGGCATACTTGTCTGCTGCAAAGCTGTGTACATGGCTCTGCTCTACTGACAATGGGAATGCAGTCTGTAGCATATTCACTAGATCTGGGTACAAAAATGATTGAATGCAAGTATAATTTGACTGGAGAGGCTTGATACTAGCTGGGGGGCCACTGGAATGTATCGGTCGATACCGAGTCGATTTTGAGTACTGATACCCAGCCCTATATCTCACAGCAGTCATCAGTGAGTGGCCTTTGCTCTGTTGCCATGAAGCCAGTTCAGTTTTTATCTTAGGTGTTAATCAGTTGTGAGTTTTTGGATTACGTAATTTAGTTAAAAATGTTGCGGCATATTTTGGCTGCTGATTACATCAGATTGGTGACTTTAAAGATATGGAGCTGTGTCTGTAAACAGAAGGTTAGAAGGATCATTATCACAAATTTCCCCAAATAGAGAGCTGCTGTAAACCATCACAGACACTCTTCTGTTGGCTTCTTTTCTCAATATTGCCTTAAATGTGGAACGTAGCTCATTCGGAATGAATTGCCCTGAAATGTAACCTTCATGGGTCAAATGAGAGGTCACTGAAAAACTACACCAAGTGTTCCTAGAGGTGGTGAATTTGCTTTACTGATCCCAGAGCAGCCAGCCGTACAGATCATTAGTCCTCACTGCATGGGGTGGTAGCGCTCTCTGTTGTCAGCAGGAGGAATAGCAGCCCTGATGGATGAAAACTCAACTGAGCATCCTTACTGCAAAGTGAAAAAATGTGCTGTTACATTTAGTATTCACACATATCTCATATGTGGCAAATTTATTTTGAAAGAGTCAGAACAGTAGCTGACAAAGAGTCTGTGTAGTCCTGTCAGGGGTTTGATTTTGCTGTTTGATATTTTGATCTTTTCTTTTTCTTTGGCTGATATATTGTTTAATATTGAATTATTTACTTGGCATTCCATCATATTTTAATACAATGGTTCCCAACTGGTCAAGCCACTGGGTCCAGATTTCTCCTTAGTCATTAGTTCAGGGTCTGCATATAAAATAACTTACCACATATTCATTTTTATTGGACAAAATGTAACTAACACTTGGACTTAAAATACAATAGAATACAACATATTGCAAGAATAAGATGCAATTAGTTAAAACCAGGATTTCTAGGATCTGAGTACATTGGGGGTTTAGCCTTTAGAAGGAAAAAAAACAGCAAAATTTCTTAAAGAAAACCTATCTTCCAAACCCATGAGCATGTTTTCTTAAAAAAAAAAGTCACATCACAGTTGTAAGAAAAAAGTTTTTTTTTCTTCAAAATCTTGGGTAATTAAAAAAAAAATTTTTTTTTGTTTGAAATTGTAAATTGTTTGTAGATGTTTTTCCTTAAAATGTTTAAAGTAAAAACAATAATTTCCTCTTAAGTAAAGAGGAAATTAATCTAATTTCCTGAAGTGTAGTGGAGTATATTTAGAAAGTGTAATGAGATTAAAATACTCAAGTTCAAGTTCCTCAGATTTGTACGTAAGCATTCCAGCTTTGGTCAGTAGAGAGATGCACAGTAACTGAAATGACAGTCATTGGGATCAATGCACCTTTGATTAAATGATATTCATACAATTTTTAGACATACTAAATTTTCCTTGCACTGGGGAACAATTTGTGGACTGTGAAAAAGAGATTTTTTTCTCTTATCATGGTAAGAGTACTTATAAACTTTTCTCTTACCTAGGATAAGAGCAAAAATAAGAAAACATTGGCAGATCCCAAAAATCAATGGGTACAAAGAAAATACAAAGAAATTGTGGATATGAGCAAAAATAAGAGAATTTGCACTCAATCGTTTCATGCATGAATGTTGTTTTTAGCAACTTGTGTCTGTGTTTCCAGCCATGAAAAGCTAACCACGTTATGAACTAAGGAAATGTTAAATTGTTTGTGATTTGCAGAGGCATACAATGGTGCATTTTTTCATAATGATTGGGTTGTGAATGGTTTATTTTTTGTTTTTTTGTTTTTTCGGTTTTAAATCAGCTCACTGATGACAGAACGCAGAAGTTACATTCTACAAGAGGAAGTGAGCCAGACTGAAGATGAAAGATAATTTGAAGACGATAGATAGCTCTGAAGATAATATCTGCTGGATAAGAAAAATGTCTGAGAGAGCAAACAAGAACCAGATTCACACAGAGAATCACACACACTCATTGTTAGTGAGCAACAGGAGGTTGTGAACAATGATTTATTCTGTTTCTCTCTCACAAAGGCTTGCCCCGCAGAGCATTATGTTGCCTGGAAACTTGCCTGGACCTTAACGAGGTCAGAGATAGGAGAGAGGGAAAGAGAGAGCGACACCTCCGCCTCCAGCAGTGCTCTGCTGAAAATCCCACAGCTGCTTTTCTCTCCACACCTCAGGTGAGTCAACTTTCTATTTACTCATCATATCTCAGATATCACTCACCTGAACTGAATTAACTGCTGATCCATATTCTGTTTCCTACAACAAAGGCGTACACATTATAACACGTGCTAATGTGTCTAACATAAATACATGAGATGGTGAGGACGTGCTGTATTTGCACACTAAGCAAAATTTTAACCTCCACAAGTTGCATCCAGTGGTGGAATGTAGCTAAGTATGTTAACTTAAGTATTGTACTTAACTATGAATTAAATGTACTTGTAATTTGTTTGAGTGTTTTATTTTCATGCTACCTTATACTTTTACTCCTCTACATTTAAGAAGGAAATATTGTACTTTTACTTCACTACATTTATCTGACAGCTTTTGATTGAAAATTTGGATTTTTGCATTCAAAAAAATACATAAGAAAGGTGCATAAGCTATGATGAATGATGATGAAGCTATGAATTAGATAACCAAACACTTTATACAAGTACAGCCACAACAATTTGTCGATTTATCAAGTCGATTCATAGAAAATTAATAGCCAACTATTTTGACAAACATTTTAGTCTATTTCTGTTTTTTTGGGGGTTTTTTTTTATATAATTTTGAGTTTTTCAGTTTTTCTTTTTTTTTTTTTAAGGTAATTTGTTGGGTGTTTTTTCTGGGTTTTCATGTGAAGTTTGGGGTATATTTTCTATAATTTTGATCTTTCTTTTTTTATGTTTTCTGCCTCTTTGGGGGGTATTTTTCTTTTTTCATTTTTTATTTTTTTTCAAGGATTGCATTGGGTGCTTTTACTTTTCATACTATAAGTACATTTTCTTGATTATATATGTGTAAGGTGTAAGTCCTGTCACTTAAGTAAAGCATACTTCTTCCAGCACTGGTTACATCATGTTTATTCCAACATCGAATATTTTCAGTTGCAGGAGGAAAACTGTAGAACAATAACAGTGAATATTCATCCTTTTTTTAACCTCATAAAAACTATTTGTTTTCTTAGCGTGAAGATTTTTATCATAAAAGGCCACTTCAACTGCTTAGTTAGGCACAGCTTTAGACAGAAAAAAAAAATACTTACAAAAGGATTTTACTATATATGTAATGGATAGTGAAGCTAAACTTATAATATTATTGCAATCATTATTGTTACATGATACATTAAGGCTACTATTATCTTTACCATAAAAAGGCCAAATCAACCATTGGGTAAGGACTTAAAAAGACCTCTGAAACTATGACATGTCAAATAAATATGGCTAAATTCAAAAATCCCACCACACAGAGCCTTGTGTCTGTGTCTGTTCATGACATGGCTAATTAAAATAAATATTCAGATAAACAGGAGATCAAAATTGTAAATTGGATTTTAATGTCATTATGTTTGCCACTGAGGTAGGACTGACCGATCTCCACAGAGAGCTATGATCACATGCTTTAATATAAGAAACAAACAAAAATCACTTCTTAGGAACACAAAGGTCTAAAAAATATCACTTGTAATGATATTCTTAACTTTTGGACATCAGTATTATTTGAAAATGTATGTGCTACATTCTGTATGACATATTATTATTATTTTTAAGAACTATTATTATTATTTTTCTGCTAAACCATGCAGGCTCGACATATTTGCATGCATGACACAGTAATGTAATTAAATAATCATCTTATTAACAAAATGGGTCAAACTAGTGATTAACTGTGATAGGATATTTTGTGTGTGTGTGTATGTGTGTGTGTGTGTGTGTGTGTGTGTGTGTGTGGGTGTGTGTGTGTGGGTGTGTGTGTGTGTGTGTGAGTAATGCAGATAGACAGATATACAGATCAGTAATCAGAGGAGCAGACAGCAGTGGTTGGGAGTTGGTGTATCAGGTAACTATCAGACAGAGAGGAAGCAGCTGAGCATCGAAATATTCGTGTGGCATCAGAACAAGATATTTTGTATTGTATCTTGCTGGAGCTGGCTGATAATTTTTGAAACTTAAAAAGTGTGAAAAGATCAAATTAAAGTTCACCAAAGCATCCACATGGCCTGTTGCTCTTATACCGACTGATATAGATTCAGTCTTACACCAGCATCTTCATAAACTGCCTGCACTACATACAAAGAAATGCATTTTGGTAAATATAGTATTTTTCAAAAATGTTAGCGTAGCATTAGTTAGCGTATTTTATTTTCACAATTTCAATTTGCGCAGTTTAAGGGTTAATGGAAACCTGCCTGTTGTCTCCTCTAGGTGCTGCTGTATATCAGGATGTCTGCGATGCACTGGGAGGCCAGACGGCGTCAGAGTGCTGTGGACCGCAGGATGGCCAGAGACAAACAGCAGGTAAAAAACAACACGGCCAAATCTCGTGTGCATACGTCTTAAAATTATTTTCTCCTGTAAGACTCAGTCATTTGCATTTATGATGATGTTTCAAAAAGCCAAAGTATTTATGAGGGTCCAGTGTGTCAGATTGAGTGGATTTAGTGGCCCCCTAGTGGTGAGGATTGCAGATTGCAGCCAGCTGAAAGTTCTCCCGGTTATAATTCCTTCAGTGCTTATTGTTCAGGAGATTTTAACAGGGAGCTGATTTATCTGAAGAGGTCTCTCCCTCTCCAAAATAAACAGGCAGGGGAGTAAAATCAATGAATGAAACTGTTTGTGTTTTTAAAACTTAATATATATATATATATATATATATATATATATATATATATATATATATATATATATAGTTATTTTATTAAGAATTTCTAATACCCCAATTTTCAGGACATTTTCTTGAAACCTTTCACTCATTTCTGTCAATTTGTGGAACATTTCTTGCCAAGTGGGTCATTGCCATTTTCGCCATGTTTTATTACTCAGAAATCGAATCAAACCAATCTGCTAAAGTTTCAAAGGGTTAAATAGCTCATGAAATGCAGCACAAGGAAACCAATGTCAATGCGGGTGTCAAAGGGTTAATCTAGATGAAACAAACAGTAAGGTGATTTAAACCTGTAAAAACACTGAATTACACAGTTTCACTTTACAAATCATCCTTTTTCCGATACTGCTTGTCACAGAGGGACTGCTAACTATGGTGGCCGAGGTAAAAACGCAAATGGCCCTATCTAGAGCCAGTATTTGGTTTGTCTGTTCTGGGCTACTGTTCACATGCAACATGGCAATCTCCATAAGCACGGAGTGCTCCCGTAGAAGTGGCTTATTCTAAGGTGACGAAAACACAACAATTCTGATTTTCAGGTGCAAAGAGAAAACATATGCATTACTATATTCCATTTTTGCCAATATATCCCTGTAAACCCTACACACTGGACCTTTAATTTTGTATAAGTCATTATTCAAAACCCAGTTTGGGTGTTTAGTGTAATCTTAAGACATTTCTTCCAAAACCCATACGCTGCTGTGCTGTTGTGATGCAGCAGTCTGTCTGGTCTGCTTTATTATTGAACAACAGCAGGTCAGACTGGAAACTGAGAAGGGACATGTGACACCCCAGCATGGGGTCAGACTGGTTTCCTGTGTGAATCTGACAGCTTGTATCCTGTTGCTGAAATCCAGGATGTGTTCCGACACACAAACATGTTTGTCTTCATTAGTTGGATATGATGCATTTTATATGCTTTCATTCTCCATTTTTGGATTCTTTTGGCTGTGTTCATGCATATGGCATAAAATGCTCCACCTGCCTTACTTATGCCAGAATAGGCATCTTAAGCCCCCAAAATGTCTCACTTTGAGCAGTTATTGTCACAAAAGCAAGGATATTCAGCTTGCTCATATATGTTTTTTGGATTTAAGAACACATCTCAGATTTCAGGACATTTCTAGGATTTTAGGACATTATAGGCTCTTAGCTAGAACCTCTGTAGGGGGTAATGAGGGATCCTCCACCGGCACCTTTTTTTGACAAAACAAGCTCTATTTTGATGCTGTTTTTTGCACTCTGGCACTTTATGTACTCTGTACAAAAACAATTCCCAGTGTGAATCACTTTAACTGCCATGTGCCACACAATGCGGAGAGAGAAACACAACAGGGAGGGGAAGGAGAACATACACAGCCAAAAAAAAAAAAAAAACCCAGAACGCAATAATTGTGAGCACCAACACTTTAATCTGAGAACTGCCTCAAGGTGATCTTAAGACATTACATTCAACACAATAGGACGGATGCTGTTGCCAGCGCTGAGACATTTTTAAAAATGCATCCAAAAGACTGTTTTCACTAAACCTTTGTTATTTTAATTTTGTCTCATAATAATATTTAAATTAAAAATAAATAAATAAATAAAATCAACAGCTGCTGGTATACTGGGTCACTAGGAATCGAAGCGCTATAGCTACGATTTCCTGAGAGGAGTGTTTCTTAAATGGGGATCTTTAACCCTTCAGTGTTAAACATCACACACACCCCTATCGCTCTGCACACAAAATGTGCTTTTCATAATCAAGCTTCAAAAAAATGTTACACATTAATATTATATCCTACTTTTCATTGAGTACAGTCAGTCAACAACGGTCAGTCCTAATCATAAATATCAAATGTTCTTCAATTTTCCGAATTTTGACACGTTAAATACCAGGTTTTTGTCACGATGCCACTATGTTTTTAGATTTAAAAAAGAAGAAAGAATTATTTTCAATATACACAGTCTGGGATATGTCAATGATTAGCAGCAATGCTGATTATGAAAGTGCACCTGGTGGAAATAGCATGGATTTTCTCCATATGCCAGATGTGGTTTAAAAAAGAAAAAGATAATCGGGTGGAAAATAGTTAAGATGACAAATTCCATTCCAGCTCAAATTACAAGAGACTGAGGAATAAAAAGCATGTTAAATGGGCAAAACAGTTCTAAAGGTTAATGAAGGACATTTTATAATAGCTCCACTATTAGACAGAATTTTGAAGTTACTGTTTGAGACGTTACGGTGGCATTTTTTTACCACATTAAACTTATGAGCAGAGATAGTTATCTAAAAATTATCCATGTGTAAACTCTGGAACACAGCTGTATTCTCAGTGTTGAAAATGCTATACTTTATGATGTTGTGTAGAGTCGACTGGATGAGCTTGGAGATGAACTGTTGTTGAAAAGTCAAGTACTAAATACTATTTGGAGTATTTATTTCACTTTATGTCTCACTTTACAGCTGCTGCAGAGGAACTCTGAGACCAGCAGCAATGTCTCTGAATCAAACACAACACAGGAGCAAACAGGTATCATTATTCTTTACATGGATTATATTTTCAGGACAAGGATGGACGACCATCAGCTCTATCACACACAGTTTGTAAAGTGTTTGAGAAAAGCTACTCTTGAAGATGATGTAGCTGCTGCCCGATTTTTAACAAGCATTTCCCAAACCTCTCCTTGTGCGCCACTTTTCCTGTATGTTTTCGATCTCTCCCCGCTGCAGCACAGCTGATTCAAATCAACAGCTCATGACAAACTCCTGAAGCTTCTTGATGACGAGCTGATCATATAATCAGCTGTGTTGTAGCAGGGAGAGATCGAAAACATGCAGGATCAGCGGTGCACGAGGAGAGGTTTGGGAAACGCTGCCACAAAGAACCAGAGGCTGGATCTGACTCTTAAGCTGCCCGCCCTTAATGACGCATAACTTTATGTAAAATGAGTTATATAAAAAACAAAACCCCTTCTACAGCTGTCACCAACAGGGAATTTAGCCTAAGAGATAATGAGCCTCACACAATATTCTCTTAAATTATCCTATATTCTATTCATTTTCTGGTATGAGAAAATATATATTTTTAACACACACACACATACACATACACACACACACACATACACACACACACACATATAATTTTTATTTTTTTAGCTTTTAAATAAAAAAGAGATAACAAGATAATTTTTTTGCGATCTCAAGTTAACCAACGTGTGTTTTTTCAGAGATTACGACAAAATATAATTTGAAATCTCGAGAACACAAGACTGTTTCCCCAAGATTACAACAATATTAATTTGAGATCTACAAGACAATGAAACTGGGTTTTCCTGAGATTACGACTTAATTCATTTGAGATCTCAATCTTTTCTAGAAATTACAGCATAATTCATCTGATTTCTTTAGATACCATAACAAAACCCTAATAGTAGGCTATTCAATGAAGGAATTTATTTGAAACTTGACACAGTGCAGCAAAGTCAGGAGACCAGGAGAATGTCAGCCACTGCATCACATTTTTTTTGTGCCCACTTTTAACAAATTGAGTGAAAGGAGCAGACTGACTCGCATCATGAGGTCCTGAGCTATTACCTTGTTACCTCAGGGGGAGAAAAAGTTATGAACGCATGGCCTCTTAGGGCTTCCATAAATCTAAACATGCAGCCAGTTTTTTTTTGTTGTTTCCAGCTGGAGGCCAGTGTCCCCACTGTAACAGCGACCTGAAGACACCTGTCCATCACAGCGCCAAGATCCCCAACAGATACTCAGTAAGTGTCCACACCCTCACTGTCTCAAACACCACTTTGACCCTTCTCTCTGTCTTTCAGGAATCAGAGCTTGCAGTGGCAGGAAAACTCATCCTGGGAGAGAACAACTTACATATAAAAGCAGAGCACATTTTGTGTATTTTCAGAGGAATAATACCAGTTTATGTTTCAGTCTTTACAGTACGCCCAGCAGTGGTGATGAGGAAGAGGAGCAGCACTGTTCTGAGAGCCTCTCTGGATTACAGGAACATGAAGATCTGAAAAGCAGCTCTGTCAAAACTGCATTAGTGTCAGATTTTCAAATCAAATCAAATCAAATCACGTTTAGTTGCACAGTGGGGACAGTGATCAGCGTGTGTTATTCATGAGCTGATGGACATGCAGGTACAATGCAATAAAGGAGAATGCACACAAGATGAAACATGTCCTTGTAAAGTTTCAGTCCGTCCTGTACCAACTGACAAAAAAATCAAAAGATATGAATAAAATCAATGGATTAATGGGCCAGTAAGTTTATTCTTTTACAAAACCTTGAGCACATTTTTTAAAATCACTGTCGCCCAGCACTATTGGCACGCTAGACAGTACACAGTAGTGAGACAATAGCCACATTTACACTGCCTGTTCAAGGCAGGAATATCACCAGTAGTCATCCCTACAATATTGGCAAATTTGGTAGAAAAAAAGTTGTAATGCTCAATTCTGTCTGCCAGTTCTAGCAATGATAAAGTGCTTTTCAGGAGATTTAAAAATATCGAGATATATATTGAGTAGAAGATATAGCCTAAAATATTGCAGTATAATTTTCAGCCCATATTGCCTAGCCTCAGGGACCCCTTTATCCCAAATTTTCAGGCGGGCCCAAGCATTTTCCTGGTTTGCCATCCCCAATGATGTACCTCTTGACATGGGTGGGCGACAAAACCAATACAAAAAGGTAATAGACTCTAAAAGCTACCAGTAACACCTTTCACACTGTACACAGTCAATCCATCAAAGATAATAACAAAACATAGTTAAGTAAAATTAGATGCAGCTACAGTTCATAAATAGGATTTTTCAGACAGTGATGATCACATCATTTTACATGACTGATCACTTTCAGTAGGCAAGTTTCCATCACAGATCTGTGCAATAACTTCAGCGGTATTTTGGAAATGTCGACAAAACACAATTGTGAGATGACTGCGTTTTCACTGAGTGATGTTCTGTGACTTCTGACATGAAAGCTTTGAAGCTTTCGTCATTGCCATGGTAATTGACCTTCACATTGGTATTTCCATGTTTTTTGTTTTGTTTTTTCACCCATAAACAGAGGAAAGTGAAAGGAGGTGTCAGACGTGGATGAGGCCAGTGTCGTCAGCGCAGTCAATGGGACAGGTTTCTATTACAGATTTGCACAAAACTTAAGCGATATTTTTGAAATGTTGATAAAACACAATTGCGAGATGACTGCATTTCCACTGAGCCATGTTCTGTGACTTCTCCTCCAAGAAGCATGGTGATGGATGTTCAAAACATTAGCAGCTTTACTTCTATTGCAGCCACCACACTAGCCATCATCATTTCCAATCCAAGGCCACGTAGGTGTGTTATGTGAGTGAAAACTAAAGGCAAGCCTCTTATATGTGGGAGCGGCCACCTTTGAGGGATTTCTGGGAGGTGATAGTCCACGATTTCACAGAGAATTTGTGGATTAAAAACTTCCAGATGATTCGCTCATCCTTTGAGGAGTTATTTGATGCAATAACATTTTATGTAGCGCCTGCTGCATCATGAGGGAGCCAGTTCCTACCGACAAGCACATAGATAGCATCATGTGACCTAGAAAAGCTAAAAAAGTGTTTCCATTTCAAAATATGGCTTTTTTGAATCGCCTGAAATACCACCTCACGTGAATGTAAAAACTTTCCTGCCATAAATGGGATTTTTAACAAAACTGACATATTTTCATCAGATGTAGTTTATGTTCGCAATTTCAATTTGCGCAGTTTGAGGGTTAACTGAAACCCACACAGTAACAACAGCTCTGAAGTGAAATCAAAATATAATAAAATCTCAGGTTGCATTTCTGATCCAATTCTTACACTGTAAAAGTCTCCTCACTGCTTTAATGCTGCTTGTGACCTCTTATGAAAATCCAGCTGTCTTTTTTTTCTGGGTTTCTATCACTGTAAAATTCAATCTGTAGAACTGAAACACCATCAGAGGGGACAGTGAGATGTGAGATGAGTGCACTTGTATCCATCATTCCTTCACACTCGGCTAAAGAGTAGATTCCTCATTTAGTCGCTCAGATAAATCTTCCAGTGCCGGGCGTCTTCATCCATCAATCCATCCATCCTGGATGATTGATTACAGCATCCTGATGCCACATTACAATTATCCAACATTTTAACGACACAGTCAAAGTTCAAGAAAAAAAACAAAAAATATTGTAGGACCAACTATTGTCCTTCACAAAGAGTCCACAGTTTGTCTTCATTAGTTCCTCTGTGTGTCCTCGCCATGTCTCCATCAGGTGGGTGGGGGCTGCATGCTGTGTGGTAAGGTGCTGTTTGCTCCACAGTCGATGTACTCGTATGTCTCCAGGGACAGCTGCTCGTAGTGGGCCAGGTAATACACTGTCATGGACATCCTGCAGTAAAAGGACAAAACAGCAGAGTTTTACTGATAATAACTTGAGAACAACATTTCAGGAGCACAAGTTAACAAAAAAACATCATGTCTTTATCTTTAAATATCTGGATCTTTTAATCCTATTAGAACCTATGAATGATAAGACTGGCATTTTTTTTTACATTTTGGCTGACAAACCCAACCCAACAAATAATATAACTAGAGTTGATCAATACTGGTTTATCAGGGCCGAAACCTTTACCCATTATAACTAGTTAATGAGACCGTTAACATTAATATTTAGAACCAATATGCATTTCCAATAGAAATGGAAACATTTCTGTTTGAAGCTTATTTAACTCAGTTTTAACAATGCCACAGTAATAAGAAAACAGTCACATTACGTCATTTGTAAAGTTTATGGGAAACTGTGAGCCATGTGTTGGCATTAGTTACACTACAGATATGCTTCGGTAAATAGCCAATGTTAGATGTTATTCACCAGTCTAAATGAAACATTATGAGTTCAAACCGCATCCTTTTACACTCTGAGAGCCCTCTCCAGCATTAAAAAGCCACATCACTGATATTAGTTTTGCTGCTTCGGATGGAGAAAACGTTTTTTTTTCTGGAGCTTCTGTCACCACTGTGTTTCTAACACACTAACTAACTAATTCACTGAGACTCTAACTTCTACGCTGTATCTATTGACACCGGTGTCGATTACTGTTTCTCCTTTGATATGTGTTTCCTTTCTATCTAAACCTCACCCAAACCCTAAGACCTAACCATGACCATCAAAGGGGGCACTACACATTAACATAGGGGAGGCAGTATTTGACAGGGGAACACAACAACACAACACCGGCCGGCTCAACTTCTTCCTCCTCTCCTGTGCCACACCAGATGCTGTAGTGACTCGCTTTCTGGACTGGAATAGCTGGTCCAGAATACTACTGCGAAGCTCCTGACCAGGTCCAGTAAAACATGCCATATCAGCCCTGTTTTGGCATCCTTGCACTGGCTTCCTGTTAATTTCAAATCCAGTTCAAGGTTCTGGTTATTACTTATAGAGCCCTGCATGGTCAGACTCCTGCATATCTGTCTGAGGTGATAGAGCCTTTGAGTCTGTTGCACCTAAATGGTGAAACGCTCTTCCACAGGACTTGAGAGCTGCGCCCACTGTGGACTTTTTTAAGAAGCCGCTAAAATTCTTCTGTTTAGACAGCTGTTTGCCGAAAGATTGTGACTATATGTCTATATTTATTTTTGTATGACCGTAATTGACTGCAGTCCTGTTTTCTGTGTTTAAACTGTTATTTTATTGATTGTATTCTATTTTCTATTGTATTTTGTATTTCTTTTTATCCCGTGTAAAGCACTTTGTGAGTCCTCTCTGTGAGAAGTGCTATATAAATAAAATTTACTTACTTACTAAAATGTACTTACTTATTATCGCCTCTCAGGCCAGGATGTGTTATTACAGAAGGGACGGCCCTTCCTGGCTGTTTAGCAGTGGATATCTCTGCTATACAATACACAGGCATCTTGGACATAACGTCAAATGTGTTACTTCTTCACACCCATAGACTGTATATAAAGATGGACGACATGACAGCTCCCCGAAAGTAAGTATTCAATCTGGATCGCCCCCTGGTGTCTGACTGCAGTATAGATGATAAAGCCCACCCCTCCATGTTAGTGAATGGGTCATAAGCCAAACTAAATACTCAAAGTACACGCCAAATACATTTTTCCCCATGATGGTTTCTGTCACTGAAGATAGTTCTCATCACCCTGGTGTTTGTTCAAGTGTTTGTTTTTATGATAAGTTTGGTTTTAATAAGTTATTCAATTATACAAAAAGCATGGTTGACAGCTGTGATTGACATGATTGACACATGCGACAGCCAATCCGTGCACTTCCATTTATTGGAGCTGCTCACAATTGGTTGGACAGGTGTTTTGGTGAAAACTCCCCCCATGGCGGATATCACTACTATGCATCAACCTTGCAACAGGACACCCATATCTTATATATTTCAACGTCACTTCATGTTGATGTTGTGCATCTTTATATACAGTCTATGTTCATACTCTGTTGATAGGATTAGTTCATTTTTTGAATGTTTTAAATGTCGGAGTATGTAAGTATATGATTCAATGTTCATGTTCATGTTCATTCCTTATTTCATGTTTATTCCTTATATGGTCATGTTTATTCCTTGTAAGAAGACAAGATATATTGTCGCAATAACTCAATGTTCTGGATGACAGTTTAACGTTCTGTATGACAATTTAACCTTTGGGGTCAGTAGTGTGAGTGAAAGCATGACATGAAGAGAGACAAACATGGGATGGAAGGAAGAGAGGTGTGGAATGACTGGGGGTCAAAAGGGAATGGATGTGTGGTGTCTATAATTCTGTTCAACAGGACACCCAGAAAGAGAAAAACAATTCCTAATAAGGGATTGTCCTTGAGGTCAACCAATCCTAAGACGATGCCACGCCGAAAGGGGAGCCAGATAACGAGGGGAGCCAACCAGAAGATGACTCTACCTACATTCACATCTTTTGTCATTGTAATAGTATAAAAGACTGGATCAGGGACAAACAGGTTGTCAGAATGCAGGCTGACTCGCTGATGTTATCGGCTAGGGAGGGGCATTTCTGATCCAGAGCTCTGTATCTGCTCACTGCTTGCTTGAAAAGATTCACTAAAGGTTTGAACTTAAAATTCTAAATTCTGTGTGGACATTCAGTTATTTACTGTTTATTGAGCTGCTTTTAAGAGTTCTGAACATAGCACTCACCCTGGGAGGGTGAGAGTTTTTTTCTATTTGTAGCAACCAACAGAAAAACTGCTTCATAAACTAAAATTATGTCCAAATCTTACAAAATACACCCTTAAAGTAATGAAATCTACAACTCTTTTCAAACTCTTGCATGCTGCATGGAGTAACAGAGTTGATCTTTGTGGTGGTCAAATAAAGGCAAACGCTGTGGTGTTTTTCTGCCCCGCTGGGTCTGAAGTACAGTATGTGACCGAGGCACTGTGGAGGATTGTTTAATCTGTCCACCAAGAGTCACATGAGCTCTGGCTTCACAGCACAAACTGGGGCAGAAGTCAACACAGATACTGTACATGGATACTCCTCTGTCATATGGCACTGGTGGTCAAGAGACCATCCTCAGAATGATATGGAATAACTTCTGTTAAGATTGAAACATAAACAGAGGTGGAAAGATGGAGAATATTCAGATGGTTTTGATTGCAAATGGATACTTACTGTAGGTGCAGATAGATAATGTGGACGGGCAGGGAAACTCTCCGACAGTACTGACTGTAGAGACAGAGAGGTGAAAAACAGCTGATGAGTGGGAGTGCCTTAAAAGTAATGCAATGCACAGGATTTCTGAAGATACTAATGTCAATATTACAATAAAAAAACTGTTTTAGATTGATGAAGCAGATGATAAACACACAAACAGACACTAAGGTAAAAGAGAAAAGCGCCATATCTCAGGAGGACAAAGCTGACTCCAGCAGTGGCTCAGTTGATGTAACAGGTTCAACCAGTGTGCAGCATGCATGTGTAATCCAAAACCAACAGCTCTCTCTGATGGTATACACACACACCTGAGGAGCTCTGGAATAAGCAAGGGTGACCCAAATACAAATGATAAACTTCTTTTTTTTTCAAATTTTGCACAGTTTTAAATTTGGGTCAACATTTGCACATGCTTCAAAAATGAAACAAGACAAAAAAACAAAAAACTAATTAAATAACTATTTATAGTTTTATAGTTATATGAGTTTGGCCCTACTAAAAACAGAAAAGTCTACATTTGTGGTTTTAAAAAAACCTGCACTCATATGATAACATAGTGAGAATGATCCTCGTGTACATGGATCTACAACCGAAAATGCTGCAGTATGCATGCCAGGCCAGTAGTTGGCAGTTTAACTTTGTAGCCATAGAAGAAGACACAGTGCATGTGCATAAAGGCATTCTTCTACAGAGTGGTGAGTTTAAACAAACAAGAAGACGAAGTCGACCGCACAACAACCGACAATGTAAACCCTTTAAATCTGGATGGACATCACTTTCCTTATATAATTATATATAAATATACCTTTCAACTCTGGGCAAAATGATTTGATTTCTTTAACACAAAAAAGACAATGAGAACAAGAAATGTGCCGCAAATTGCCAGATATTGGTAGATTTAGAAAATTCTAATAAAAAATGTCAAGAGAACTACATTTCTAAATGTCATATTTATACTGTGTATTTAAAATTATTTTACATAATTATAAAAAATTCTAAGGAGTTCTACATGGGTCATTCTCATGTTTTTATTATTGCTGGGTTTGTTTTTTTTTTTAACTTTTTTAACACTTCTTTTTTGTTTAGTTCACATCTTAGCTCATTTTCAGGTAATTTTCTTGTGCTCTGTAAAAAAAAATCTAGCTAATTTTGGGGTCATTTCAAGTTGCTCATTGCCGTTTTCCAATATTTTTGTCAGAAAATCAGTTTCAAAGAGTTAACCCTCATGTTGTCCTTGGGGTCAATCTGACCCCAAATGAAATCTTTTGCTATCAAAATACATTTTTTATACTTGTGTAAACAAGGTCTATTGGCTCTAAATTCCAAAACGAACGGACATTACGAGGAACTCAGTAGAGTCAGCAGCACAAAACACAGCTTGGTAGTCCACCATTGTTGTTATTGTTGTCCTCCTCACACATGGCTGTTTGTCTGAAACAGGATCTGCCCATTGCAGCTTACAAGGCATCAAGAGATTACACTCTGGAACATGGTTTCAAAAGTTTGTGTTTTCAGGACAGCACCATTGTCGGGTGAACAAAAGGCCAAACTGCAACAAAAGTTTAATGTTTCATGCAAGAACCATTGCTATGAAAACGGCCCCTCAGTGAGAGCACAGCCAAGAGTCCTGCCTCTGACTGTTTGAGCGTTCTCTTCAAAAACTCACCTCTCCCTTCTACTTTCAGACCAAACATACACTCAGAGGTTGGCTGAGTGATTATCTTAACTTTGATAAAACTGCAGACCACTTGACACGTTTATCACCTTGCGGGGAGCTTATCAGAGGTAAACAGACTGTGCTCTTTAATATCTGCATTGTAGAGTTACAACAAGACAAAAATGCTATTATTTCTAGAGTTGTTAACGCATGAGAGACTTGTACTCTAAGGAAGATACAGTAACTCTGGCATCTCACCTCAGGTCAGGGTCTGTCAGCTTGATGGGCATCACAAAGGAGTACTATAGAGGAAGGAAAGAGGCAGAAACACGTCATTCCCAAAAGGATTAAAACTGCACACAAGTTACATTTCATTACAATTTTTATCAGATGAAAACATGATAATTACAATAAAAAATTATTCTTAAACTGTCTTTTTTTTTTTTTTGCTTAGATACAGTATATTGTGAGGATGGGAAGTCTCACTGTTATGATGGACAGAGGTTTGACAGAAGTGACGCTCTTAATGGAAACTGCTCCCACCACCATGTCAAAGTTCAGAGCCTGCACGCTCAGATTGTAGGCCTGCACCGCCGCAAAGTTCTTGTTGGTGATGTTCAGGACATTCTACAAGGAAACACAGATATGCTTTTATAACTCATAACACATTGTTCAAATTAGAGACTACGTTGCACTGGGCCTCATGTAAAAAATGATATACAAACTCATTTTCCCTTATTTTTGCTCGTATCAAAGATATGTACTTATTTTGTGACTACTCATTGACAGTACCATTTTGGGATTCACCGACGTTTTCTTCTTTTTGCTCTTCTCTTAGGTAAGAAAATATTTTCCAAGTGGTCAAGAACACTCTAAAAACATCTCGCTTTCACAGTCGACAACTTAGATTATGTTTTAGAGTAATTAAAATGACAGGATTATTTAACTTCAGGGCATTGATCCCTGTTATCATAATTTCAGTTACTTTGCGTCCGACCAGAGCTGGATAACTACTTTGCAAATTAATATTTTTGCACACAGATCAAAAATGTGGAAATTTTAAAGTGCAGCAGAAACCATCAGTTGCTAGATAAGAAAATTACTTGGCAACTATTTTTTTCATCTTATAAGTCATTTATCATACAATTATTTTTTTTTAATTAATGCTTCCAGCTTCTCATATAAACTGTATGTATAGAGTAGGGACATTATTTAAATTACTTTGATTTATTAAATTGATTTAAACCTTTTTCGCTTGCATACTTTTTTTTTTTTTTTACATGTACCAGAGTCTTTGCATAAGGCAGAAAACCTGCTCGTATATAGTGTCTAGGGGGCGTTACCTGTGCTAACAGGTGACTTATGATCAGTGGGATTCAGTAAGTACAGCTGGTCAGAGCAGATTTGGGTGGTTTAGAGCATTTTTGGTGCATCTGGAGTTGACTTCTCTTCTTAGCAGGAAATTAAGAGAATATATAATACAAATTTAAGAGAATGTTGCTGCACGAGGCCCAATGCTTCTATACAAAAATAACGACAAAATAAATGACTCATCGCATCAGTCCTTTCATCCACACCTTTCACTTTTCCTTCTTCATCCATCACACCCTTCCCACCTCTCTTTCACTCTCTCTCGACCCACCGTGATGTTAATGCGGACATCGTCTTCCGTGAAGTAAACAAAGGATGACTTGACAGCTACTGGAGACAGCAGGACGGAGCGAGGAAACAGGAAGAACAACACCAGGGAGCTGACCAGGAGGCACACAACCACAGACACTGCCACGTACAGCTTCCTGAGCGAGCAGGAGACAGCTCATCAAAACATCATCAGTCCAGGGACAATTTGGCGAAATGCTGAATACTGCGATAACAAAGGGGCAATTTATTCAATAGGAATTCACCATCAGCACATGTTTTGTCTAAAGAGATAAAGTTCTTGGTCTGTTCATCTCACTTCATTTTTACTGCAGCAATATGTATTGATTTGACTGAAGAAGTGAGTGTTTTTTTTTCCTATAAAGTTACCAAACATTTAATTTGTATTTGCAATATTTATCTTTTAAAATTTTAAATACAAATAATATTAATACAAAACAAATTACAAAAAATAAAATCTATATTATTATTAAACAAAAAAAAACCCAACTCAATACTGGTGTCCATGTATCGATACAATAGTGCAAAAGTCAATGTAATATAAATAAATATAGAAATCAGAAAATAAAAGTAACTTCATACAATAAACAAATAAAAATAAATAAACTGAAAAAAATAAATACAAATAATTTAATAAAATACAGCATAATCAAAATAGTAACATGCATTCTATTAAAATATTTGTATAAAATGATTTTTTAGTAAAGCAATTTGATTGCAAAAAAAATGTTAACCATGCGGGTACAGTGCCTGTTCAAGGGTTAAATGAATAAAATAAATGTCAGTCGGATACAGTGTCCTCGGCAAAGTCATGAGAAGGAACAGGTGACACAACTGGCAACTGGAGTTAAGCACTTGCTTTGCATCTAGTGATGCAGCCAGACCCACAGTGTTTGAGTTATTAATATCATACAGAAACAGAAACACTTCTGGGTTTCCCACACTTTCATTTATTTATGGCGGCCAATGTGCTACAATCTAAACACCTGCTGCCACGCATCAATTTTATATTTTTGGAGCTGGAGCATTCATTATGAGTGCTATTGGAATTTCTATACCCTTCGGTTATTGAGTTCACCTTACTCTCGGAGCGCAGAGCGTACTCTGGGCACAGATGAAGCAGCATAACGTCAGGTGCAGTGAAGGAGAACTTATTCATTTGTGCGTCTGAACGTTTGCGTTCACACACACCAGCTGCTCCTCTCATCCATCGATTTGATCAGCTCTGACCAGATCGACAGATCAATAACCCGCCCCACGACTAAAACTCCACAAGCTGCTGCAGAGGGAAAAAATAAGTCATGAAGATTTCTGCTTATACTGCTTCACAGACACTCTGCATGTAGAAGGGGGACACAGAAATAACCGGAAGGTTACTGACCCTAAAAACTGACGTGGACCCTCTCCATACATTAACCTGCTGGTCAATGCAACTGGTCTAATATCATATTTCGCTCCGAGCATCGTGGGGACAGGGATGATATTGGAAAATTTCATGTTCTGGGAACAGAATGATCATTCAGAAAGAGCTGCAATCATTTCAGAAAAGCTACATAATTTAATCACACTGTCCCTTAACCCTTCAGGGTCAGGTGCTTTAATAGATTTAGTTCTAGTTCGTCTGGCTGCTACTTCTGCCTCTGTTAGTACAATTATAAAGTGATTACTGGTGTTTGTGAATATACTAATGTAGTCACTGTCATTAAAATGACAGCATTATCAAAACCTACACCTGTCTTCGTTGGGCCGTCTTGTTTTTTCCCCTTCCTAGCTATCCTGAGTATTGATTTCTTACGTGTGTCTGGGTCTCAGCCTCTGGTCAGTGCAGGGGATGACAGCCACCAGCTTGCTCTCCTGACCTGTAACACACATGGAACATAGTTTCAAATCAAAGATGGCTATGCAAAAGTAGATCTGATATTGTGAGAAGTAGGCCAAGTAACAACCTAATGCAGAAAAAATCTCACCAAAAGAATGAACACACCCAGAAAACTTAAAATTATTGAAAAAAAGAAAGAAAAAAGAGGAAAAAAACACCCTCAAACCCCAGATTATAAAAAAAGAAAAGAACAAACACTCTCAAAACACTTTGTTGTGCCATCTCTGTGTAAAAGAGGCGTGTGAGGCAGTGTGGAGAGGACAGATGATCATAGAGACAGATGACTCTGTAATCCATGGCAACACTGTACTATTAAGATTGACCTAACGAGTAAAAAAATGAAATAAAGCAAGGGACACAGATATGTGTGTGTGTGTGTGTGTATTTGTGTGTGTGTGCGTGTGTGTGTGTGTGTATTTGTTTGTGTGTTACCTCTGGGTATGCGTCCAGTACCCTGGCAGGTGGGACAGTGCACCGTCTCTCCAGAACTCGGTCTCCTGCTATCCTCCACTATAGGCCTGCTGTCACTGTCTTGACCACTCCCACTGTACTGTGACCCCGCCCCCTCAGTGCCACCATCACACCTGCTGGAAACAGCGCCCATACCTGAGGACACGCCAACAACATGCCAGTTACTGCTCAAATACAAAACTCAGATAGTTGGACACATTCATTTATTTATGTGTTCTTAAAGCTTCAGTGTGTATGATTTAGAGGTATATATTGGAAATATATGAAATAGAACATAATTCATATGTTTTCTATAGTGCATAAACACCTGAGAATAAGAATTACTGTGTTTATGATCATTTAGAATGAGATGTTTACATCTACATATGGAGCGGGTCCTTGATTATAGAGTTCATATTTCTACAGTAGCCCAGAACAGACAAATTAGACATGCACTGTAGATCAGGCTATCCTTGTTTTCTAGGGATTCCTGATAATATCATCATCTGTCTCACAATTGACAGAATCTGACAACATGCTTTTCTTATTTTGGATAATGAATAAATATTACATACACCGAAAAACATTGCATTTCATGTCTCCGTCTGCTGCTGAGTCATCTTGATAAGAGGGTGCATAATATGATGTTTTCACTACAGAGAAGATGTTGTTGTATGTCGGTATATAGAAATTGAAAAAAAAAATCCAATCTTGCACCAGTTGGTTTTGCTTTGGCCACAGAAATAGGGAGGAATTTGTGGACCATTTTCTGCCAAGGTGATTTTTTTCCCCCGTGTTTTATAAAGAAATCAAACCAATCGTCTTCGATTTCAAAGGGTTCAGAAGTTTGTGAAAGGCGTCTGAACACAGCACAAAAAACTGATGTGGATCCAGGTTTCAAAGGGTTAAGGAAAAGGTCGGGTACTGGGTTCGCGTACGAACATCGGGGTAAACCAATCAGAGGCAGAGTAGGCCGGGTCATGCCTTAGCCATCAAAGGAAAACAAAAGTTCAGAGACAGGACAGGACAGGTGTGTTTCCTCTGCGCAGAGAAAAAATGTCCTCCTACAGACTCCATGCAGCCTTCAGTGTAAAGTTACACAAACTTATATTTTGTTGTTAACGTTTAGGCTAGTTTCTGTAAGGAAATATCGCAACAGCTCTCTGTAGTGTGTCGCACTTACATTTCCGCCTGTCTCCAGGTGTTTCTTAGCAGTTGTCTAATGTCTCTGTGTGCTGACAGTTTACCTGTTCGCTCAGCGTCTCCTCTCAGACGTGGACAGTGTCCTTTTGTCTTCAGTTCCGCTGGAAATGTCTTCTCGTTTGCAAATGTTTGCTGGAGTCACAGAGAAACTGTCTGACCGTCTACACCAGAGTTAGCGGCGGAACACTGAAAAGCAACACACGAAAACATCCGGTCGCAACTTTCAAAATAAAAGTCTCTGACTTTTTTGACTGCCCTAATCCTCCGTCGTACAAATGTAGCCTATTTATGTACATTTTTTTCACCACAGGTGGAGTGTCACTTAAAGTATTTAGTTAGATTTTTAAAATTATTTTTATAAAATTATTATTTTTTATTATTCCATTGCAACATTTGTCAGCTTTAGTTCCTCATTACAAGTAACAAGGACTTAAAATGTGACAATTTTTAAATAAAACAAATCAGCAATAAAGCACAGCTGAAATGATTTGCCTCCATTAATCAGTTAGTTTGCTTGACAGAAAATCAATTTGCAGCTATTTTCCCTTCATTTCATTTTTCATGTAAAATCATTTAATGGTTTAAGCTTTACAACTGTCAAGGGCTTCTGCTTTTTCTTTTAAGCCTTTTAATTTATTTTGAATAATTTTCCGGTTTGGACTGTTGATTGGAAAGAACAAACATTGCCAAGATGCATTTCTTATTGTTTCCACTATTTTGACACATGGACAATCACTTGATCACTTGAAATTAAAAAAATGAAATGAAAATAATCATCAGTTGCAGTCCAAAAGAAAATTAAAATTAAGAATTAGCTAAAGTCTTAACCAACTACAGTAGTGAAATCCTGCTTTCATTACTCATCCATATTTATGCATAAGTAATATAATCTGATGCTAGAATATATAAAAGTATATGACACTCAAAGGGAACATATTCTGCATTGAGTACTTTTATTATTAATACCTTGTTATTTTTCCTTATCATGACGACAAACTTTTATGTGAATACATTTTCAGTGCAGGAATTTTACTTAATTAAAGGACTTGAATACTTTCTCCACCACTGCTGAAACTCTTATTTTAATACATCTCACACAACCAAAACACTAAAGAGAGCATTGTTTCTGGGGAAGGGGCCAGCCAATGTTAGATCATTTTCATTTGCCCTAAAAATGTTCCCCTGGATTATTTTTGCTGGATCTTTATAAATGTATTTATAAAGATCCAATTACTGGCATTTTTGTCTCTTTTGGCTCTGTAAAGGAAAACAAAATCAAAACAAGCATTTTTGAGCCCAAGTAAATATCACAGGTCGAGATAGCCAAACGCTATTTTTATTTTGAATTGAAAATCCAGCTTCCTTCCGGTTTCATCCTGGCTATTTTTGGAAGCTTAGATCAACTGTTATTCAGCATTTTTCTCTTCTGTCTTCACTGGACATTGACGCATATAGTGGTGGGATGAAGGCAGTGCTCCCAGGGGCGTAGCAAGAATAACCCCCAAGAACAAATGAACATTACAGTATATAAACAAGGGTGTCCAAATACTTTTCTTACTTTTATAGCAGCTTAGGGGAAACTGAGTTATTATCATATCAGAAATATTTCTTGAATATTGCACATCAAGTGTTAAACTCAACTGCCAGAGAAAATGTTGGCATCCTATATTTCTGCAAACCATGTGTATGTGTGAAATTTTGGCATAATTACCATATGTATTCCACAGTTGTGGCCAAAGCATGCTTTATAAGGGCCCAGTCACCTTGACCTTTGACGTCTGACCACCAAATTCTAACCAGTTCATGTTTGAGTCCAAGTGGACGTTTGTGCCAAATTTGAAGGAATTCACGCTCTACATCACTTTATAAATGTTATGTACAAAACATGGAGATGGAACATATTTGTGGTCTGTATAAATGTAAAATGCTAACATTGTCTTCTGATTCCTGGACTGAGTGTTGTGAAGTATGGAAAGATGGATGTTCTCATAAGTGACACAGTTTATTTAGTTTCATTGGCACTGTGCTTCCTCATGTCACAAATGCATGTCCTTCAGCAGGCTGTCGTATGTCTCCTGTCACTTAAAAGGAAAATGAGCCAAAAACCCTTCATCAGTGTAATGACTTTAATTGGAGACAGATTGATTTGTACATCATAACCATGTTCATAAAGTGCCACACAGAAAAAAAGCTCAACCTATCCAGCTTTACTCCTCCTCTATAAATACTTCACTTGTATTCATACCCCGATATGAAAATATTTCACTTAGCTGTCACCTCATAGAACACAAACATGTTCATTTAAAGCAAAAGGACACACGGCACAGTATGTCAAACTCTTCGCCTTCACCAAATGCACATTTCAGCCAGGTTCCACTTCACCACGTTAGGAGTTTGGATTGTGCAACAGGGTTTCATTAATTACAGATGGGGAACACTTGATGTCTTTTAAAGGGACTGTGGCGAGATTTAGTTGAGTGCATATGATGAAAAACGTACAAGAAACCCCAGATACATGATGTGGAGTTTGTGTAAACTATGGTGGATACAATTTTACCACAGAAACTTTATATACTGTATGTAGCAAAAGATTAACTCAAAGGGACATCTCTGAAACAACAAAAACGTGACAAAACAAATTCAACTTCATCGTACATTTCACTTTAAAGGTATAGTTCACTTTTTTTTTGAAGTGGGGTTCTATGGGGCACATATCAATAGACAGTAAATTACAAAAAACAGTTGTTAAATGGCACACTCATAGTTCAGCGAAGCAGGCTGTGCCAACATGGAAGCTAAGTAATGCTGTGCTACTGCTGTGGATAGGGGCCAGTAACATGCATATTCATACATACATTTACACACACACACACACACACACACACACACACACACACACACAAATATATATATATATATATATAGTACCACAGAGTATTTTCATTGCTTTACCTTAATGTCAGATGGTGACTCCATTAAAAAAAACAATAATTTTACATCCCTGAACACAGGAGCTGTTGGTCAATTGCTGCTTTGAACAGTTATTTTGTTTGCGTTATTGTGCGACTTTGATGTTTACAAGGATAGTTGGGATTAACCAAAGTCACACAATAACACAAACTAACTAACTGATCGAGGCAGCATTAAACCAGCAGCTTCAGTGTTCATCGACATAAATTATTGCTTTTCTCAATGGAGTCTGGTGACTCTGACAAGAGTATGAAGCTAGTTACAACTTCCCCATTGAAATAAAGCTGCCTGACTGAAAGGTAATGCAGTGAAACTATTGACAATATAGCGAACACTTAAAATGACAGATTTTTTTGGGTGAGACTTTTTTTAGGTGGCTGAAATACATTTTATAATACATTGCTTAGCTTCCCTGTTGGACTTCTGCCTGCTTTTTTAAACTGGGAGCATGTAACACACAGACTATAGATAAGTACTCCATACAACCCGACTTCAGAAAATCTTAACTGTCCCTTTAATATTTCCTTTTTAAATACTCATCGCCAAGACGTGTTTCAATTATGGTGAGGTGGTAATTTCTTATACATAATTTATCATAAATTGGGTGGCAATTCAGTATCCTTTCTAATCTAACTCCTGACAAGAAAATATTTTAGATTTCCCCAAATTTCAAATATCCCTCTCAACCCTTTGAAATGGCTTGATATTTTTCAAAATTTTAGGAAGAAGGCAATGAGCAACTGAAGAAGAACTGAACCATAAATTAGCAAGAAAATCGCCTGGAACTTAGCCACCACCACCAAGAAAAGGTGGAAAGTAAAAAAAAAGACCAACTTAAAATAAAAAGGAAATAAATATTATCTAAATATATTATCTAAATATTTTTAAATATACAATTATGAGAATTTTAAATATAGTTTGTTGGAATTTTTTAAAACGCAGTTTTCTTAATCTACTATTTTTCTCCAATTTGCAGGACATTTCTTGCCATGTTGCTCATTGCTTGATTCCCTATGTTTCTAGACCAATTTGCTCGGGATTTAATGATTTAAATGCTTGTGAAAGGCGTCTGTATGCAGCACGAGAAAACTGATATTAACCCAAGTCTTAAAGGGTTAAGTTCATTGTAGAGTTTGTGTCTATGGATTGTTAAAGACCCGGCTAAAAAGCAAAAGATTTCTCGCATCTACACTAAAGGTTTTTAGGACCACTGATTTATGTATTACATATACATAATATGAATCATAATACTACAACAAGTGCTGTTTAAATTAATCATGTCTTCAAATCCAACCCCAAATCCTCTGAGTGCACTCGCTGGCCAAAACAAAGACATTCTTCAATAAATCTGGTAACATTTTTTTCTGTTCAAAGAAAAAACACTAGCACACACATACAGCAGAGCAAATTCAGCCACCACACAATAAGCCTAAAAATACAACATCATCACCAAACAGTCTTCAAGCATTCAAAGCAAAAAGCACCTTAAACAGTCTTAACTTAAACTAATGAACTGATAGTCACTGCTTCCCACTGGGAGCTTCTGTATATATTCATACATCTGTGAAGGGAAAAAAACAAACACATTTTCACATTACACACTGTTTGTTTCCAGTTTAAGTTTGGAATGACCTTACTGTAACTGTACATACTCATATCCCTCTGATGTGACCTAATATAGTCACTTTCAGCAACTGTTTGTCTTTCTGTCTGATTTGTAAAGATCTGAGTCTCCCATAGTGTAATAAGAAATACAGTAAACATTTTTAAAATATTTTTAACCTCAGTATGCTTCAAAGGAAGAGTTTATTACATCATTTGAGGTTGCTTGCACAACTGTAGTTATGTTCATTTGGTTTGGACCAAGCAAGACCTCTGGGGGCTAATATATCAAGCCAATGCAAAGTGCAAAAAACAGCAGTTCCTTGTACAGCCAATTGGGGCTGGCCCCAAAAGCGAGTCCATTCCCATAGACCCCCCATGTTAAAAACGTAGAATGTATAAATAACAGACATAGCTACCGTGGGCTTGAGTTAAGCATTTTGGCCATCGCCATATTGTTTTTTTGGAGCCAGAAGAGACCATATTTGGACAAAAGGGTGGATCTGACTCAACGCCTCGCATACAGTCTGTCATTCAAACAGCCCCACCCTAAAATAAGTGCAACTTTAAACTAGTTTGGAGTACAAGTTGTATGACATAGTTTCTTTGAAGCCTACTGAGACCTTTTGTCCTACTGAGAGGTTCAGGGAACAAAGAGGGTCATTATTCTAAGAACCAGCAAAAGCAACAAACAGTTCGAGGGAATGTGATTAAGAGGGGTGATTCAATATTTGGAAAAAAAGCGTATGTTCCCTGTTAAGTGCAAACACTATCTCCAAATGTGTTTGAATGTTGTCTTTTAGTAGTCATCCTCAGTAGATTACACATACAGTACAGTGAGAAGGGTGATGGAAAACCTTAATATGCTCCAGTGATATGGACATAAGTTATAAAATAATCACAATAAGAAGAATGCAGCCATACTCTACAGTACTTGAACCTAAATGAGCACTACTAATCACTTTGTACCAAGCCTTAAGATCATGATATACTTGCTTTTTTTTAAACCTAAATGAATGCATAAACAAATGGCTCCAATGCAAATACGGAAGCATTGATCACATACTTGCCTGTGTGGAGTACTAGAGATTAGGGGTATATGTAATCCTTTTTCACAATATTGACATATGTCATGAGTTAGTTAACTTTCCAATGACATTTCTAAAAAAACAATAACCCTTGCACAACACTAGGCATTACAAAATGGTTCTCTCTAGAAAATACATGGACTTTTGGTGTATATCATCATCTCCTTCAACCCTACCCTGGATGTTTTTAAAGTATACCTTCAGGGGGGTCATTTAGTAGTATCTCACAGGCATAAAGCTGAGACGTGAACCTGGATCATACTTGCATCAGTTACCCTTTTACACCTGGTATTGCACCTGGTCTTGGGTGATCTGGCCGCAAGTGGACAAAACTAAATACAAGTATAAAAAACCACCAAGAGGCATCTTGGTCAGATCACTCAAACCATTTGGTCTGGTGGTTCCAGGTGGTCTGGAACATTTGTGTAAATGATAATGCATCTGATGCGTCCCCATTTTGAATTTGCTTTTACTAAGATAGCAAAGGCATGACCTGCCCTACCTTCCTTCTGATTGGCTAGTACTAGTTGCCTTCTTTGGTTGGGTTGGTTAAGTATAGGCAAGAGGAGTGGGATTGGTTAGGGTAAGAATGTCAGGGTAAGCCATGCTGATGCAGGGTAAGGCAGGCTAGGGTGGGTCATGCCTTTGTTCTAGGAAACACAACACATTAGCGTCCCCAACAAGGACTACATCATTGTTACCGGACATGACGGCTGAGTTGGATGCAGTTTGACTGTCCATCGTTTTACCCTACTGAAGGACATTGTTGGAGTCTGATGACAGTGATTTCTCTAGCTGTACTAACACAATACACAAGTGGTCAGCTGTGGATGCATGATAGTAACAAGTGTGAACTGTCCAGTTGTGTCTGGTGTTCTGGAACACATGCTAATGCCAGGTCTAAACAAGCTCTTGAAGTCAAGACCAAAAAGAACCCACATGCTAGTGCCAAACTTGACCAAAGCCAAGAATCAAACTTTACCTTGCCAAACTAATGCAAATTGCTGCTGTCTGTGTCTTACATATCTACTGTATGACAAACAGGACTTCAGTAAACTGGCATATTTTACATTAACCAAACCCAACCAGAGTCCAAAGTTTGACGTAAGAAATGGTCCAAACTCTGTATAAACTGGGTCTAGAGATCTGCTACCCAGACCATGGCTATTTGATGCCAAAGGTGATTTGGCAGATGAGGTCTACATCATCATAGGCCAAATCACCATTGTCCTACACTGAAAAATCTTCTTTACAACTTTACATGGTGACGCTCTATTGTTGATTATTGAGTTCATGGTAGAGAAAAATGGCAACAAGCTCTATTCAGGCCCCTGGGAAGTGCGTTGGACTTCAAAGCCAGTTGGACATAGTGGCCAAATCATGACTTATATTGGGAAAGAAAGGTCTTTGTATTAGGGGATTTATTTTTGGGCATCACAAACTTAGCAAAATGACTCATTACACAATCGGGATTTGATCTAGTTGGTAAGTCTAGAAGAGTCGCACACTGGAATATTTCTGGCCCCATTCAAGTGAGCAAAAGGCAAAACTGGAAGTAACCAACTCTGCTTTCAGAAGTCTCTCGTGCGCTTGTTTTGGGCCAAATGATTTGAGCTAACTTTATCCCCCGTGAAATCGAACTTTCTTTGCTTCATGCACTACTGAGCAACTTCTATAGAAACGAACAAGGCCCTGCCTCCGACGCTGTATCTAGTTCTCTTTCACATCCATTAAATTCTTTAGCTTAGCGACCTCGTCTGGAATGTATCATGATCATTTTTGAGAACGTACACAACACACGGTCCAAAGGAACCATCATGCTCACACAAGCACGCAGTAAAAAGGAAGTATATCAGAGCTGTATGGCAATAGCACACCATAACTTTGATATGAATTTTCAATCTGTGACTAACTAGCATGTGAATGCATGTATTGTAGCAAAATGATCTGTGATGCGGATCTTCCTGCTGTGGTTCTTAGTGCAGATGTGTGATATTATCTTGCTGCTTTGTACTTTATTGGGTAAAAGGGCAAAGCAGGAACGTGCTATGTGTAGCATTTCAATGCTAACAAATCATAACTATAATTTTTTTTATGTGGGTATACTTGTCTCTGCTAGCCGCTACGTTGCATGTTACATTAACTGTCAATTTTTTTTTACTTTAGCATAAAAGTGGAACTGTTTGTACCTGGTAAGGTAACACAACTTCACGTTAGCATACTGTGTCACAATAAAACACGTTAGCTGTTACTGACAGCTTTTATACTTTTCCTTTCTTTTAAAAATGGAGCAGGTTGCAGTGGGGCTTATGGGATATGTGGTCTTAATTTTAGGTAATGCTAAATGCTACACATAGCTCCTTTAAGACTTTAAGAATGCGTATTTTTCTTTATCTCTCTTTAGTTCCTATGCAGAGCAGCTGCCCTGCCACTATCAAGACCTAAGCTCAAAGTAATACTACAGTCAGCAGGTGTTTGAGCCCAGAGAGTTTGCTGGAATGTCTCCTTATATGGTCATAGAGATAATTGATCTCCATCAAACTGGACCAATCAGACGAGAAATGGGCAGAAGAAGGAAGGCAAAAAGGTAGATGAGCAGAAATGAATCCCTCTCTCCCAGTCTTTCCTTCTCTCCTTTTCCTGCTCTGTTTGCCCTCTTTCTGTGGTCAGTAGCGTGTTGAGTACCAGTCATTGTCAGTCATCTGAACAAGCTCATTGACCACATCTAGCAGGTTGTAGTTGTACTTCTTCAACAGCCTCTGGTTGAGCGGCCGGTCCCCGAAACCCATCTCCACCAGGACAGCCATCATGGTGTCCTGGGTGGACGCGTCCACTGGAGGCTGCGTAGAGACAAGACCTAATCAGTACATGAAATCTGCTACAGATAGTACCAAAACAAGTGTCCTGACAACATGTGACCCGATCAAGTTAACAACTGACCATTCAACTAAACCCCTGCCATGTACAGCACCTCCCTGATCGTAGCATGGAGCAGTATTCAGAGATATACTCTGTATACAAAGAGTGCCCCCCCCAGCAGCACAGAAGATCTCTACAATCACAGTTTCAAGGTGGGCACCCAAGGTTCTTGAGGTATGGTCTGAAACATGTTTTATGAGGTCACCATGACCTTCACCTTCGACCACTAGATTCTTATCAGCTCTTTCTTGAATCCAAGTGGATGTTTGTGCCAAATCTGAAGACACTCCTGTTTTAGTAATTGAAAATAACTGTGACCTTCTTAACAACATGATGTATGACATATAATTGCAAGATATAAGGTGCTTGCTGACCTGTGTGGGGCCCTGTCCAGTGAACAGAGCTTTGTAGGCAGAAGCAGCTACTGACAGAGCTCCTTTCACCAGGCCGCTGGTGATGCCTGGGTGCCTGAGGAGGGACAATGAACAGGTTACTTCCAAACAATGCAATGTGTGACTGACTACTATTTATATTACATAACACAACTTAAGATTTTAAAAAACAAAAAACAAAAACAAATGTTCACTTTTGTCTTCACAGTAAATACTTTGAAACATCTGCATAAAATATTGTCACACTGGCAACAGTGGTAATGAGCTTACTAACTGAAGCCCTTTTTCCATTAAACAAAAAATGGTGGAAGAAGTATTCAAATCCTTTTCATAAGTAAAAGAACTACTACTGCCCCGTGTGCATGACTGAGTTTATATGTGCAGTATTCATTCAGTGCGGGGGTCCTAATAGCATCACTAGATGGGTTTTCATTACAGATTTGTGCAAAATTTAAGCGATATTTTCAAAATTTTGATGAAACACAATTGCAAGATGACTGCGTTTCCATTGACTGATATAATGTGACTTCTCTTGTGATGTTGCGTGACTTTCCTATTGGGATAACATTTTAGTAACCATGGTGATGGATGGTCAAAACATTACCAGGTACTATTGCAGCCACCCAATAAAGCCAATATAATATTGCTGCAATTTCTTTGTCTTGTATGAGAGTTAAGAGGATCTCCGTCTTCTCCTCTGTCCACACATACTGAGCCTTGTTTTGTGGAGTGTCATGTGAATTTGTTGTACTTTTTCTTCTTCTTTTGGTTTAATGGCAGTTGGCATCCATGAAGTCGCTTTACCGCCACCCGGTGTTACATCATATGAGCTATGAGAGCAAAAAAAGTGTTTCCTTTGCAGTTTTGCAAAGTATGGCTTTTCAAATCACCTGAAATATCACCTCATGCGAGCAAAAAACATTCTTGCGCCTATTTTCCAAATATGCGTATTTTGTATTCACAATTTCAATTTGTGCAATTTGAGGGTTAATGGAAATCCGCCAGCTGTCATGTAGTATTGCTTAAATGAGACCTATTTAGGTTAATCTGCAGATGACTTTGTGCTTTGGTTCTTGCAAACATTATATCCCACAGGCCCACCTACATGAATATTTATGGCTATGCTACTGCCTACAACACTGTATTAGGCTCCCAAATATTACCCCATCTTTAACTTTGGGGCAATGCCCCCCTAAGTTGGTGCCTATGAGTATGAGGGTATGTGTGTGAGACCTCGGGTCGTCAGTGTTGTCTTCCTCTGTGTCCTCAGTAGCTTCGGTATCATCTGTTGGAGTTTGTTCAGGACCAGAGGCTGTGGGAGAAACACAAGATGAAGTGATAAGTGAAAACATTTTGGCTTGGATAAAACTAAGAAGTTCAAAAGTCCAGGCCAAGTGAGGAAGGTTTGAAAGGGCCCTAACCCTGGATTTCCACCTTCTTGCATGTGCGTTGCGTTACGGCTCAACTGCAGTTTTGCTCCGTGCTCCCTCATCTGTCAACTCCCACCAGTTGCGGTTTGAGTGCAGCACAGTACATAATTGCCGATCAGCTGGAGTGACAAGACCGAGGAATTCACTGTTGATATGGTATTCCACACTTATAAAAAGGATTATTTTGTTGTTTTCCACCTCCACAATTCTCCTCGTCCTTGCTGTCTGTAGTGACCTCTGAAAACCTCTGACCTGTTGACTCCAGGCCTGGATCCGCTCATTGTGATGTTTTGTTGATGTTGTGAAATACGATCAGATGTAAACATGGAGTGTTTTATTCTAAAAATTAACCGGATGTTTAAATGTTGTGTCGCTGTCTGACTTCCTGTCTGCTCTGTGCTTAATTCAGCTAAAGTCATGCAAAGTGCTCCGGCATCCGGCAAAAATAGAAGCCTTGCGTATCTGATCCGCAAGCCTCCTGTCGATTAGCAACGCAGTGGAGTCAGTGGAAAAATAACACATAGACTAGAGTGTAATCTATTTTCTCTGTCTGCCGTGGCAGATCAGAGCCGGACCCGAACAGATCTGGTGGAAATTAGGGGTTAGTCTTGTTATTTCACTGGCAGAAATACAGAGATGTGCTTACCATTGTCAGTCTGGTACAGTTCAGAGCCGTCTGCTCCTTCTACAGCAGCAGCTGGGTCAGCGTCTGTTTCTGCACTGCTCCCTGGACTGCACGACAGCAAGAGCAAAACCTTTACAAGTTTGTACAACCAGTGTATAATACCTCTATAATGTGCAGTATGTCCGAGCTGCTGTATTTGTACCCCCGCCTTTCATACTGACCTGGGTGGGACGATGGCTGTAGGTGGGGCCACCACTTCAGGTGTTAGCGGCTCATCGTCCAGCGTCTGAGACGTACAAAGCATGTCATTGGCGCTGCTGGCGCCTGACATCCCCGCCCCTGGAGCTGCTGTGGCTTCATCCGCCAGCTCGCCGTCTGGGATGGAGCTGGTCGGGTGGTCCAGAGATGGTGTGTCTGGGTCTGTGGGGGTCTTGGCTGGGATGTCACCGGGCTGGGACAGAGCAGAGCTGCAATGGGGCAAAGAACGGTGTGTAAAAGGGAATATGACAATTTTTTATTGCCTGTTTACTGCTCATATATGCATTTTTGCAGGCACCACATATTTACATGACTGCAGATTCCCCCAGTCTAAAGCAGTGGTGGAAGAAGTATTTAAAGTACTAATACCACATGGTGAAAATACTCAAGTATTTAGTATACTCAAGTTACAAGTAAAGGTCCTGCATTAAAAACGGTACTTAAGTAAAAGTATGTAACTATAATCAAGAAAATGTAGTTAAAGTATGAAAAGTTGAAGTACCCAAGTCCAGTACTTGAGTAAATGTACTTAGTTACATTCCACCACCAGTTTAAAGTGAAACTTCACGAGAACAGGTGCTGTTACTGGCGAACCACCACACACATACCTGTACATGGACTCCCCCAGAGGCCGACTGGTGTCAAAGCAGTCAGGGAGGATGATGATATAATCCTCTGAGGAGGTGGAGGAGGAGCGACTCCTGGTCCTTTCTCTCTTCTCCTCACCCTCTTTCTCCTTTTCATCCTGTGCACCTTTCTCTCTCTCCTTCACACACATACTCTCCATGTGGGACTCCTCACCTTCAACTGTGATGCCATTAACAAAAGCTGGTGAGTTTTCACAGATGATACAGGACATATTTACCATCAGAGCTGCAAAATTCTGCTTCTCTGCGATTTCTAAAACTTTTAAAACTCTCTGAGATGGCCAAATTCAAGTCAAAGTTCTTTTCTACGTTTTAAGTACTCTATATACATCTCCCTCTTTTATTGATTCTGAAATGAAAAGAACTTCAGACTAATACTATCAATACATCAACATGGAACAAATCCCATATTTTTAGTCACAGTGAACTACATAAAATAGTATTTTGTGTCTTGTTTAGTGCTAGAGAAAGTAAAAAATTTAAATTTCAGGTACTACTTTGTATACTTTCTCTGACAGTTTAGTAACTATACAAATTAAGAGTTTTGCATAAAATAGTACAAAAAGAGTTACTAAAATATGACATTTTATTATAAATTAAGTTACTAAACAGTTTATACAAGTCCTGCTGAAGTCCTCCTCATTTGCTCAGTTGGCTGATTAACAGAAAATAATTTGGCGACTATTATGATAAACATTTAAGTATTTTTCTTTTAGTGTTGAGGCTTTTGAGTGTTTTTATCCCCCTGAAATGGATACTTTGGCAACTATTTTAATAAACATTTTCTTTTTTTAAGTTTTGATTTTTTGGGGTCTTCATTTTATTTTCCTGAATTAGTGCTTTGGCAACTGTTTTAACATAAATTAAGTCATTTGTTTCATGAATGGTTTTGATTTATTTGAGGTGTTTCTTTTTTTCCTGAATTGGGTACTTTTATTTGTGAAGTGAAGTGAATTCTTTCTCCACCTCTGGTTGTTGACATTGTTCACATAGCTGAACTTTGGTATTTGCATGACAAAAGACCAAAAACTTATGATAATATTAAATGTTTGATTTTCTTGTAACCTGAGAAAAAGATAGACTTGATACAGCTCGGACCGAGTTTTATGACCACCTTACACCAAACGACAGATCGCGCACCAACTGAGGTAAAACTCACTAACAGTCGTTTGGTGTAAGGAGGCATAATACACTTGGCCCTTCTGTTTTCAGGTGACACCTTTTTTGTCAGAAGACACGTTAGGCTGCGTTTCTTGTATGAACTGTGCTATACAAATAAAGTTTGCTATTATTATTATTACCTGTGTGCTCCTGCAGCGTGGAGGACCTGGGCGGAGCAAGGAGCGGGGTGGGTGCTGAGCTGGGGCCGGGTCCTGAGGTCGGGGCCACAGACAGCGGAGCAGGCAGGGAGGCTTTGAGCGGGGGAGGGAGGGAGGCCTTCAGCGTAGCCGGCGGTTTCAGGGGGTTCTTGGAGGTGCTGGGGCTGCTGTCTGGGCTCTCCTCTGGCTTCACTGTTTTACTCTTCACACAGGAGGAGGAGGAGGAGGAGCCGCCCTGAGCAGCCGGACGCACCACTGAGGACAAAACGAAAGACACTGGACTGTCATACTTTTCTCTTACAGTCTCATGCAAACACAAACTCTCATATGCTACAGCTGATCAAATAAAGATCCCATGTATCTTGGCGGTCAAAGGTCAAGGTCCTGGTCACCTTGCATTCGTCTCATTCTTGTGAAAGCAATATCTAAAGAACATCTTTAGGGAATTAGGGATACCCAGGGAGCAGCCGATAAGATTTTGGCAGTCATAGGTCAATGGTTAAGGTGACCTTGCGTCTGCCTCATTTTCATGAACACAATATCAGAGGATGGCATAGTGGGAGTTCCCTTAAATTTGGCACAAACATATACTCAAGAATAAACTGATCAGAATCTGGTGGCAAAGGGCAAAGGTCATAGTGAACTCATACAACAGGTTTTTGGCCTTAGCTTAAGAACCCTTAAGAACCGCCTTGAAAACGTGTTGATTGTATAGAACATCTTTGTGTGAAGCATCCATGTTTTCACAGAGATGGATGTAAACTGTAAGTGCATCTTGATTGCAGCAGGTGTTATATCTAGTTTATTGTAGGCATCGTGATTTTACTATGATGTGTTTTGGTGGTATGTCCAGTTTTTCCAAACCTTACCATGTGCCTCCTTACCCTAAACCTGAACATATGTAGCAGAATGTATCTTTTGCCTTAACAACCATTTACAGCATCATCCCACCATGTGCTTTTGTTGACGTCACAGTTGCAGCATCCCAGAATGTCAACAGCAGATGCATGAGGATGCCTAGAGTGTACTATGTAGATGTGGAAGTCCACTACAAAGTGGCAATATGTGATGACTTGGCATGGGAACCTGTTGGTAGCTTATACACAGGTTTTTAACTGATTGTCTCAAAACTGATTAGTACCAGCTTTAATCTTTGGGAGAATATTTTAATAAGCAAGCAAAAGGCAACTTTTAAAGACACGTGAGCAAGTGTGTGATCTAACACAGCCCAAAGTACTGCACGCAAACTAACATTCAACAGTAGCTAGAACTTGGATTTATCACAAGAGGCAAAAGCAAAAAAATTGTACCTATGGTTATATGTTAAAATCATGAAAAACGTCAGAGAGCAACAAAGTTGCCTACCATCTACAGTCCAACATATTTTTCATGAGCTTTTGATTGACCTTTCTTGGAATGCACCAGCTGTCGTTCTGACAACAGTAAAGCCTAAATACATCTCTATAAACACATGTCTATGAATGAACGCAGATCATTTCCAAAAACATGGGCAGGTTATAACATTTACATCACAGGACCAAAGCAGACCATCACAGGCGCGAAAAGACTGATTTGTCCTGAACCCCCGCTGACCATTACCTGTCCCTGGGCGGGACCCTCTTAGAGGAGCGTGGTCCGGCGCCTCCTCCAGGGTCATGGAGCGAATCACAGTCTCACAAACAAACTGAGTCCCGCTGATGTCATCCTCCCCTTCCTCCTGAGCCGGGACTCCGCCCCCCTCAGCTCCAGACCCCGCCCCATGAGGGACATCTGAGGACCAGGAACAGGTGGACAAACGTTAGATCTGTCACACAGACGTAGGAGCTCATTTATCAGCATCAGATTTATCAGTTTCTTTTCATGTGTGAATAAATCCTTTGAAACCTGAAACGACATCAGTTTTCTTGTGCTGCGTTAAGACTTCTTTCACATATATTTAAACCTTTGAAACGTGAACAAATTGGTTTGATTTCTTTTGGAAACATGGCTAGAAAGGTACTAGCCAACCTCGTTAGAAATGTCCCACAAATTTTAAGTTTAAATTATTCTAAGTTAATAATACATTTATAAAAAAGGACAAAATGTCCAGTAAACTATACTACTATCACTACTACTACTACTACTACTATCACTACTACTACTACTACTACTATCACTACTACTACTACTACTACTAATAATAATAATAATAATAATAATAAAAATACTACTAATAAAATAAAAATATATAGTAAAGTAGTGACAAAGAATATATCTGAAAATAAGCTTGGTGTTGGTGGGGGTATTACAAATAATTTTAAAGGGGGGGGGGGTACTGAAAACTCTTAATTACATATTTAAGATAATGTTAGAGAGAAAAGAAAAAAGAAATTAAGCATTTTCTTGAAGTCATTTTGTTGGGGTTTTTGGGGGTTTATACTTTTTTTTAGCTAATTTCCACGAAATTTCATTTCCTCTTTAACCTTTTAACTTTTCTTACTAATTTTGGGGCAATTACTTGTTAAGTTGCCGGTGGCCTGTTTATAAGAATAAAGCAGGGCTTCGAGGCTATTGCTTTGGACTTTGAAAGGAAAGAGTTGACCATATAAGCAGGGTTCATACATGGTGCTTGAGGTGCTTTAAGTCTTTGAATTTGACTTGCCCCTGTCTGGACAAACCCTGATGATGACCCATGATGCCTCACATCACTCAGTGAACTTTAGCTCCATCAGGAATTTTCTTCATTTGCCAAACTATCAGCAAAACTCCACTGAGAACCTTAAAAACATGAAGAGAAAACTAATTTACCCATGATGCTATTGATGACTTCAGTCTCTTCCTGGATGAGACCCAAAGAGGGACTGCTCTTGTCCTGTAGGTGTCCGTCTTGAGGCAGAGGGGACATGCACGGGGTCATGTCTAGATAATGAGACGTCAGAGGCTGAACTTCAGTCTGTTCATCAGTCAGTTACTGACACGTCACACTGATGCAGCGTTTTGTTTTTTTTTTTAATTATAGAACAGTACCAAAATGTAAAAAAAAGTATCAACTGTTGTGTCAGTATCAGGATCAGCTGTTGAACACAAGCTCTCAGTGTCCCTTAATCCAGTGGTTCCCAACAGGTCCAGACTTTGTCCTTAGTCATTAGTTCAAGGTCCATACAGAAGATAAATTATGACATATTTAATTTTATTTCATTAAAAGTTTTCCCACTGAGCGATAGACGCCATTTAAACATTGTCTCCAAGCTTTAGCTCCGTCACAAACCAGGATTTATGCTGTCTTTGTGTGGTCCTCGGAAATATCCAATTTATGAGTTACGAGCACATGAATGGCCCTCCAAAGTTGTAATTACGAGTGGGAAATTTGTAAATTTCATTGATACCTGAGCTGCCAAATTGTGACATTTGTGTGAGCAGCAGAAATGTCAGAAAGCATGAAAACAGGGTCAACAATTGACAGGGAAAAATGATATATTTGGTTATTTTGTTTCTAGTAGCAGTCATTTACTTTTAGTAGTTGCACATTTTAGAACATGCATCTATCAGCTGTAGCAAGCAAGCAAACTTTGAACTCCAGAGCATGTCAGGAGAGTATGCTATAATTAATAACAACATTATTTTATAACACGAGTTGCCGACTTGACATCATAAAAGCATAAACATGGCAGACAAACGTCAATATTCGGTGAATGTTTTGGTCAATGGTAAAAAACGTTTTGATTAATTTACTTAAATAATATTAATAATAAAATAATAATAATAAAATATTAAAAAATCTCTGTTTCTCTCTCTCTCTCTCTCTCTCTCTCTCTCTCGCTCTCTCTCTCTCTCTCTATATATATATATATATATATATATATATATATATATATAGATATATATATATATATATATATATATATATATATATATAAAAATATGAATAAATTGGAAACAGCGATGAACCTCTTGTTTAATTGCTCTTAGCATTAAAATACACCTGTCTTCTTTGTGGCTTCCATGTTTTAGCACATGAACAAACCAAGTCAGAAGAAAGACTTCCCAACTCAAACTACAACCTTCCAATTTCACATGAATGCAGCATTATCTGCTCCTGTTATAGACCGGGATTTACTGGCTACACCATATTTTAAAATAAGCATTATATATATTAAAAATACTTTGAAAAACCTGTAAATGTTTAACAAAAGTACTGCATACCCCAATGTTTACATTATGAATGTTTTTGCATATACACAGACTCTGTTTACTCTCCATCTAGGCTTAGACTCATCATCTACAATAGTAAACTTAGTAAATAGTAAACTTTTTAATCTTGTATGTCTAAAATCTAAATGTCCAAAGACAAACAGACGTCTGATAGACATTTATTAATTGTCTTTTCAACGTTAAATTGCTCAGTGGGAGAACAAAATGATATAAAATATATTGCAAAAATTTTGTAAACAAACTGCACTGCACATAAAAACACTGCAATAAACAGCATGTTTCCGAGAACAGGGAAATAAAATAGCAGCTGAGAAAACGCACTTCAAAATAAAAGCCCTGTGTCAGAAAAACAAATTAAAGGGTTTTTTTTACAAACTTGACATGTCCGAGAGTCACTTGTCCTTTGACTCGCAACCCACCAGCTGGGAACCACTGCCTTAACCAATCACCAACAAGTGGGAACCACAAGAAGTCTTCTTACCTGCAGGGGTGTTGTTTGGGACGCTCTCCAGCTCTTGGACAATGTTGATGTCCAGCAGCTCAAAAGACAGAAGGTCCTGAGAGATTGACAACAACAGACAGCTAATTAAAATGCTTTACAGCTGCATTATGGGGAATGTAGGAGGAAGTGCTTTTGGGGGGAGGTCTGACCAAAGACTGTATAAAAATAGATGGATGACATGACAGCTCTCAAAAAGTGTGGCCACAACATCTGGATTGCCCCGTGGTGTTTGTCTGCAGCATAGGTCATAAAGCCCGCCCCTCCATGTTAGTGAATGGGACATATGCCAAACTAAAAACTTAAAGTACACGCCAAATACATTTTTCCCAAAGATGGTTTCTGTCATTACAGGTAGTTCCAGTTATCTTGATGTTTGTTCAAGTGTTATATTTTGGCTTTATTTTTTGTAAAGTTGGAGGAAGTGCAGACATATCGTCCATCTTAATACTGTTAAATACTGTTTTGGGGTTTGACCCAATTAGGGATGGAAAATCAGGATATCTCAGCCTCAGCTTTTTCGTTTTGATTTGTCTCCTGTCAGTTTCCAAACTTTATGAAATTATATCAGTATGATTTTTTTCAACATTTCTGAGATGTTTTAAAAGTACTGCAATGATAAATACATGTGGAACTAATATTATAATTCTACTTCCATGGTCACAAATGGATATATATTGGTATACTAACATATTCCAAACATTATAACAGTAAATGATTTGTAATATTTTCTCTTACCATGCACCACCATCTCAACTCTTAGGATGAGCTCTATATTTAAAAAACTATAAGGCAGGTTAAAAAAAAAAAGAAAAAAAAAATTTTTGTTATTATAGCTGCAAGGACAAAATAAATGCAAAGAATATGTTTTTTTCTGTTGCTAGTTTTTGGGTGATAACTTCAAAGAGTTAAAGTCGAGATTGAAGGAAAAATTGCTTTTAAACCTTTTGAGATCACGTCATATTGTCATATTGGGCACACATTTAACAACATATGCCAAGAAAACAAAAAAATATTTATTTTTTTACTGTGATAAAAAGACGTGTGCCTGTTATGGATGCAAGCCTCTGTGCAAAGTGCACAGCAGAGTAACGAGTGCAGACGATGTTACCTGAGCAGTGAGCAGGTCCACAGAGGGGATGTAGTACTCCTCTTGGTCCACTGACATTAACGGTTGCTCCCTGGAAGCTGCACAGGTTTTTCCATCCTTTGCCACCGGGTTCTTACCCTGCAGACACAGGCAAAGCTCTTCAGTTAGATGCAGTGGTAGAAGAAGTATTCAGATCCTCTGGTCAACTAAAGTACTAACATCACCCTGTGAAAATACTGTTACAAGTAGAAGCCCTGCATTGAAAAGGGTACTTCAGAAAAAATGTGCTTAAAGAATAAAAAGTAAAAGTACCTGATGCAGAAAAAACAAATCAATACGAAACAAAAAAAGAACATACATAAACTCAACATTATTACAAAAAAGAAAAAACACCCCAAAACTCAAAAAAATTAGAGGAAGAAAAAATAAAAAAATAAAAATTATTTAAAAAAAAAATGACAACAACACCCCAAAACTCAATTATTTTAAAGACTTAAATTTTAATCAAAATAGTTGGCAATTCATTTTCTGTGAAACAACTTACTGATTAACTGCTGAATTGTTGCCACTGTACTTGTGTAAACTCTTTGGTAATTTAATTTATAAAAAAATTGTAATTCATAAACCTCTTTTTTTTCATTTTTTTATGCAAAAGTCTAAATCAAATCAAAAATCTAATGCAAACATTTTTAAAGTAACTAAAGCTGTCAGATAAATGAAATGACGTAAAAAGTACAATATTGCCATCTGAAATGCAGTGGTGTAAAAGCATAAAGTAAATATGATACTCAAATAAAGTACAAGTACCTTAAAATCATACCTAAGTACAGAACTTGAGTTAATGTACTTGGTAACATTCTGACACTGGTGAGATGTTGTACACACCCATGTGTACGGTATGTGTCTATGTGTGTGTATTTATAGGTCTAATCACACAGTCATCATTGACACTGTCTTTGTCCCTACACTCAGTCGTTGTACCTGCGGTGTGACACAGGGCGACACCAGGATCCCATCAGCCATCATGGGTGCCGGGGCCAGAGGATCCACCACGATGCTGCACCACACCCTGGGTCCAAACTGCTCTCCAGCGTGGGCCAGACGCCAGTGGGAGGTGTAGGAGCCCTCCACGGTGGGAGCGCACAGCGCCACACTCACTATACCGACCTGGACACACAAAGTAATCTGTGGCTCATCAAGGTTTCAACAAAGATTTACTGTGCAATAGTGCAAAGGACAGAGAAAAGAGGGATGACAATGCAAGAGAATTTTGCAAAGGTAAGCGAAGTCAAAATGTCCCTCTCACCTGTCCCGGCTGCAGAAAAGGAACAGACACTTCTCTCCAGCGGTCCCCAGATCCCACCGCCAGGTTCCCCCACATGAACTTCAGCTGCAGGAGGCAAACAAGGCAAAATGTAAAGCTCACATACCAACAATGGTTGAATTGACTACAGCAGGGGTCGGCAACCTTTACTATCAAAAGAGCCATTTCTGGCCCAAAACAAAAAAAAAATCTGTCTGGAGCTGCAGGTAACACAACACATATAGTCAAACTAGCCTATCAATATTATTAATGGGTCTACATGAGCATTCCTTAATATGTTTTACTACTATTTATTATTTTTTGTTACATTAACTTTGCAGTGTTGGTGGTAAAAATTAAAAGATCTATCCATGCACTATTATTATTATCTCTATGCACTAATAACTTCTCCATTTTCCTCTGAGACTTCTGCTATCTTAGATTTGGAATCCATAGCTAGTCAGGTCTTTTTGATCCAAGACCGCCCACCATTTTTGAAATTTGGCAAAAATATGATGCATATTTTAGTTAATGAAATACATTTTCATATTCTGTGTAGAGGCTACATATTTTTGCAATTTTTGCAAAAATTGAATGAAAATTTTTAAAAAATAATTGCAATTCATTTCCATATAATTTTTAGTCAGAGACACAGGAGCCACTGGAGAGGGGCAAAAGAGCCACATGCGGCACTAGAGCCTCACGTTGCCTACCCCTGGACTACAGGCATGTACTGTGTAGCTTCTATTATTCAAGTGACAGCAGAAATAAGTTGGTTTATTAAAACTTAACCAATCAATAACTTAACATGACCAAGGGGTCAGATGACCCTGTGTAATGTGAAAGGTGACCCCCGGGATACAGAGAATTACCACCAGGAATTACAAACACACACACGCACACGCACGCACACGCACACACACACACACACACACACACACACACACACACACTTCAGTCTGCTGTGTCAAATCATGGGCAGGGTCTATCTTTGTATAAATTGCCATTCCCTTGTTCCAGATTTGCAGTGGTAGAAGAAGTAAAAGTACTACTAGCTCACTGTGAACATAATCTTAAGTAAAAGTCCTGACTAAAAATGGTACTTAAGTAACAGACATTAAAGTACGTAAAGTGAAAGTACCCTATACAGAAAAATATTGTTATTGTTATATTATTTAAAAAAAAACACCCCATAAACATCAATTTATAACACCCAAACTCAACAACACTCAAAATTATTTTTTTTAAAAGCATAACAACAGCATTTGCTTGTAAATGTAAAAAAAAGTTAAGAAGTTAATTCATTAATTTTAAAAAAAATAAAGAAGTTATGCATAAAGAAATCGTAATGACAATGTATTTCAGCTTTATACAGTAGCTACTGGCTCATTTTTTATTAAATTATTTTTCCCCAGAGGATGAACCATTTCCATTTCAAACACTACATTTGTTTTCCTCCAGTGGGACCAGATATTTTGTAATCCACCTGGCACACTTTGATGGAATCTGCTGAACAAACTTGAGCTCCAAAGAGCATCAACGCTTGATTTAGCTGACCTCGTGAGAAATGAGTAGAGGTCTTTACCTTAGTATCAGCACTCCAGCAGATTGTTCCAGTGTTCCTCATCTTCCAGTACTTGATAAACTTGGTCCCAGGGCGCAGTCGGGTTCCATCAGGAAGGTTCTCGTCCAGAAATGCAGCCGTCATGGCTGGAACCACCAGGGGACAGGGACGCTTTGGGCGCCTGGGCAAAAATAAATAAATAAATAAATAAAATTAAAGTCTTTCTGTTCTTTTGTTCTGCATCAATAGTTCTTCAAAATGTTCTCACCAACGTTCAGACCACATTAGATCACAAACACAAAATATCCCTGACCTACATGTTTCAGTTAAGGATGCACAATATGAGACCTTTGAGACCTGGGCAAACTGGCTTTATTTTATTCAAAAATATGACCAAAAAAAGAAGAAATGACCAAGGAGGTCTGTGAAAAGTGTAAAACAACTACCTGAAAATTTGAAAAAAACAAACAAAGAAAAAAAAACAGAGTAAAGCAAAAAAAAAAAAGAAAAGAAAAATAAAAAATAAAAAGCAAGAAATGCTTGAAAATTCTAATAATTCTATAAAACAATTTTAAATATATACATTTGAATACAGTTCAGTAGACATTTTTCATTGGCTTTTTATAAAAATTGTCTCTTTCTTGCCTCTTTCTTGTTTACTATGCCGGTAATACTGTCTTCTTACACAGTTTTAGTAAAATGAAGTTAATGATTAAATTGTGGCGAATCTTACCAAGCTAACCATGTGTGTAGCATGACTATACTGACAAAAATGTAAACATGTATACATATTTGTATGTGTGATCTAAGCAGCTAACATTAACTCCAGCTGGTAGCCAACAACCTGGTTTTATATATATACTGCATGACAACCAGACCGAGCCTCTAAATTGAGACAGGCCTTTATTTGTCAAAACATCTTGCCAAAGTCGACTAGTAAAAAATACTGGGCAAATAATTAGGACTAGGCTTTTATTTGAAGTTTTATGGTAATATTCATTTATTGTGCAAAATAAGAAAAATATTTTAACTTAAGTTTGATGTCTGTTACAGGTTCACTGTATTGGTAAAAAAAAAAAATTTATATATCTGTGTGTGATATCAGCAGAAATCAGCATGTTGGCCGATATGCGATTTTTCATTTTAAAGCAAGTCTCTGTCAATACAGATGACATGCCCATAGTATCGTGCATCATTACCATCAGCGACTCATTTTCCTCATTTACTGAGACCTAAGAAAAGGTCTTCTCTCTCTCTGGTGTGTGCTGAATTTTAGACAGTGTTTTTTCGGTAACCTACTCGGGGCTGTTGTGCTGGGTGGCTCGCGGCTGCAGGAGCACAGGGGAGGAGCTTCCCTCTCTGTGGGAGGAGCTCCACTGTATGCCCCGCCTCTCCATCCTCAGCTGTTTGCGGATCTCTTTGACCTCGGCCTTCAGCAGGCGCTTCTCCGCTTTCAGACGCTGCTTCTCCGCCTTCCGGAAGCTGCGATCGCCTCGCCTGTAGAACCTGAAAGACACACCAGTGTGCCATTCCCACAGTGGCTCCATGAAAACATTAAATGTGCCATCACTATGTCGTCCCTGCAATAAAATGTCCAAGTACAGTCAAGTACAGACAGACAGCACAGGACAGAAATCTATCCGTTGCACTTTCAGGCACATAACATTCAGTATTTTGACATGATAGTTAAAAGTTAAATTATTTGTATCTTTTTATTATTATAATTATTTTGACTAAAAATGGACTGTTAAAATACATGTAAACACGTTGAAATTGGACTACTTTCTCGAAAGCAGACTGACAAACTCAGATCATTTGATTGGAAGTCGAGCTTTTCAATCATGTAAACTTGATTTTAACTGGACTCGGTGTTCTGTGCTCCTTATCACCGTGCTGGCCTCCCTCTGTGGTTAGGGGACTGTTTGTTATTTTTGGGGTGGAAGGGCTGCTGCAAAACGGGTCATGCATTTTAAAACATGTAAGCCCAGAGCAGAGACTGATAAATAAACAAAAAAAACCTCCTCTGATAAATAAATTACAGTCCCACAACACCGACAAGGCAGCTAAGCGATGTTCTGCTGTGGACGGGACCACAGAAAAACATACATTAGCCATCTAAAAAAAATAATAATAATAAAAAATCAATATAATTTTAGGAGTACACTATATTTGAATATTTCTCCTCTTTAGCTTCCAAAGCAGCAGCTCCTCCGTTTAGTAGACTAAAATGAGGAAATCTCAACAGAGATGGTGTTTTTTATATCACAGCTTCATATCCCCGTCAGTAAAGGCTGTCTGACAGCAAGGTAAGCAGTGGAAATATTCCAAATATAAGGTACACTTAAATTGACATTGATTTTTTTAAGGTGGTTTAAATCTAATCAGTGAGGGCAGAGTTTGTTCAGCACTGTTTGATTATATGTATGTGACGCAGCGGTTTTCTACCCCGAAGTAATCATACAGTACATAAACAGTTATGATTGTGATTCGGTCTATGTCATAGACTGTATAAATAATATAGATTTATTGCAACTAGATGAAAGAGGACATATTACCATCTATTGTGGAGTCATGTATGTTTCTAAACATGCATTCACGCCCAATTTTATTCTGTTTGTTGTGTGTGAATTTGACCTAGATGGTATGAAATGTGCTATATTAATAAATATGACTTGACTTATGTTTGTCCAAACTCTTGCCCAATGTGTCAAAGCAAAGATTAAATAAAAAGTTAAAAAGTACACTGCCCTGGCTTTTGTAAAATATCTAACACATCTAAAAGTATAACAAATGGAAGCAGTCTAGCAGTCATTGTGAGACGGCGGCGTTCTACCTGCTGTGGTCCGGGGCAGGTGATCCGTGCTCTGGGATGGACAGAGGGGTCCGGGCTCTCACCAGGTTGTGACTGGGATCATGAGAGAAACTGCACGGCTCGCACAGAGTGCAGGAGGTACACACACTGACCACACACAGAAAAAAGAAATAGAAGAGAGTTGTAGAGATGGTACAGGGAAAATGAAAGAGCGAGATGAGATAAAGGGTAATTCCAACTAAAATGAGGCAGCAAACACCTCAGAGGAGTCCACAAAAGTGTCCGCTGAGACACGCTGAGGACTGTTTACTCAGTTTATATGAGGATGAAACTCATGAAAGAGAAAGTACAGCAGCTGAAGTGAAACTGTTGAGCTTAAAAGAACCTGAATCTCTTTTTACAGTTTTAAGTTTCATTTTTGAGGTAAAAACAAAAGTCTGTTCTGTGTTGCGTTGACACCCCACCTAAAAAATCCCCTGAAAATCCCCCCCAAAAAAAAACAAAAACAACAACCAAACAAATTAACAACGTAAAAAAAAATAAGAATAAAATCAAATTAAAAAATAAAAATTAAAAACAATTTGTACTTAATGTAAGCGATAAAGTCATTTTATACATTGCACTTGGAACAAGGTGCAATATATCGAGTATATTCAACATACCGCCCACCACCCCACCCCAACCCATCAAAATCAAAATAAACGACAACAGAAGGGATATAGAAAACAAAGAGAGATGACTGGTTGCTCTGTAGACTATAATAAAATGTAGGTCACAAACTTTTCATGTGCTCATTGAAATGCCTTTATTAGACTGTTTTCTAATGATTTTGCCACCATAATAAAGGCTTTTTAAATGTAAAAAGCCTTTATTATTGATTCAGCAACTATAATAAAGGCTTTTTAATGTCATTCCTCTGCGTTTTTCATGTTTTTCACACTTTTGGAGTGCCCGGATTTCCCTAACAGAGAGTATATTTTAAAATAACCATCAGGATTAAAATAATGCTAAATCTCAAATAAAATTTACAATAAATTCTACTTTATCAAAGAAATCACAGGAAATAATGAGTGAATGAAAACAAAACTTATGTTATAGAAGAATTATATGGATTGAATATGATTCTGCATTAGAGCTGTAACTAATATCCAGCCAGCAGCTGAGCGCTCGTACCTGCACTGGTAGCCTCCTCCAGTGGTCTGCCCCCGGCAGGAGGAGCACGGAGGAGTGGAGGAGGTTGGAGCTCCAGGCAGAGTAGAGGAGGAAACCTCAGGGACCTGCTGGGCCTCCACTCCTCCTACCGCCTCCCCTCTGCCTCCTCCAACTCCTGCACCTGCTCCTGCTCCTCCCAGGGGTTTGTGAATGCAGCACTGTCCAGAGAACTCGCGGCAGATCTTCTCCACCGCCTCCCGCACCACCTGGTCCTTAAACTGGAGAGAGGAGGGAGGAGGTGTGAGGAGAGCGTTCCCTGATTCAGTGTTACAGCAGGTAACTCTCCATCACACTCTTCTTACCTTCTCCATGTAGGAGGTGAACCAGGCTGGAGGAGTCTTATCTTCTTCTTTGGTCCCCTTCACATCTTTCATGATCACCTGATCAACAGAAGAAAATGGTGTTCATGAGGGATGCATGAAATTAAGATTTTTTTGGCGATATCCGATATGCCAATGTATAACAACTCAATTTGCTAATAACCAATATCAATATCAATATTTCCACTTTTTCCCACCTAATTTGTAGATGATTATCAAGTCTTTTCTGTGGTGGTTCTTTGTAATATCAGCAGGAATCACACACATATATATATATATATATATATATATATATATATATATATATATATATATATATATATATATATATATATGACATAATTGCCCGATTCTGATATTTAATTTTAAAGCCACTATCTGTACTTTACTGATGATGTGCTGATATTATCGTGCATCCCTTGTATTCATTAGATAAAACATGCAGATCAACATCTTTCTTACATCGTCAAAATACAGCCTTCATTATGATTTCACCAGCAGCGGGATCTTATCTTATGTCACACTAACAGACAGAGTGTAAGTGATGACGAATTCCCATGAAATATGACCATGATAAGCTGCAAAGCTAACCTGCAACTCACAGTCCTTATTTGTCAAATATCTGATGAGTAATATCTGAGGTTTCCTGGCTGATAAATGGACAGAGCTTCGCAGCGTTCATTATGAACCACAGTGTGTTTTGGTCTCACCATGCCCTGCTCTGGCACTGCAGCCTGGACTTTGCGGCTGACCACCTGGGCCAGAGCGGGGCAGTGCTGTGGGGGCCTGAAGCCCCTCTTGGGCTCTGTGCCGCTGGCTTTGGTGGTGGAGACCCTCGCAGGCTGGCCCCGGGTCTCGTACACATTCATGTGAAGTCGGTTCCCCTGCCTCGCTGCACTCTGGGAAACAAGTAAACAGGTTGGTCTCACTATATTTTGAAAAGTTGCTCAACTAAACTGTTAAAAAATTAAAATCTGACAACAAAAGTGAGATAATGGCAATACAATAAAAGCCCATTTATTGTATTAATCCAGGAGGTTTTTTGTTTGTGCTTTGAATATCACTGAGGTTACTATTTAAAGTAGCGCTGTCAAATTATTAATTTTTTCAACTGCAATTAATCACATTTTTCAATCACACTTTCTCAATTCCATTATTTTGCACTGTAAAAACAGTTCTGAAGTCTATATTGACACTCCACAGCATCAACCTCTCGCCCAAATATGGTCACTCCTGTTTCCAAAAACAAATAAGATGGTGACGACCGAAATGCAGAACGAGGCTTCAAAATGGGAGTTCACAATAGCTATTTTTGACAGTCTATGGTGAAGTCTCAAAATTTGCACTCTCATGACAGCATAACAATTATATACTTTACTCATACTTTAACCCTTTGAAACCTGGAGTGACAAGACTTTGCTTATGCTGCTTTCAGACACCTTTAACAAGTATTTAAACCTTTGAACTCTAAGTGTTGCAATATCTTTCAAAAACGTAGGGAAAAAAAACAATGAGCAACTTGGTAATAAATGCTTCATATAATAGTAGTATAATTGAGAAACTCAAAAAAAAAAAGCCAGAAAAAAAAAAAAGATAAAACTATTTTATAATGACGATAATAACAGATTTAAAATTATGTTACAAAATTATAATTATTTTTAAAGAACTTTTTCCAGGTAATTTCTTTGTCATTGATGTTTTTTTATTGTTCTTTTGGTATGTTTAAAAAAAAAAAAATACTAATTTTTAGGTTATCTTTTTGTACTTTTAACTAACTTCTTGCAAATTTTGGGGGTGTTTCTTCTTTCATTGCTAAAGGCGATTCTTCCAATGTTTTTGACCGAAGTCAAGCCAATTTGCTCAAGTTTGAAAGGGTTAAACAGGTTATGTGGGAAGAGCTAGACTATACTGTCATTCTTTGTTTTCCATCAGTACACAAAAATAAACAGCGATTGAACTTAAAATCAACGTACCTTCAGTGCCTCCTCGTACTCCACTGGAATAAAAGCAGAAACATTCATTAACATGATGATAAATGTGCAACTCATTCTACATCTCAAAGATTTTGGGGGGTTTTGTTTAGCAGACTGAGTCTGTTTGCTTACCTTGGCTGTTAATGGACACCTGGAAGAAAAAAAAAGGGAAGATTTTTTCTGGAAATCTGTGAACGTTCACACTGTGGGTTCAGGTTGTTGTCTTTTTGCTGAAACAGTTTTGGGAATTAAAGGGGCACTCCATCAGTAGAGGGGTTCCATTAACCCTCAAATTGTGCAAACTGAAATAGCGAATAGAGAATACACTTGATGGAAACGTCAATTTCACCAAAAAAAAAAACCTTCCATTAATTGCAATGCAATTTTTACGCTCGCATGAGCAAAAGCCAAAATTGCAACGGAAACATACAGTAAATACATGTCGATTGAATGTTCCTCTGCATATATTTTTTCATTAATTTATGTACTTTCTAAGAACCAGGTATATTACGGATATTTTTACACATACTTACATATTTTTTGTGTGTGATTATGTACTTATTTATTTGCATTTATTGACATGTACCTTGCTCACATGATAGGTCACATGACTGTTAGACACATATTTTAGATGGGGTCTCACAGAGTAAATCTGATGATGAAGAGCGGCTGTGCTCCAAACGTCACTTCACTGTGGTGCGTTAAACAAGTGATAACTGGAGCCCTGCAGTGTGCAAGACTTTTTTTTTCTTTTTCACTTTTCACTTATTTGGCTCAGCACCTGCTCCAGGTTTGGACTGGATGTGCGTGCATCCTTCGGCTTCTAAAATGTGCAAACGAGCATTTTTCGCTGAGTTATTGCAGTCTATGACAATTCTTTTAATCTATTCATTATAAGTCCCACGGCTTGATGAAAATGTTTGATATAGCGATGCACCAAATGTTAAATCCTGAGCTAATACCTGTATCTATGATTAAAATGCAGAGAACTGATGAAATAAAATTAAAAAAAAAAGAATATTAGCAAGAAAGACAATACCAGAATGCCCATCGGACATATTCAGTGAACAAACGTGAAGTATTTCATGAATGAAAAGGACTTAAGTACCTGGTCAGAGCAGATGTGGATGATTAAGAGTGTTTTGTGCATCTGGAGTTGATTTCTGTTATATTTTCTCTTACCACAAAATTAAGAGAAAGTATAAGAGAAAATTTAAGAGAATGTTGCTGCACGAGGCTCTTTGAGGCGTGACACTGATTTCATGTGATACTGCCGGGACTTATTGTAAAGTGTAAAAACAGCAAATAAGTGACAGCAGAGTCTCTCACCTCCTCGTTCTCCTCATCGAAATAGGTCAGCTGAAGACTGCACAAGCCGAACGATCGCTTCACCTGCACACACACACACACACACACACACACACACACACACACACACACACACAAAGATGTGATAAGAACAGAAAATTGTCCATCACAAAGGAGGGGAGACAGACAGTGCTAAGGCATAAGTGGACAATTAAAGCAGGCACAACTTCAGACATAACAGCAATTTCAATTGAAATGAACTCAGTGACTCATTGTGTATGTGAGGGTGCTTGAAACCTTATTCAACATCAAAACCCTTTTAATGGGAGCTATTTAGTGTGTGGATCCTTATTTATTTATTTTTTTCAACTGTCCTCGCCATCAGAAAGGTGACCTCTGAGACGACTCCGTGGTTCGCATGTTCGTCCCTGCTCAGCCAGAGGACGCAGTGATTGGGGAGTGGGACTCTTTACACCTGGATCATCATCCTGTGCTGCATTCAGACACTTTTCACAAGGGTCTAGACCTCTGACACCTGGGAAATTTTTTTTTTTTTTTTTTTGGCAATAGGCAACTTGGAAAGTAATGTCCCGCAAATTGCCAAAAAAAAACAACAAAAAAAGCCATTAAGGTGATAAGAAAATCCTCTGGAAATTAGCAGAAAATCGTCGAAAACTAGGGAAAAATGTCCATAACATTTCATTTATGAATTTTTTATAATGTTTTTTTTTTCTCTTTTGTTGCCTATTTCCAGGTAATTTCCTTGTAACATTTTGTAAATGTCTAGCTAAATTTTCTTGACATTTTTTTTTGTTAAGTCGTTCATTGTTTTCTTCCTCTCATGTCTTTGAAATAAGTCAAGCCAGGTTTTTCAGGTGTCAAAGGGTTAAGCCATTTCCTTCATTATAATTCAACATGACCCAATAAAAGCTCACGTCGCATGTTATTATTCAGCAATTCATGTTGAATAAGAAACAGATGAACCTGTGCACCAAACCCACTCTCTCATCTATCTATCTCATCGGTCAAACAACTCAAAGTGAAGTCTGAGATCTGTGACTCAGCAGCACTCACACAAATGAACCTTCTCTCCTGACACTAACCGTTTACAGACGTACTGATTCAAACACACATCTTCTGGTGTTTTGTCCTCCACACTCATTCTTGCTCATTGGTGCACTGCCAGAGGGCTTCTGCACAAAAGCAGAATTTAGAAATCCAGGATAACGGAAAAGCGAGACTTGACCTAGTCTCATCAGTGATTCCTGGCTTAATTGGTTGCACGTTTGCCGAGCCAGGATGAGAAGGTGCGACTATGTCAAGCCAGGTGTACGTATTCTGGATAAATGCGCGTTCGTGGCTGTCGTGAGGAGAAGATGCGTGCAGCGGAGCTTTCAGCAAATGGGCCGCAGCTTCTCATGGAAATGTCTCAGGTAAAAGAAGACCATGGAATAATTGTAAAGCATGTTTATTTCTGATCAGAGTGACAGCTGACTGAACCTATCAGGGACCAGGATTAAACAAACCTGGCTGTTAGCCTGGTCAGGAAAGGTCTAGCTGCACAGAATAAATCTCCATGGTAAATATGTGCCTCTGCTTTCATGGCTAAATTCAGCCTGGATACCTGGAGAGTCCTGGCTTAATCTGCTATCTAGGTTTAGTGCAGCTTCTTTCCAGTGTGATGACATGATGTCTGGGACACAGGTCTGCTTTGGGGAAGCCTCCATGGTTGTATACAGGTTTTATTAACCCTTAGAGGGTGTTTGGCGCTTTTTAAGTACATGTCATTCTTTATTTTTGTGATAGTTTTGGCTGTGTTCATGCATATGGCATACATTTTGGCAAGATTGTGTATTTTTGTTTAATCTGTGAATTTCCAACTCAGCTCCTACAATAAGTCTAAAAACTAAAAAGTGTTACATTCAGACTGTTAAGTGCAAAAAACGCCCCACTGAAACACATTCAAACTGACATTTTTGATCCCACAGCCATCAAAGCATAAAACATGCTCATTAGCAGCAACATTGGTTTTTATATTTTCATACATTTTTTTTTTTTTTTTTTTTGCAGTGTCAAATATTAACACACACACCGCTCTGCACACAAAATGTCCTTTTCAAAATCAGGCTATGAAAAAAAATCTTATACTTTAATAGGATTTTCATTTTTCATTGAGTATATTTTCTTAACCAACACTTTTTTTTTCTTTTTTGCTAATTTCCAGGAAATTTCTTGTAACTTATACTAATGTCTCACCAAATATTGCATCATTTCTGTTATAGTTGCTCATTAGATTCTTTTAAATCCCTTAAAAGGAATCAGGCTACTTTGGTCATGTCTCAAAGGGTTAACATGGTGTGCCTTTGCTGCATTTTTCTGTCACTGATAAGAAGCAGTAATATGCATCATTTTGAGTGCAGTGCTATTTATTGACTAAGTTTAATCTAATTGCACTTTATTCTTGCAAAATGTTTTATTTCATTGTGTTTTAAGTCTATTTTTTCTCTAGCTTTTCAAAAATATTGTCCTTAATCTATACATTTCTTGCAATATGTGAAACATTGATCCATAATAATTGCCAACTATTTCTTTCATGGTGTAAGTCATTTTTTCATGCAAAAACATTTCATAGTAACAGTTTCTTATATAAACTGTATGTATGAGGACGTGCTGCTTTTCCCTTAAGTTATTTTGATTCAATGAATTCATTTAAACATTTTTGCATGAGTATGTTTACTTTTAATACTTTGGTACAATTCCCTGAAATCACATTTACTTTGCATATTTATTTCTTCTTTTAAATCACTTTTAAAAACGTATTTTTATCAAAAGACATTCCTATCATCTCTTTTTAATGGACTGTTTTTTTAAATATATGGGACCTGAAATTGCACTTAAGTCTGAACTGTTTTGGTTTTATTTTCAACCACTGATTTTATTTTTTTTTTTCTTCTGTGTCATTTTTCCTGTGTGTTGTTCTTTTTTTCTTTTGTGCCGCATTTTAAACGTTTTTCCTGTGTGTGTTTTTTAAATGTACAGCACTTTGTAACATCGGTTTTTGATCACTGGGATTCACCACTAAGCAAACTCTGTCCGAGCAGATTTTTAAGAACCCTAAAACGTGCTTTGAAGGTGCACATTACACTGACTTCCTTAGGACAACAGGTGAACACGGAGGATGTGCTGGGTTTGCATCAACATCAACATAAAACAGGAAACAGCACCAAATATACAAAAATAAAGGCCTCTGACACAAATCCACCTCGAGTAAACAGGGCAATGAATTATGGGATTAGGGCAACCTATAACAATGTCGGAATGTATTCCTGTTAATCCATATCTTTGATAGTTTGGTGTGCAGTGATGCTGAGCTCACAGGAGCAGCTAACAGGCCCGAGGAAGCTCTCTCATGGTGTCTGGGATTCAGAGCGCCCTGACCAGTTATGGCGAGCTGGTAAACAGTGTTTCCATGACGACTGAGCTCTGTGGTAATGGTGTGGGGACTGCGGTGTCTCCTCCTTGTCCTCTGTGACACTGTTGTCTCAGCAGCAGTCAGGACACACGCTGCATGATGGGAACGCTATGCTAAAGGATGGCGGTAGCATCTGTATGGAGCAGGTAGATACATGCCGACGTGGCACAGCAATGTGAAAACACACAATGAGCAGAGGCCATCAATGAGGGTATAGCAGACGGAGGCGGTGCGGTGATCGGTGTGTGTGTGTGTGTGTGTGTGTGTGTGTGTGTGTGTGTGTCTCAGAGCGGGCCCAGTTGGTTCTCCCCTCTCTTACCATGGCCTCCATCGACTCCCAGCTCTTAGTCTCGGATCCCGACAGGAGGAAATTTTTGGAATTTCCTCGGAAATTCACCTTCAGGTTGATGTAGAAGTCCATGGCGTCGGCCGTCTGCGCCCTAGCGCATATTACACACGACGGATACGGAGCGTTTTCCCCTACTGACGAAGGCTATTTGGGTTAATCTCGCCAATTCGCTCTGCTGTGACTTAGCCGACAAGGGATGAGGCGTATTTTGTGTTTACATCAGCGTCCTGGACACGCCCACCCTGCACCATGTGTCCGGAAAAAAAATCGACACTTCCGCCGCTTGTGCGGAAAAACAAAAGCAGCAGCAGCAGCAGCAGCGCGGCGCGGCGCGGCGCGGCGCGGCGCGGAGGAGCGCAACTGTGATGATGAGCCAGGCTGTAGCAGTTAATCTGATCCAGCTCTGGTGTTGCCATTAGTCAAATCTATGTTTTACACCTAGCCAAAGGGAGGAAAACAAAAATAAAAAAAACAAAAACACAAGCAAAACAGTGTTTTATTATGATAAGTTACTGCATTAGAAAACAACATTTTACCAAACACCAATAATATGCACTATATCATATATATACAAAGAGTAAGTGTTGTTTTTATTTTCTCTAAAGCCCTATTCGCACTGGACAACCCATCGAGCACCAGAAGTCATTTACACTTTTTTTTTCTGGCTAAATCTGGTCAGCTTAATTTAGCCCCGAAAAAGACTATAAAAACTGGTCTGACTTGGTCTTAAGTTAACCCACAAATGGACACTGACAATTGGGCTGTGTTTTGACCATCTGACGTTTATTTTATTTTCTATTCTATTAATTTATTCAAACCATTAAAAAAAGTTATTGTTAATGTATTGTAGGTTATTGTTAAAAGAAAGGCCTATTCTGCCTCAAAATGACTTGATTTAATATTTAATTCAGTGAATATATTTGACAGAGTGTAGCTCACCCAGAACTTTTTTATCTGTGTAAATACCTTTAAAGGGCCAATGCAATGCATAAAATGCTATTTCTTACTTGCCAAAAAGTGATTACCGCTGTTATATTGCCAAAGAAAGGTTGTTTCTGCCTCAAAATGAATACATTTGATCTTATCTAATGAGAAATCAACACAAATAAACAACAATAATAAATAATATTACAATAAAAATAAATTAAGTTACAATTTTGCCCCCCTCCATCACCACCACCTTTGACTGGAGCCTCAAGGCCCTGATGCACCTAGCTGACAGTCAGCCATTGGTCAATGTTGACTTTTTTCTGCTGATTCAGCTTGTTGAATGCCATTTAGCTCTTGAGCAGAATTCTTTTACTGTTGGTTTGTGTTGTTGATCACTGGCACACAGGAAATATGCTTTGTTCGTTCAACATTGGGTTGTGTTGTTAACATGCTAGCTGGCTAACTACCATTATGATGGTCTTCTGGTTTCCCTTTTGACCGCCATCTGCTGGTATAGAGAGTTATATCCACTCATGTAGGTACAAAACATACGCGTTGATTGGCCATTGGCTTCAGTCTTTGCAATGGGTTCATGTGCTACTTTTTGGCTGAGACATAGGTGACATAAGGTGATGCATCAGTCGGCTTTGCCGCCACTTATTCTTTGATGTCAGCTTGGATGGTCTGGGTCATTAGGAAGCCACCTATGTCTCCTATAAGTAGGTCCGCCACTGGATTCTGTCACTGATAGTAAGAAAGTATATATAGAAAATACATTTTCAAACATTTAATACCTCAAAATACCTCACACAAGCTTCTCAGCTTTGTATCCCAGTGCTGCAGTGACACAGTAGGGAACTATAGCCACAGTAGCCAGAGGCACAGTGGCACTTTTACAGAACGACAGCAGATAGAACAGAGCTCCGCTGTGTACTGGTGGCCGAAAAGCAGAGTCAAATAAGTGCAGCAGCACCAGTGTTGCACTTAAACAGACGGACCTGTAGATGGCACCCTTAGCATACCTGCCGGCCATCACTGTGTTGGCGTGAGCATGCAGAGGCGAGTGGAGCCCCAGGCCAAGGCCCAGCAGAGTCCCAGTGTTTCTGAACAAGCTGGCCAAGGGGCTGGTGTCCACGCTGACCCATTCTGCTCGGCGGCACCAGCACCGCGCTTTCTCCACACTCCAGAGGAGGTCCACGCCAACCAGCTGGAGGCACAGGTACAAGAGGAGAGCCAGGGACAGGAGGAGCAGGGAGGTGAGGAGGTAAGAGTACAGGCCTGCCTTGCGGATCTGCCAGGTCCGGCTGAGAGATTCTGCCACCAGGATACCTGAGAGGAAAACCAATTTTTAAATCAGTCTTTTTTTTTGTGTCTGTTTTATTTTAATTTATGATGCAGTAACACTTGTACAACCTTGTACAACCTGTTCCATTGACAATGTACTCAATTGTGCTCATGAATTAAAGCAAATTTTAATTTGAAAACCACTTTGACAGTGCTTTCGGTGTACGATCCCAATGCGAAAAACCACCTCTCATGTGTGCATGGTACGCCTCAGAAAAGCGTCAGGTTAAAATACTGCCAGTAACAGCAAATACAAGGAGCATGAGGGCAGTTATGGGCTAAGTCCAATGTTCGCTTCCCCATCTGAACATGATGGTTTTTTTGATTAATCCTAGCCATCAATGAGTTTGTTGCCTTATCTTAATCATCTTTGGCAGCATGTGTGTTTGTCCTGGAGTTGGTTGCAATGTGCAGTTGTTGTCTAAACATAACCACGTGCAGCATAAACCCACCATGTGCTTGTATTGACATTATAGTTGCTGCATCCCAGAATGTACATATCAGATTCGGGAGGGAAACTACAGTGTAATATGTAGACACACATATTAAGAACCCTAAAATGTGCTTTTGCTGTTGCAGCTACACTTGAACAGTGTAGCTGCAACAGTTTGAGTTTTAACGAGTTTAGCGATAACGTGACCAGGCAAGTTGTGGGTTTTTGTATACCAAGAGCTCTGATTGTGACTATTTAGTCACATTTTGTGGCAACGAAGCACCACTGAGCCTCGCAAAGCTGTTTACACATTTAAAGGCACTGTGATAATGGTTAAACAACTGCTACCTGTTGACCAGAGGCTTCAATTTCACAACAAAACATCAATACTTGCGGCCCAAGAACAAGACTTAATTTAACTTGATTGTAATAGTGCTTATAATGCGACCTTACCTATACCCTTTTTTTAACCTGTGTTGTAACTGCAGTTCATTTAATACATTTGTGTTCTAGTACTATTATTATTTTTAATCCATATTGCCCCATCCTAAAATCAATGTTATTATAATGACAATATTTGTTCAAATTAACAGGTTTTAATGAGCTGTGGTGTTATAACAAGAAGTGTTTCTCATTGAAATGAAGCAATTTAATTTGTAGTAATAACAAAAAAATGTACTGCTGTGACATCAAAGTAAAAAAGATCTTGTTCTTTCCCAATTTTCAATTTGACATCTACATGGTCTGTCCGTACCTATGACAACTCCTGTGATGACCTGGTGTGGGAAGTGAGCAGCGACAAAGACCCTGGAGAGGCACACACACAGCTGCACACACCAGAACAGTGTCCACAGTGAGACACGCACACACCTGAAGGACAGGTACGCATTATTGGTCTGACTGTTTGCAATGCACTGAGGTATTATACAGTGATTAAAAGTGAGAGTAATCTTACCATTTCTTGATTTGATGTCCTTCTTCCTTCAACACTATGGCAACAAGTGATGACATCATGGTGTAGTAGACTCCTGCAGCCCCCATGGCGTGACCTGACGGACTTCCTGTCAGGGGTGGAAGTAAACATCTTTTTAGATCTGGACTGAATTTGAAATTGAATTTACTCACACATGTTACTCCAAAGGTGTAGTCCTACCTGGTCCAGTCTCGCAGGTCATGGGGAACTGCTCTATCATTGGCTGGGAGGAGTTACCATAGTAACCCGTCTCCTGAACCCACCAATAGGGACGTTCTCCAAACAGAAGCCTTAAAATGGTGTCATGGACTTCGTAAATTGCATCATCAACATCACTGTCATTATTATGGTCATCATCATCATCATCATCATCATCATCATCATCACCGCCACTCCTCACCATTTCAGCATGAGGTTGACCCAGTCTCCCACAACTGCCACCCACACCAGTTTGATGGCTTCAGCTTGCCGTAGATGAAACCATATGGGGAACAACAAGAAGAAGGTGTTACGTAGGTCAGTTGCCATAGAGACTGACAGGAAGTAGCCCTGCCTGTGGCTGAAGTGGGTCTGCAGGTAGTATGTGCTGCTCACACCGGAGCTGTGGAGCAAGTCCATTACCACTGCAAGAGAGGAAGGTGGAAAAAAGTGTAACTTTGCCATCTGTGTGTGTGGTGTGTGTTTGTGTAAATTCACTTATTACTCTGAAACACAAAGCAAAGTAAATGTGTGTGTTTGCTCTTACGTTATGTGTGCATGTGTTGTTGTTATGGATGGGAAAGAATCCAAGGGCTGTTGTTGGGTCTCTGAGTACCAAATGAGTGTAGCTGCAAGTTAGAGCGGGTCCAGTGAAACTAGAATGTGACAACGTTTTAAATGCAACTGCAAACTAAGTTGCACTTGATTGCAGTGGAGGCAGAGGGTAGATGACAGGGACACTGCAACACCTTCTGGACAGTCCAGAGGAACAAACAGACCAAAATGGCAAGATGGTAAAAGAAAACATGCATTCAATGTGCTGCTATGAGTGATGCTTCAGAGGACACACCAATATGTTATAACAATCCATTGGTCCACACAGCCAGCACACATTAAAGCCTGTCTTAAAACCTTAAACCACAGTTAAGCTACTGAGAGCAACGGTGCTCTTATATAATAAAATAACAATATCACATTGATACAATAGACAAAATCATACTTACAGAATTTGGTGTTTGTGCTGTTTAGTGCATCCTCCTCTCGCCAACTTTAGTTTAGATGAATGATGCACAAACAAGTCAGTCCTCTCGTGCTGCTATAAACAGCAGCTTTATCAGTGCAGCCAGTGATGTGTGTTTTCTGTGTGTGTGTGTGTGTTTGAGAGAGAGAGAGAGTGTCCTTAATTTAAGTGCTATCAAAGGTGTCTGCTGAGATGCCCCATGATTGTTGTGTAAAGCTTGCCTGTATCTGGTCATTGAGTGTTTTGATATGTTGTAATATTTGTCAAATGTATTTGCCAAACTCATGCAGTGCAGGCAGAGTTTATGACTGTGATGGATGGATGGGTTGTGAGTGTTTGTGTGTGTGTTTATGGTGTTGTGCTGCTAGTCAGATACAGGGTCTCTTTTATAGTCAGGCAAATCATCTGGTCCCCTGGCTTGGACTTTGGACTGGAGTGAGAGAGGAACAACAGAGAGGAGGGAGGACAGATGGGAAAAGGGGAGGTTTGATATGATGGATGCCATCGTGCTTTCAGCATGTGAAAAACCAGTGTGTGTGTGTGTGTGTGTGTGTGTGTGTGTGTGTGTGTGCGCGTGTGCATGAATGCTCATCATTAACTACCCTTTTTTTGGAAAGGGTAAGCGTATTTCCACTTGCAGTTCATTTTTGGTTCTGTGCCATAATAAAATTAGGCATTTGTGTTGCAATAGAAGCTGTTAGCTGTTAAGTGATGCAGTTTTTTTTCCCATCATATACGCTGCAGATATTGCTCTGACAAGCATGCTAGGGACCACTGGTTCACAACCCAGCTAACAATTTTCGCTTCTATAAACGTTCTGAGAACAGTGCAATGCAAACACTGAATGCTTTGAAGACCTTTTCAGTGGCAAGTTTTTATTATGTTCCCAGAATGCTCTTAAAGTTCAGGCAACATTTTCTATAAACATCAAAAAATGTTATTATTATTATTATTATTATTTATTGTTAATATATCACATTACATTTTCATCCAAAAATAAAAGGTCTGTAATCTCGGTCCTCACTAACATTTTCTAAAAATCGCCTTGAAAACGTTCTTCTTTTGTTCTCACGTAATATTGTGGGACCGTTTTGTAAAACAATATTCTATGATCTGTCACCTCTCAACATCACCAAAACATCCTCAAAATGTTGCAGTTCAAATGTCACGTCTTAGTCAGCATTTAACCTTAAAGGAACATTATTTGAAATGATAAACATCCTTCAAACATTCTTTGTACATTAAATTAAAATGTTTTCTTCAAAACATTATTGCAACTTGTAGGTAATGTTTCCTGCTACCTGGGTGAGAAGCTTTTTGTACTTAAAGAATGTGGTATTATCATCATATAATATAATTTTATACAGTATCTTAATATAAAAATATTGATAAAAAATCACAATATTTAAATGAATTGATATATTTAAATTCACTGTAATTCTCCCATTTATGCAGTTCACACATAAATAAACAAGATATAATATGAATGCAGGAAATGCTAGAGAAAGTATGGGAAAAACATGAACAGAAGGGGTTAACATCCAAGTTGCTCCTTGAAAAATACTCTAGTTTTCCTGTTGACCAGCACTGTGTGTGACACTGTTCCACTTTCCAGCCACAAGTTTCCACTGTGACACAGGATCAGGACATGTCGTGATTAACCACGTGGCTGAGGAGGAACGCATGTACACATGCATTTTCACGAGTAAACACATCTGCCGGTCTGCAAACACACGCATGGATACACACAGACTGTCTGACTGAGCATCCTCTGCACATCCCCTCCACCACTCCACCACTGCTCACCCCATCTGACTCAGGCAGTTGCTTTCTATTTCAAAATAATTCTCATGTCTCCAACAGCCTTTTAATTTCACTCTCCACTACTGGTATATACAGAACTTTCAATAAAAAGAAGGCACCTTTGAGTATGAGTTTATTTAACCTTCTATGGTCCCATGTTGCCTCAAGGTTACATACCCATTTTTTACTCTTTACACTCACACAACACATCATCAGTCATGTTGCTGTACTGTAAAACAGAGCCACGACCTTAAGGAAACCAATGGACCTGCATACAGTATGTTGTAACTCTCTGGAGGCCATAATTAACTTTCAGAACATCTTTTTAGAGTAGCAACTTTAAAAAAATAGATTCACAACAATTAACGAGTAAAGTTTAATTTCTATTGTTTAATGTTTAATTAACAGAAAATTACTAAAATACAAATGTTGCCTTAAAACATCATACCATTATGGAATCCCACCATGACAATATTTGGTATTGTGTATTTAAGTTTATTTATTTAGTCATCATGCTTTTGCCACATTCTCAGCTTTCATACAGCCTTGAAAGGTGGCTTTTGGCGTTGGGGTCATAATGAAATCACGGCAAAAGTGACATTATCTGACAGCTTTGTGCGGTGCATATTACAGTCTTTCCATTCAGAGAAGTGAACAAATAAATGATAAAATAAAAGCATCTGTCTTTTGTTTATTTTAATGAAGTAATAAAAGAAAATAAAAAAAAGAAAAAGCTTTAACAGAGTCTGTCTATTTTATAATTGCAAACAGAGTGTTAGATAATTAAGAGAGGTTTCCTCCGCTGAGATAAAGTGTACTGTAACAAGGGAAGTTTGTCTCAGTTTCCTCACACACAAAAGAAAACTTCCAAGGACAGTTGGTCAGATAATTAGCACAAATTCATATGAGTTGACTTCAGGTCAAATCAAAAGTTAATATAAGATGATTAAGGTGAATGTATGAGGTGAATATAAGGTGTTTCATTTGAATGTATAAGGTAAGGGACAATTTTTGTCTCTAAACTTTGTAATGAGAACTTGGGAATCCTATGTGGCTGGACAGTCGAGTGTCAAATTGTAACCTGGGTATCGTTGTGTGTACAATGTGAATCCCCGGATATTAGATGTTTATCTGCATTTTTGTGTAGTGTAGTAGTGTAGTGTAGTAGGTCATCACATGACACAGTTGAGGTTTGTTTCACAAAATGTATTACAAATGCAGTTACATAAACAATACCTTCCACCCATATCTTAAGATGACTGATTTGAAAGAAAAACCATCGTGAAGAAAGCGAAAATCTGTAAGAGTGATTGGTAGAGTTTTTTTAATTAGCCAGTATGTTAAACAATTTTTGAGCATGACGTAAATTTAAAAGTATTTTAAGTTAGTTACATAGCTGGGGCATCTGATCAGGAAGGCAACTGGATACCTCTAGTTGGGTTCTTTGTAAATCCTGTTCTCCAGCCACTGCAGCTAACATCTGGAACTTTGTTTTTCCCTTCTGTTATTGTGTTAGTTCAGTTTTCCTTGCTTTACACTTACACCCATCAAGTCACCGGTGTTTTGATACTCTGACCAAATTAAGTCCACTAACAGACCAGGTCCCATCAACACCACCTTCATATAGTAGCCTACATTACAGTATGTACAGTAGCTAATGGATCATGAACCATATGGCTACCTACACACTGCTAAAGGTTTATTTGACCGAGGAGGGAGGTCACACACACACACACACACACACACACACACACACATACACAGGTGAGTCAGTAGTTAGCAGGAGGGGGGTACAAAATCTTGTGGCTTATGTTATCAATAGCACTTTTCAGTAACATGGACAGACTTTTTGAAGATGAAATCCAGGAGGACATTTTATACTGACTGCTCTGTCATTGGTTTCATCTCTACTTCGTTTAGGGGATCTTCGTTGTTACTCTTTGGACCGACAGAATCCAGAACAGGATGCCACAGGACCAACAGACGCTGTTGAAGACAGAAAAAAACAAAAAAAGATGAATAAAAATAGGAAACAGGTCAAAATTGGATTAGATTAGAAAATCTTTATCGTCCCCAAAGGGCATAGAACCAAAGTCAATCAGAGTGATGTATATCGGGGCAACAAAAAATGTTAAACCAATGTAAAAGTAAAACAAACAGAAACAAAAAAACAAAGCAGGACGAGTCGGTGCTCTCACCTGTCTGAGGGTGCCCTCTGTGAGGCAGACCTTGCTGACAGCCCAGATGGGTACTGCAACCACAGAAGAGAAGACCATGGCCCAGCCCAGACAGTAGGCCCAGTCTGGGTACACATAGCTCCCACTGGTTAGGGGCTGGTATTCCAGGAAGGAGCAGATGAAGCAAACCTTGAAAGATAAGCAGAGGAACAAAGTAATACTTCTGTGGACAAACATGTTCACACTTACTGATATTGCTTACTGATATGCTTATAAAGCAAGAGATGACGGTAGGCTATTATGAAGTCCTTTTCTGTAGAAAATTAACTGCAACTGGGCCTCTAATTGAGACAGGCCTTTATTTGTCAAAACGTACAGACACACTTGGCTACTAAAAGGGACTGACTGTTTTATAGGGACTAGTGTGTGACCCACCGTGCAGATCAGGGGGGTAAAGTAACGCCAGCACAGTTTATAAAAAAACCCCAGCTTCTGTCCGGTCATATCTTCAATTACATCACACATCCGCTGAGCTCCTGCATGATTGTCACAGTTTGTTAGTAGCAGTTTAAAAGCACATGACCTCCACATGCAACATGGTATTGATACTACTTACCAAACGCCCAGCCAACAGCAACACACTGGACCATAGAAATAAAAAAGTAACATGCTCCACTTCCACCATAGTAATCAATCAGCTGGAATAAGTACACTCCTCCCTGAAGAACAAGGTACACACATGTAAAGCCACTTAAAATACACTTCCAACATGAGAATAAGTTTATTGTTAGCTGTTGTTCTGGAAGGTTCCTAAGGCTTGTGCAGTACCTGAGTCGTGACAGAGATCTGGATGATGAAGCTGATAGAGCAGAAGATGATGAGGAAGATTTCTCTGCGCCAGGGTCTGCGCAGCTGTCCCGGGAACATGTCAATCACTGTCGATGTAATTGTTTCCAAACCTACAAACTATCGCACACAATCACATGTGAATCCCTTAAGGGCAAACAGCTGGGTGAGGTGACACGTAAATCAGAGGGTGTGGTGACTGAAGTCAGTTCAGTTCATGTCAACACAGTTAATAGGAATTTGTCTCAGCGCAGCTAACAAACACATAAGTGAACAAAATAAGTAAAAAAAGCAGCAGGAACAGTTAATTCAAGGTGAGGGGCACTGTGGGATGAACTCATTTAACAAATTTAGGCAGTCAGTGCTGGTATCAGGACTTTAATGATATCATCCATCTGTTATGTAGCAAACAAATCTATTTTAACTCCAAAATATGATTTTGGAGTTAAAATAGATTAACACACAGCAACAACATGCCCAGCTACATTAACCACTTATTCCAATGTGTTTCAGCCATGTGTCATACAGATACACTCAAGCTGCCCTGTACATCACTATGAAACAGTGAGTGGTGTCACAAAGTGTTGGTATTTAATGACCTGGGAATAATAACGAGTTGTTTATACCCATTACACTGAGGTGTGGTTTACATGGCAACGGTTCTTGCATAAAATGTTAAACTTTTGTTGCAGTTTGGCCTTTCATTAACATGACAACGGCATTATGGGGCCCCTAAAAACTAAAACCTTTGAAACCGGGTTCCAGAGTGTAATTTTTTGGAAACACAACCCCTTCTGTCACTGTGTAAACTGGAAATGTGCTGATCCTGTGAGAACGATGACGTCACAGTTGCAATTATCATTACATAGTTACACCACCAACTACTGGCCTGGCACACGAGGATCGTTCTCACTGTCATACATGGTTTGTAAAGAGTTAAGCTAACTCTTGATGGCTGCTTTGTTCTCGTGATGCTTTTCGATAGCTGGCATCATTTCAATAGCAAGCTCATTTGTAACACCACATTGTACGTTGCTGTTGGCTCTCGACAAGTTGCAGCATTCATTAAAACTGAATTATAAAAGATACTCAAAGGTTGGTCACTCTACACTCACGCTGTCATCATATACATTTTTTTTAAATGCAAAGGAAAGAGTTCCCTTTTTATCGGGCTGTTCACATCTAAACGTGGCCTAAGACACTTTTAAATCTCTCACAGAAAATAGAATACACTTCCCCAAACCTTTCTGTAACACCACCTGCTGAGTCAAGAACTTAGTAGTTACCTTCAGAATTGAGACCTAATTAATTTATTGGCTCTCATTTCCCTTTTTGAAGGGTGGCACCTTAGATGAATTTAATGTAAATTAATTTCTGTTATTTATAATGATTTCTGTTAGCCTAAAATTAAGTGCAATCACTCTGCTTCATCTCCTGGACCAAACCATATGTTCATGCTACATGGCTTGGTCCAGGAGATGAAGCAGAGTGAGTCCTGGTGCCCCTTGCGAGGCAGAAAAAAATACGAAATTATCATTCATTGTATTGGTTATCAACCTAAAGAGCAGACAATTATCGGTTCTCATGCATTCGTACTTTATACTTAAGTGAACACTTTGTGCTCTGGTCTTACCAGTGTGTCCAGTCCCAACAGGATGAGCATAAGGAAGAAGCAGGTGGCCCACAGCTGAGGCAGGGGCATCATGGCCACAGCCTGAGGAAATGCGATGAATGCCAGTCCAGGGCCTGAGTGGACAGAAGAGACATTTAAATGGCTTTGGTTTTTCTGACCTTGGTTTAGATTGTTGGTCTTTTTCTAAAAATAGCACAAGTGCTCATTTGTTTCAATAGTGCGAGGGTACATCCGATTCTATATTGTGAGGGTACATTTGATTCTAGTGTCTAACAGAGACAGAGGCTTTGGCCTTCAAATCATACCTGAATCAACCACCATGTTGATGGGAATTCCCTGTTGGTGGGCCATGAAGCCCAGAACTGAGAAGACTGCGAAGCCGGAAACAAAGCTGGTGCCACTATTGAGCAAACACAACCACAAACTGTCCCTGCACACACACACAGACACACACACACACACACACACACACAAACACAGTGCTCAGCATACAGACCACAACTAAGTGGGAGAATACACTGACAGCACACTCTGACAGAGGCTGTTCGACTACAAAACACATTTGACTGAGTTGGTCTAACAGTATGAACTAATTCTGATTGAGTAGGTGGAGGACATTGTTTCAAGCACGCTGAGGCCTTAAATCTTACCTTTGTCTGGCTTGACCAAGTTTGTTTTCAAGTGTGGCTAAAATGGGTTCATTGCTGCTCATTGTGGCCACTGGGGGAAAAAAAACCACTACAACTGCTACCTGCTACAGTTGAACTGCCATTCATATTTACTTGTAACAGTTGTTGTTGACTTTGTTGTAGCTGCCCAGTGTGATTAAGGTTCCTGATGCAACACCATAGGAGAAGAGAACCTGAGCACAAGCCTCCATCCACACCTGAGGAACAAGGATGAAACTGGAATAACCACCGTGCAGTGATATGCCTCCACAAACTATTCAAGTTGCAGTTGCATAGTAAATCCATGTCTGTCATGTAGCCATGACAGCTGAGAATGCTTCAAATATGGATGATTCTGCAAAGAAGCTACAATTTCTAAAACATGGGTACTTCTGGATAAGCAGAAGAAAATGGATGGATGGATGGGTACTTCACACACATCTTCAACCCAGCAGCACAGAAGTTATACAATCAGCACAGTTTAAAGGTAGACACCCGCGATGTAATAATGGCCAGAGATGTGTTTTTACAGAATATTATGATGTCATATAGAACCTTGGACCTTTTGGATATAAAATCATCACTTTATCATTTTATCCTATTTGCATTCCGCTTTTTATTATAATTGGTTTATTATTGAGTCCAAATGTGCCAAATTTGAGAAAATTCTTTCAAGGCATTCTTGAAATATTGCATTCATGAGAATGAGACAGATGCAAGGTTACAGTGATCTTAACCTTTGACCACCAAACACGAATCAGTTACTCCTTGAGTCCCACTGTACGTTTATGCAGAATTTTCCTTAAGGTGTTTGTGAATCGTGAGGTATCACTTTTGTAATTGAACATATCTATGGGTGCACAGATGTACGTACAGACTGACCAAAAACATGATGCCTCCAGGTCATCAGTGTTGTATCCATATCTCACAGGAGACCATTACTTTATTTACATCATCCCAGGCAGGTATGACACTTCAGATTTGTCCACATTGTCTCACCTGAAAGTCTGCCAGGCGAGACGGATCTGGATACAGATAGTAAACCACACCCTGCCAGGCTCCTGGCAGCGTCAACCCCCGGACCAGCAGGATGGCCAGCGTCACATAAGGGAACACAGCCGTGAAATACACCACCTGTAAAACTTCAGTAGTTATTTAAAATAAAGCTGGCTGAGCAGTACACCTGCCAACTTGCTACATTTTTGCTATATTTTTCTATTTTTTTGAGACTATGGCCCCGTCTGCTGAAGCAAGACTTTTCTATGATAGAGAAGCTCTTATCAACTCTGGGAAAAGCTTGTGGGGTTTGGACTGAATGCGTCAGACGGTGAGAGGATCCCCACAAACGGCATATGCCGAGCAGCCCGTCAGACCAAAGAGGAGAAACGAAACCAAAAGCGCCACACAAAGAGAGGGAGGAGCGCTGGCATCAGGGCAAGGCTGACATGACTTGGACCAAGAGATGTTCCTCTACCAGGAGAATACAGTGGATGAGATTTGATTGATGCTCCCTCAGCAGCAGGAAATCAGAGACTGCTCTGCGCACATCTTCACAGAGACATGGTTAACCCCTAACATCCAGGATTAAGCTGTTGCACTAGATAGACTGACCTTGTTGGGAGCCATAAGGACACAAGACTCTGATGAAAATTGGAAAAATGCACTGCAGGAATTGAATGATGATGCCACCAGCAGCAACATGCCCAAAGAACTGAATGTAATTGTCATAGTAGCTGCTGATTTTAATCAACTCACCCTTTAACTCCAAAGATATAGCAGGATCAAGGACAAATGTAATTTCAACTTTTAACCTTTGTTTGAAAAATGCTAATAATTCTACCTTCTACCTTTCATAAAAACAGAGGGACAGAGTCTATCCACAACGCAGTGGAGCCAGTGGAAATTAACACATAGACTAGAGTGTAATCTATTTGCTCCGTCTACCATGACAGATCTGAGCTGGACCGCACACGGATCTGGTCGAAATTAGGGGTTAACTGACGTAATTTCCTACATTACATTTCCTACAAATATGTTTTGTAGGAAATGATAATTACCATTGAAACTCATTCTATACGCAATTGATCCTGGCCTTTAAATCCTTACACAAGTGATTATTGACCTTTCCAGTGGAACGGACTCCTTTCCAGATGCAGAAGTAGCAGGCCACCCAGCATACCAGGACACACAGCAGCAGCTCCCACTGTACTGAACCAACCTCCTCTATTCCCCCAGACATGGACAACACTCCCCTCCTGTGTGGGAACAACAGACAGCCACTGATGATTTCATTCATGAAGAAACAGAATAATTGATTCATTACTGCCATCCTAGTACAGTGGATAACCACAATAATTGTGCATTTTAGGAGTAAAGCGTGACATTTCTTACATAGTGCATACCATAATGTTTATTTTCAGATGTAGAGGGAAGTCAGATCTGACCTTTAAGGACCATAACAGGTCAAATCCAAAAGGGCCAACAGTCCACCGGTTATGATGTTCAAATGCATTGAATTTTGTAAACAAACAGTGTAAAAAAACATTTAAGTTGTCTTTTCCAACTAATTTGACTGAGATCACCAAAACTCAAAAAAATCAGTGGTTCTTGATCTGTGGGGAAAATTTTGATGTTCTCATAACAGCTGATACACAGACAGAAAAGAGACATTTAATTCTATAGTACGAGTTCTGCAGTATGAGGCAAGGTTACTACTGACATTGTGTTATCACCCTGAGGACATTTGTTTATTGTTAACCATTCAACTGGCATTGCTGCCCATAATTTACATGCTTTACAGTCACAAAGTCACAGCAATGGCACATAAAAAAAACAAAACATTACCGATCAGCAGTTTGTGTGCCAAATACAGAAATCTGAAAATGTATATAGTTGTTGAAATATACATAAGGGATGACAACAATTGATTTAGAATTTAATCGAACATGTGATATGTAATCGATTAATTGATAAGTTATGCAATGCTTTCAAAGTATATGCAAATTGTTGCTGTGAGCGTTGGCTGAGGAAAAATGCATTTGGCATTGTTTGAAAATATAATAATAAACACTTTATGTTTCTTTTCAAATAACAGTCCATTATTCTATTGTTAATTTGACCAATAATTGATTGAGGAAAGTGCTCACAATTCGCAACTCTGTTATAAATGGTTGATCATAAACTGATGGCATATGTTCATTACAGATTACAACAGTCAAGTGTTGATTTTTCCCCATTTGGTAATGTAGGTGTGGTTTCTGTTCAAGAGTTTTTCCAGTCATCATATGTTGACAATGTCAGTGTTAACCTGTGATGCAATGTATTTAAAGTAAATAAAATATTAATGTAAATTAAAGTAAGTACTACTGTTTGGCAGAAAGGTGTGTTTGCAGAGTAATTAATTGTGGACACATTCAAACAGAATGCCATTGTAAGCAAGTGATGTAAATTTGTTTAAGAGGCGGGAAGCTGGTGAAGACAGTTCATCTTTGTACATTTGCGCAAAGAATGATCTAGTTATTAATATTCTGGAGATATTATAAAAAACTAGTCCAGAATATGTAGAAATGGATGTTCACGATTTGGGACATAATAACGAAACAGGGAATCTTGAGTTAACGCATGGCCATCAGTGTAAAATCCATCCATCCATCCATCCATCTTATCCAGGCCTCATCATTGCAGAAGCCGCACCAAACTGCCTATCGCTCCATTCTACCTTTGCGCTGTGTTCACATTACAAGCGACACAGCAACAACATGCCCAGCTTCATTATCGCTGAGTCTCAGTTGAAGTGTTGCGAAAACACTCATTGTTGTAGTTACATCATCAGGGGTTGTGTGTGTCTGCTACCTACTGCAAAGCAATTTGGCTGAACACCTTGTCATATTTGTATTTGGCCATAAAAAATATCTACACCTATGATCAATGTCTGAGCCCCATTTTAACATCTCATTTCCCTTCCCCATTGCATCCCAGTAATGTCCACTTATATAATGCTAGCACAGCATCACCTAACCAAGCTAAATAACACACCGTCACACCTAAAAAATAACCAGAAGATTGGTTTTGTTGTTGGAGCTCCAAAAAAGTTGAGATCACCTCAACCGTTTTATAGCGCATCATGGCTGTCGTCAGGGGCGAGAGTTGTGCATCAGTTTGTAGAGTCATATCAGCAGTCTAATATATTTTATTCTCTATGACTTCTTGCATGTTCTGTTCAATATTTAAAACATTGCTAGATAAAAGACAAAAACAAGCATTTATCTCATATGTAACACTTTCAAAATTTCCCTAATTAATTATCCAGATATGGTAAACAAAATGTAGTGACATTATGGAACTAAATTTGCTACAGAGACACCACTGGGTGTTCATTGCAATTCCTTATTTTGGGATGTTTTGGGTGTTTATTGCAATTACTTATTCTGGGATACATTTTTACCTTGATCCTTGATGTCAACAACTTACAAATATGCATGCACAACCGTTTGTACGACGTTACATGAATTGGACATTATGTCCTTAATGTACAATTACGGCGGTTAGGTTTAAGCAAGTAAAGTCGTTTTGGTTCGGTTTAGAAAAAGAAACATGATGAGGACGTACCTTAAAATGACTTCACACAGTTCACACAGTTCCAAAAACGTGTCTCCAGAGGAAGGTCCTGCATTTTTATAGCCCATCCACTATCCTAACCAGCCTTCTTAAAAGTCTGATCATGAGTGTTTCCTTGTTCACTCCTTTCAGCAATTGGTTACGTGATCATGGCCATTTCAAATACATGAGATGTGTACTTATTTCAGTGCATTATTTTTCATAGGGAAATGTACAGTTTGTGAGAACATTATGCTTGACCTAAATGCGTTTCCTTGAATTCTGGTAATCTCAGAAGTATTCCCAAATAAGTGGCATCCCCACTTTAGTTGGAAATGACACCTTAAAAGTTTTTCTACACTGTTTAATTTCAAAATTAGATAACTGAACAGTAAACACAGTTTTCCTCCACATCTTTCATTTTGGTTTATACTAACTAGACAAGAAATTTCATGCTTCTCTCATGAAGTTGTAAAAATATGAGAGTTTAACTGCTGTGCTAATTATGAGCTTAATGTGACAAAACACTGACTCACTCCCAAAACTCAGAGACTGAAGACTTGGTGAGATTTCCAGATGTCCAGTTTACTGTCAGGTTGCCACTGTGTACTGCAGTCCAGTTTGGAGAGGTGAGATCTACACATCTGTCTGTTGATAGAAAGGCAAATAATATACTGATACGTGTTTATATCACAATCACCCTGTTTAGACACAGCATATGTGTCAGGGCGATCTGATCACAACTGGATAGCTCTAAATCTAGGTAAAAACAGCCACCAAGACACATTTCCAACCCGATAACATTTTGGATTCACTGGACCACATGTGTTTTGTAGCATAAACGCTAACGCTGTCCTATGCGTCTCCAACAAGGACAAAATCATTGTTGCAGGACATTGTGGTTGTTTTTATGAAAATGTTTTTGGAGCTGAGAGAGAGGGGATAACATGCAGCAAAACCCCACAAGTTTGGAATCCAACCCAGGCTGCAGCCAGGCAATTTTTTGACAAAATAAGAAAACAGGCCAGAAAGTGTATTCAACCTGTATAACCTGTATAAACCCAAACCCAAACCCAAATCCCAAGTTGTCACATGTTGCCACTTTGCAGGGGCCTTCTGTGTGTACATATTATACTCTTTGTATCCTGAGATGTTGCTACCACGATTTCAACACAAGGTGGGATTACACTACACAAGGATATGTTTAGACATGTTTAGGTTCCTTCTTCTCCCACCCTGATTCCACTTGATTCTGACCTGTGTTCCAGGGGTTGTTGCAGGTGGCCCAGGGCAGAGGGTCTCTGAAACAGTAGATGAGGTACAGGAGCGCCCAGGCTAGGATGATGCTGTAGAATCTGTCATAAAGCTGGATCACCATGATAGAATAGCCGGTCCCTGGAGGGAGAGATCCCAAAATACCTCAGTTTAAATGTAAATTGATATAGCACCAAGAAATATAGCACTTAGCGACAGCACCACAAAACTACTGTGAATACTGTAAAGAACCATAGCCAAGCCAAGTTTGATCCAACCAGAGATGAATGCTGTTCTTTAATGTTTGCTTTTGTTCTGTCTGTGCATATCCAAAGTAATCCAAGTCTCCTTTAAAAAGCAAAAACAAAACAAAAAAAAACATAACAATAATCTAAATGAGACATGTGAATTAGTGAAGATTTTATCACGAGAACAAGTTCAGACAGGATTACATCTTAAATACATGTCAGATTTTAATAATAAATACTTGTTACAATATTTTCTGTAAACTATTTACTGTTCTAAGACCAATATTAAAAAATCAAAACAAACAAAAAACACAAATAATGTTCACTTTAAACTGCAGGCTACTTTTGGGACCCTCCTTTGTAAATGATTTCCAAACATTCAAATTAAACATTTCTAGTGTATTCCTTTGTGCATAGTCCATGTAACATACAAAACGGTCCTCCCACATTGACACAGTCCGGAAAAAGGCCCAGCAAAGGTTATACTTCCTGCGACAGCTCAGGAAGTTTAACCTGCCACAGGAACTGCTGATCATCTTCTACACTGCCATCATTCAGTCTGTCCTGTGCACAGCCATCACTGTCTGGTTTGGATCTGCCACCAGACAGGACAGGATTAGACTGCAACAAACAATCAGAACTGCAGAGAGAATCATTGGGGCCGACCTGCCCTCCATCCAGGACCTTTACCGGTCCAGGATCAGGAAACGGGCAGGCACCATCTATGCAGACCCATCACACCCCGGTCACAAACTGTTCGAACTCCTCCCCTCTGGAAGGCGTTACAGAGCACTGTATGCCAAGACCACCAGACACAAAGACAGTTTCTACCCCCAGGCTGTCACTCTGATGAACTGTAAATAGTCAGAGTGTCAGGAGAACAACAACAAACAACAAATATAAAATATATATATATATATATATATATATATATATATATTCATACTACCTCATGCACAGTGGTTTTTGCACTAACTGTATATTTTTGAATTACATACTGTACATTTTGTATATATTCCCTATCTCTTCCTTTTGTAAATACAAATACATGTCTATGTCTGTCTTTTTTTCTATTTTTCTTATCCCTAACTTATTTCCCTCCCCTGTACTGTGAGCATTGCCAACCCGGAAAAAATTCCTTGTTCCTTATTTGTTGAACTTGGCCAATAAACGTGATTCTGATTCTGAAAACATAATGTTAGTTGAACAAAAATATGCTCTTTTTGCATTTTGTGCACATCATCAAACATGTGGCCCAGTCTGTGGCAAAACAAATGGTTGACACTTAAATAGTTTCTTACATGTTGGGTTTTAAATGGCTGACGAAAAAAGTTTGAATATTTGAAATGTTTGAAAATGGCTGTCTTTGGAGTTTTATTATTTTTACACATGTGGCAGTAAGGCTGTGGAAACAATGAGGAAGTGAAGCTTATCTCGAAAAAAACCTAAATTCACAATTGATATCACCCTCTGTGGCGACATTGTCACTTTCCTTTTTCTCTCAAACAGTGCAGCTGCTTCAGATAAGGTTGTTTATTACTCTCTTGGTTTTATCTTCACCATACTTAAGCCTTGAGGCAATCATGTGTCCTGTGTGTGCATGTGTGTTTGAGCGTGTATAATATGAACAAAAACAAAAAAGACCAAAAAAGAAACCATTTAATATATGGTGTACTTATTAATAGTAGAGGCATAAACTTGAGGAAATCAATCAAATCTGCAATTCAACAAATTGGACGAGCAAAATGCTCTGTGTCTGGAACACTCGGTGTGGTGTGGAACGTTACAGTGGATAAAACAAAAAGGAACTGCAGCCTATGCAGCATGAACAGCATGAAGTGAAGACAACAACAACAACAAAAAGCGGGCTTAAATTAGGGACAGGCTTTATTACCTGGAAAATAGATGGAAAATACAATCAGATTGTTAATTTAAATCTCTTATACTCTGTCAGTATTACTTCTTCTTTGGTACTCATAATTTCAGTAATATTAACTGAATGAATTGTACAGAATTTGTCCATATTGACAAAAGTTTAAACTTGTATCTCTGTATGATCTAAGCAGCAAAGTAAGTTCCAGCTGGCAGCCAACAACCAGATTTTATACATCCAAAGGCCTTCTATAAAAACGAACAGATAACCCCTACTCTAACTGAGACAGGCCTTTTTTTTAAAATGTGTAGCCACACTGGGCTAGTAAGAGACACCATGCTTATAATTCGGGGGAGGCTTTTATTTGTTTGCAAAAGGCAGTGAAACGTCTTGTTATTTGCTGAAGTGATTTCATAAAAACCCCTATAGGCTGATGAAGAAGAGCGAGTGGTCAGCAGTCAGTGGTGGTATACAACAGTCAACAAACAGATTTTTCAACAACTGTGAACCACAACCTTGAGTGTCCAGTAATAAATGTGCACAAATTATATTAGGCTGATTGGTCCAGTAGTTTACAAGATTAGCTGTAGACAGTGTGTTTTTAAGTAATTACAAATGCATTAAGTACAAGTACAAGTACATTGTATCTGTAGTTCAGATACAGTACCTGCAGGCAAAATCGATCTGCTCTGTGCAAAAAAAGGGCTACAGGGAGTGTAGAGACTTAGTTGGTCCTGGATTTTTGAACAGTTGAAGGAAAAATAATCATTATTTTGCTAACCTTAAAAACAACAAATAAAGGCATGATGAGAATTACCCTGTGCCAGTGGGCAGAGCTTGATCCAGCAGGTGATGGTGCCCTCCTGTGTGTACTGACCAATAACAGTCTCGAGCAGGAAGAGCGGCACACCACACAGCATGGCGAAGAAACAGTAAGGCAGCAGGAAGACACCTGAACACACAGAAAAAACAAATGTATGACTCAAGGGCTTGTTCCCAATCCCCAGATACCACAGACTTCAACAGAAGAGGTATTATTATATAGCCTTTGAGTTATTTGATTGGATGACAAGCTTTCATTCAAAGTACATGTTGGAGATCTTATGAAGAAGCAGAAATTATAGCTTTTTATTTTTGAAATGAGGAATAAAATCAATTGACGCTTGATCCCAGGTTCATCAAAGATTTCAGAGTTACATCCCAAATCTCATGAGCCAAAGGTGTACCCCCTTACTTTTGGTCCCTGGCTTGGACCATGCACATCTTCAAACTCAACAACATATTTGTAAAGTTTCGTCACTGTTTCCTGCACAAATGTGACATTATGAAAATCTGTCTATACACAGACATATAAACCCCTGGTGAAATACAAATAACAGCTCCTTAGGTAGAGTTTCTGCTATCACATTTTGCCAGGATGCCACATTCATAAGCTAAGTATTGAACAAATCAGTCAAGAAAGAAAATATTAACCTTATGGTGATGCAAGGAAAGATATCACAGTTTATCCAGAAAGAAACAAGAATGTTTCAGTGAAACTACACTTGCATGTTTTGTTTCATGAGGTCGCCATGACCTTGACCTTTGACCTTCAACCAGCAGATTCTAGTACGTTCATTTTTGAGTCCAAGAAGAAGTTTGTGCCAAATTAGAGGAAACTCCCTCAAAGCCATCCTCAATGAATGATATAGTATTCAAGAAAATGAGATAGATGCAAGGTTGCGGTGACCTTGACTTTCAAACACCAAGCTTTAATAAGGTCATTATAGAGTCCACTCAAGAATTCGTGCCAAATCGAAGTCCCTTACAATGTTCTTAAGATATCGCTTTCACAAGAATAAGACAAATGCAAAGTCAATGTTACCTTCACATTAAACCACCTAAATATAATCAGCCCATTCTTGAGGCTGCTCAAATATTTCTTAAACTTGAAGTAATTGTTCATAAGTAATTGTCCCTCAAGTTGTTCATAAGATACACCATCTACAAGGATATGGTAGATGCAAGCTCACCGTGACCTTGAATTTTTACCGATGACCACTAAAATCGAATCAATTAATCTTTGAGCCCAATTGAACATTTGTGCCAAATTTGAAAAGAATTCCTCATGGTTTTCTTGAGATATTGCATAAGACTGAGACAGATGAGGTCACAGGGATCTTATCCTTTGACCTATGACCGCCAAAATCTAATGAGCTCATCTGTGAGTCCAATTCAATCTCTGTGCTAAATTTGAAGAAATTCACTCAAAGTATTCTTGAGATATCATGTTCACAAGAATGGGAAGGAAGAATGGAGGAATGCTAGTGAAGTCATGTGAGCAAAAGTGCTTTTTAAAGGCTGAACCATAATGTGTTTTTTAAGCCTAAACCTAACCACAAAGTTTATCATAACTGCAGCCATTTCAGAATATTAAGGAAATGTCTAAAACTATGAAGATTAGGACTGTAGCATTTTAGGGACTGTCACATGTTGTTTTGGAAGTCAGTGGAATTTGCCCCTATTCTGTTGTTTAGGTACGAGAGAGTCTTGTCTGTTACTCACAGCCTACTCACAGATTAATGAAAATTATCTGATACCTCAACAGATAAGACATAAAGGTGTCTGCAAACAATTTATCAATTTCTTAGAGTCCAACCCTGATGTGAAAGGCACAACTTTGTTAAATGTGCACATAGTGCATCTGCTGTCTACTTACTTGTTTACACATTTCTCTGATAAAACCTGGCTAGCTCACTGACTTTGGAAGGAACATCCTTTTTCTTTATGTTAATTTATAACCATATAGGAACTACAAATAAGCGCAGACCCACTTTGGACTCCTGCTAGCTACCAGCAACAATTCAGACAGCTAACACTAACATCAACTGATGCAAAACAAAAGTGCAAACCACTTTCTTCAACATTGTGGATTTCAAAACTGTAAAAAAAATGTGAGGGATGGTCACAGGATTTCCACTAGAGGCTAACATTCTTTGGGAATCCTGTGGGTCACTGCATTTTTCTGGGATTCCCATGGTATGGGAATCAATTTCACTCCTCATGGTGTTATGGAAGAAGATTAGGGCCAGACAGGAGAATTTTTTTCTTGACATTGTTCCTAGTGATTTGTCAATTTTCCCCTTTAGGTCCTTTTTTGTCACCTTTTTCTAATTTCATGCACATTGGGACAATGTTTTTGACAGAAATCAAACAAGCACAAGAACATTGATTTCGATGTAGGTTTCAAATGGTTAATCATGTTCTCCTGAAAGGACAGAATGGTTAATAATGCGCTCTGACTGGTACAGTGTTAAACTGTGCACTCAGTGTAGAAATAATTGAGGAATATCTATTGATTTATTAATATCGATTCTTTTTGCCAGTAGGACTTAAAGATCTTCTCCAGCTTAATCTACAGTTTGATATACAGCAAGTGTGATGAAGTGTTATCTTATATCTTATTCTATTTAAAGTTACTATGTATCTATTCTTGCTCTATGTTAATTGTTTTGCAACAAAACAATAAGTCAAATTCTTTGTATGTGTAAATGTATTTGGCAATAAAACCTGACCAAGGCCCACCACACTACATGCTGCTGCCAGAATAAATTCCCTTTTCCTCACCCACTGTTCCCTCTTTTTTACTTTGGTCTCCATCTCTGTGTTACCTCTTCAGTCCCCTGATCACCACTATGCCCCCCCTCCTCTCTCCCCCTCTCTCTTTCCTTTTTTGCCATGATTGTATTTCATTTGCTATTTACGACATCTATTGCTCGTCTGTCCGTCCTGGAAGAGGGATCCCTCACTATCCTCTACCGCTCTTCCTGAGGTTTCTTCCTCTTTTTTTTCCCCGTTACAGGGGTTCTTTTTGGGGAGTTTTTCCTTGGATGATGTGAGGGTCTAAGGGCAGAGGGATGTCGTACACTGTAAAGCCCTCTGAGGCAAACCATGTTTTGTGATAATGGGCTCTATAAATAAAACTGACTTGACTTGACTTGACTATCGTCAGTAACAGTAACTCTGTCATGTTTCTGTCTAAACTTGGATCTCATTTGAGGATGACAGCAATAAATATGACAGATTGTATTTACCCTATGTGATGCTGTAAGGCTGTTTGTGCAAACACTGTATGCATATAGACACAGGGGGATGAATGACATTGGAAGAGAAAACAACTCTAAAATATTTTCAAAGATCAACAACGTGAAGTTTAACCAGCAGTTTTTAGTTTTTACCTCAAAGGGAAATATGTGGTCTAACAGCTTTTGGTGTTGAAAAGTAACAGATAACATGTTATCGACCTGTTTGTTTTTGCTTGACTTTCAAAAGTGCTTTTCGGTGTTTTGGAGATAAAAAAAACAACAAGGTCTGGTTGTACACAGCTTGTGTCACTCGCCGAAGTTCTGCAGCTGTTATCAAAAAGCAGTGAGGGAAAAACAATGTTCTAAAAATATCTGATTTTCCACAAGTCTTGGAAAGTCTTAGGAGCTGCAGGGTTTAAGCAGGGCTGGTTCCAGGGTCTATTGAGATTTGGGATTTAGCCTTGAAAACTTTGAATGAGTCTGAGGTCAATCATGGAGACACATATCATGGTAGCACATATTGTAACAGGAGTAATGTAATGATTACTTTGTTCTTGCATGAAATGTTAAACTTTTGTTGTGGTTTGGCCTTTCATTCACAATATAATGGTGTTTATGTGGCCTGAAAATGCAAAGTTTTGAAAACAGCATCCCCTCTGTGGCCGTGTAAATTGGCAATATGCGGATCCTGTGAGAACGGTGACATCACATCTGCATTTTGCATATGCACATTATATTTCAGAGAAGTAGCCATGCATGAGCAGGAGGACAACAATAACAACAATGGGGGACTACTGAGCTGTGTTTGTGCTGCTGACTCTACTGAGGTTATTGCTGTTGGCTCTTGTGCGTGCATTCGCCATTTTCTTCTTCTTTGTTTATACTCATCACTCTGTAGTAGAACGCCTTTATGTGCAGGGACAGGTGTTCTTCTATGGTGTGTCATTACAAAGTTACACCACCAACTATTGGCCTGGCATGCACACTACATGCATGCATTTTTGGTTGTTTTTTTAGGATCCGTAAATGCAAGGATTATTTTCACAATGATATCATGTAAATGGTAATTTTGTTAAAAACACAAAGGAAAAGCTTTCCATTTTTAGTAGGGCCGTTCTCGTCTAAAGATGGCCTTAGTCTGACCAAACAAACCACAAAGATATTGCATTGACAAGATTGAGATAGTTGAGGTCACAGGGACCTTATCCTTTGACCTGTGACCATCAAAAACTAATCAGCTCATTGTTGAGTCCAAGTCAATGTTCGAGCTAAATTTGCAGAAATTCCCTTGAAGTGTTTTTGAGACATCCCGTTCACAAGAATCGGACAAATGGACAGACAACTTAAAAACATAATGCCTCCGGCCTCAGCTATCACCAGTGTGGTGGCATACCTATTATAATTTCATAAATACCCCCATGCAGGATAAGGGTTTTTGAAAAAAAAGGGTTTCTGACTGACAGTTGGTCTTATTCAGTTAGGGAAAACCTTTGTTTGTCTGCTTTTTAGTGATTAATAACAAGGCAGAAAATACAATCTCAACTGCCCTCAGGTAACTGTCCCAGCCAGTCTAGTGAGAGCAGACACTTGTATCAGGATATCAGATTTCCATGTTTTCTTTGTTGTTTTTTTGTACGTGGCATAACTTGTCACAACCGGCCCTGGCTGACTCCAGCCTGCCCCAACATATTAGAGCCTGCTCTACAGCCATTCCCTGCCAGATAGTTGCCCAACATGGTTTTTTACACGCAGCTCAGTAAATGCAGCTCAGTTACATGCCGCAACCATTTTTGCTCACCTGCCTGTTTGTGTTTTGTCTTTGCCAGGATGCCAGCCTGTCACTCTGTCCACTCCTCCAGCTGAAAACATCTCAACACTCAGATGATCCCTCACCTTCAGACGGCCGTCCATCCTTTTTTTTTATGTACATTCCACTTTTGTAATAAAACTTTTTTCTGAAATCAGTTTCGTCTGTCTGCTTTTGGGTCCTCAGTCCAAAGCATAACATAACTAAAAAACAGCAAATTCTTACAGGCTGTAGATTTCAATGATAAAATGTGAAAAATAGTCAAAAGGTCTTCACATTTAGGTTGAAAGTGCAAAGGGTGTGACTGAATATGGTAAGTCACTTGTTTAAAAGGCACTGTCCTTACAAATCCCGTCATGCCCTATTTAATAACAGATAGAAACACTCTGATGGTTTTTTGCTGATTAAAAAAGTAACTAATAAGTCAGCTGACCACAGATACCTGAAACATATGTTCTGGTTCCACTTGTTCATATGGCTAATACACTGAGTGTATACAGAGTGGGAGTAAGCTTTTATAAACTTTTGCAAATTTAATTTGAATGATTACTTTTCATTTCATATTAAAATGTACAATACACACAAGTGCAACCTTAACCATGTTTGCCTGCAAAGAAGGAATGGTTATTTGTGTGCTCAAACTAGTACAACTCTATAGTCAGGAGCTGTGCTCAAAATCATTCACTCATTCACTCACTATTCTCTATATGGTGTGTATTAAATAGTTAACTATATAGGGAATAACAAACGAGATTTCAGACTCTACGCCAGAATATTTCTGTGAAAGGGAACGGTTTTAGACACAGCTAATGTATAATCAATGAGGATTGTCTGTTATTGACTTTGTATTCCTCTTACACATTACATGTTCTATTTGCCTGAAGGATTTAAAGTTCTTCTCCAACTACACAACAGCTTGATATACCGCAGGTGTAATGAAGAAATCAATAAGAGATGTTAAAGAGCTTCAAGAAAGGTGCAATCATCTCAAGTACTGCAGTCTGCCTCACCTCCTCCGTTCTTGTAGCACAGGTAGGGAAATCTCCACACATTGCCCAGTCCCACCACACTGCCTGCTGCTGCCAGAATAAATTCCCTTTTTCTTGTCCACTGTTCTCTTTTTTTCATTTTGGTCTCCATCTCTGTGTTACCTCTTCAGTCCCCTGATCACTACTATCAGTCAACACCTCTGTCAGTCTGACGCTGTGCTCACCTGTAGACACAATAGTGACTCTATGGCCCAGTGCCATAGCTGTAGGAGCAGGAGGTGCAAGTTGTACAGCAACTCTGTCAGGTCATAAACCAGCTTTCTAACTTGCATCTCATCTTCAGATGAAAAGATAAAAGCATGTTTTATTCCCTTTTTGTGATGGAGACCTATTGCCATCTAGTGACCTTAATTATCAGTAATCTAGTAACCAGCTTTATAGTTACATCTTATTTTGCATTCATTGTATAATGTTAAAAGTAATCCTATATCTAAGTAATCACCAAGTTTGTTAGGATCCATGGTACAATGTTATGTTATGTGTGGTCGTTTAACAGAATTGAGCAAAGGATCTTCAGAATCATGTATTACGTTATAAATTGCCTTTCGGTCTCCTAACATGTATTTGAAATTACTGTGATGAGACTATAGTGGTGATGAGTTAGTAAATTTATACACAACGGGTTCGATCGCATAATTCGTCATAAAGTACAGAGAAATAAATGTCTCCTAAATTACATTAGGTCTTCTAGAAACTAATGCCAATCCGCCTTCCATCTACACCCCAAATTGAAAGATAAAAACTGAGTGAACTCTTAGCTCAGAGCTTCTCCTGCTTCTCTTTGCTTCACTCTTCAAGCCTCTTCAGGCTTCTTCTTCTAGTGCTTCTTCAGTGCTTCTTTTTGCTTCCTTTTGCCGCGGCGCTTCACGTGTATCCACGCTCGCAACTTTTTCTTTTCTTCAATTTTATAAGCGGAGCCACAACAGCTCACTAGAGCTTTGCTGAACTTTAACTTTTGAAACCATTTTCTTTTAAAATCTCTTTGACGCTTTTCTTTATACCAGTTTTTGGTCAGTAAAGACACTTTTGTAATTTGTTTTAAGTAAACTAAAATTAATAATTTAAAGTGACACTGTCGGACCAATGGGACTACTTTTGATTATTTCTGCGAGTTTTAATTGAGAAGGACACTCCGCGATTCACCATCAACTCTGCCACGGATCTAGAAGCAACACCTGCTGCACAAACTATCAGCATCCGTTGCCTGCCCTTAAGGACTTTGTTTAAAGACTTTTACCGGTTTGCTGAGGCGAACACCGATGCCAGTTAAAGACCGCCGCTCACCGACTCCACCTGCCCGGCGGGTCACCTCGTCTGGAAGACGCACCGCAGCTCTCCCCTGGAGTGATGCGATGATCTGGACCTCCCCTGAGAAGTCTAATCAAGTCAGCAAAAGTAGGCAGAAGAACATTTTCTAGTGATCAGAGTTGATGTCGTATAGCTAAGCTTTAATGCCAAATTTCTAAATTCTAATTTACCGTTTAGCGCGCATCCACGCTTTAGACGGTCACGTATTTCCCCCACTATCATCCATAATTAATCATTTACATCACCTGAACATACATCACTTAGGTTCTCTTTCATGTGTCATACTACTCGCTCTGTTTACTCATCATGTTATTAGCCTAAATAAATTATTTTCATTTATCGCCAAGTCATTGTCTGTGGATATTATTTCATGAGAGAAACAAGATCAATGTAAACAGGATAAACGGTACAGATTGTGAGATTGATTGAAGTGATGACATGTTTTGAAACTGTCATAATTTAAAATTTAATTGTCTCCTAAATAGAGAGTGGTGCCCCTTTTACAAAATCCAAATTCTAGCGTAGTTATTAATAACCGCTACACGAGGTATCAAGAAAACAACAGTCCAACAAAGTATCAAATAAAATTAGGTTTCAAACCTGAACAATACGAATGAGAAAGCAACAACAAAACTTGACATGGGTGTGAATATGGCACTGGTTCACTGGCAGACGAGACAAGACAAACTGGCACAGGACAAAGGGAGACGCGGACTATATATACACAAGGTAAGGGGAAACAGGTGGAGACAATCAGGGCGGGGCCGACAATCACACTGGTGGGAAAACACACAAAGGGAGGAAGTAGGTGACCTGAAATGAGAGGAGAGTTAGGATTTCAAAATAAAACAGGAAATCACAAGACAACATAGACACAAGACAAAACACAACTTAACCCAATTTCCTTGACATGACAAGTATGTTAAACAATTTTTGAGCATGACATAAATTTAAAAGTATTTTAAGTTAGTTACATAGCTGAGGCATCTGATCAGGAAGGCAACTGGATACCTCTAGTTGGGTTCTTTGTAAATCCTGTTCTCCAGCCACTGCAGCTAACATCTGGAACTTTGTTTTCCCTTCTGTTATTGTGTTAGTTCAGTTTTCCTTGCTTTACACTTACACCCATCAAGTCACCGGTGTTTTGATACACTGACCAAATTAAGTCCACTAACAGACCAGGTCCCATCAACACCACCTTCATATAGTAGCCTACATTACAGTATGTACAGTAGCTAATGGATCATGAACCATATGGCTACCTACACACTGCTAAAGGTTTATTTGACCGAGGAGGGAGGTCACACACACACACACACACACACACACACATACACAGGTGAGTCAGTAGTTAGCAGGAGGGGGGTACAAAATCTTGTGGCTTATGTTATCAATAGCACTTTTCAGTAACATGGACAGACTTTTTGAAGATGAAATCCAGGAGGACATTTTATACTGACTGCTCTGTCATTGGTTTCATCTCTACTTCGTTTAGGGGATCTTCGTTGTTACTCTTTGGACCGACAGAATCCAGAACAGGATGCCACAGGACCAACAGACGCTGTTGAAGACAGAAAAAAAACAAAAAAAGATGAATAAAAATAGGAAACAGGTCAAAATTGGATTAGATTAGAAAATCTTTATCGTCCCCAAAGGGCATAGAACCAAAGTCAATCAGAGTGATGTATATCGGGGCAACAAAAAATGTTAAACCAATGTAAAAGTAAAACAAACAGAAACAAAAAAACAAAGCAGGACGAGTCGGTGCTCTCACCTGTCTGAGGGTGCCCTCTGTGAGGCAGACCTTGCTGACAGCCCAGATGGGTACTGCAACCACAGAAGAGAAGACCATGGCCCAGCCCAGACAGTAGGCCCAGTCTGGGTACACATAGCTCCCACTGGTTAGGGGCTGGTATTCCAGGAAGGAGCAGATGAAGCAAACCTTGAAAGATAAGCAGAGGAACAAAGTAATACTTCTGTGGACAAACATGTTCACACTTACTGATATTGCTTACTGATATGCTTATAAAGCAAGAGATGACGGTAGGCTATTATGAAGTCCTTTTCTGTAGAAAAATTAACTGCAACTGGGCCTCTAATTGAGACAGGCCTTTATTTGTCAAAACGTACAGACACACTTGGCTACTAAAAGGGACTGACTGTTTTATAGGGACTAGTGTGTGACCCACCGTGCAGATCAGGGGGGTAAAGTAACGCCAGCACAGTTTATAAAAAAACCCCAGCTTCTGTCCGGTCATATCTTCAATTACATCACACATCCGCTGAGCTCCTGCATGATTGTCACAGTTTGTTAGTAGCAGTTTAAAAGCACATGACCTCCACATGCAACATGGTATTGATACTACTTACCAAACGCCCAGCCAACAGCAACACACTGGACCATAGAAATAAAAAAGTAACATGCTCCACTTCCACCATAGTAATCAATCAGCTGGAATAAGTACACTCCTCCCTGAAGAACAAGGTACACACATGTAAAGCCACTTAAAATACACTTCCAACATGAGAATAAGTTTATTGTTAGCTGTTGTTCTGTAAGGTTCCTAAGGCTTGTGCAGTACCTGAGTCGTGACAGAGATCTGGATGATGAAGCTGATAGAGCAGAAGATGATGAGGAAGATTTCTCTGCGCCAGGGTCTGCGCAGCTGTCCCGGGAACATGTCAATCACTGTCGATGTAATTGTTTCCAAACCTACAAACTATCGCACACAATCACATGTGAATCCCTTAAGGGCAAACAGCTGGGTGAGGTGACACGTAAATCAGAGGGTGTGGTGACTGAAGTCAGTTCAGTTCATGTCAACACAGTTAATAGGAATTCGTCTCAGCGCAGCTAACAAACACATAAGTGAACAAAATAAGTAAAAAAAGCAGCAGGAACAGTTAATTCAAGGTGAGGGCACTGTGGGATGAACTCATTTAACAAATTTAGGCAGTCAGTGCTGGTATCAGGACTTTAATGATATCATCCATCTGTTATGTAGCAAACAAATCTATTTTAACTCCAAAATATGATTTTGGAGTTAAAATAGATTAACACACAGCAACAACATGCCCAGCTACATTAACCACTTATTCCAATGTGTTTCAGCCATGTGTCATACAGATACACTCAAGCTGCCCTGTACATCACTATGAGACAGTGAGTGGTGTCACAAAGTGTTGGTATTTAATGACCTGGGAATAATAACGAGTTATTTATACCCATTACACTGAGGGGTGGTTTACATGACAACGGTTCTTGCATAAAACGTTAAACTTTTGTTGCAGTTTAGCCTTTGATTCACATGACAACGGCATTATGGGGCCCCTAAAAACTAAAACTTTTGAAACCGGGTTCCAGAGTGTAATTTTTTGGAAACACAACCCCTTCTGTCACTGTGTAAACTGGAAATGTGCTGATCCTGTGAGAACGATGACGTCACAGTTGCAATTATCATTACATAGTTACACCACCAACTACTGGCCTGGCACACGAGGATCGTTCTCACTGTCATATGTGGTTTGTAAAGAGTTAAGCTACAAGATAACTCTTTATGGCTGCTTTTCTCTCGTGATGCTTTTCGATAGCTGGCATCATTTCGATAGCAAGCTCATTTGTAACACCACATTGTACGTTGCTGTTGGCTCTCGACAAGTTGCAGCATTCATTAAAACTGAATTATAAAAGATACTCAAAGGTTGGTCACTCTACACTCACGCTGTCATCATATACATTTTTTTTAAATGCAAAGGAAAGAGTTCCCTTTCTGTCGGGCTGTTCACATCTAAACGTGGCCTAAGACACTTTTAAATCTCTCACAGAAAATAGAATACACTTCCCCAAACCTTTCTGTAACACCACCTGCTGAGTCAAGAACTTAGTAGTTACCTTCAGAATTGAGACCTAATTAATTTATTGGCTCTCATTTCCCTTTTTGAAGGGTGGCACCTTAGATGAATTTAATGTAAATTAATTTCTGTTATTTATAATGATTTCTGTTAGCCTAAAATTAAGTGCAATCACTCTGCTTCATCTCCTGGACCAAACCATATGTTCATGCTACATGGCTTGGTCCAGGAGATGAAGCAGAGTGAGTCCTGGTGCCCCTTGCGAGGCAGAAAAAAATACGAAATTATCATTCATTGTATTGGTTATCAACCTAAAGAGCAGACAATTATCGGTTCTCATGCATTCGTACTTTATACTTAAGTGAACACTTTGTGCTCTGGTCTTACCAGTGAGTCCAGTCCCAACAGGATGAGCATAAGGAAGAAGCAGGTGGCCCACAGCTGAGGCAGGGGCATCATGGCCACAGCCTGAGGGAATGCGATGAATGCCAGTCCAGGGCCTGAGAGGACAGAAGAGACATTTAAATGGCTTTGGTTTTTCTGACCTTGGTTTAGATTGTTGGTCTTGTTCTAAAAATAGCACAAGTGCTCATTTGTTTCAATAGTGCGAGGGTACATCCGATTCTATATTGTGAGGGTACATTTGATTCTAGTGTCTAACAGAGACAGAGGCTTTGGCCTTCAAATCATACCTGAATCAACCACCATGTTGATGGGAATTCCCTGTTGGTGGGCCATGAAGCCCAGAGCTGAGAAGACTGCGAAGCCGGAAACAAAGCTGGTGCCACTATTGAGCAAACACAACCACAAACTGTCCCTGTGCACACACACACAGAGACACACACACACACACACAAACACAGTGCTCAGCATACAGACCACAACTAAGTGGGAGAATACACTGACAGCACACTCTGACAGAGGCTGTTCGACTACAAAACACATTTGACTGAGTTGGTCTAACAGTATGAACTAATTCTGATTGAGTAGGTGGAGGACATTGTTTCAAGCACGCTGAGGCCTTAAATCTTACCTTTGTCTGGCTTGACCAAGTTTGTTTGCAAGTGTGGCTAAAATGGGTTCATTGCTGCTCATTGTGACCACTGGGGGAAAAAAAAACCCACTACAACTGCTACCTGCTACAGTTGAACTGCCATTCATATTTACTTGTAACAGTTGTTGTTGACTTTGTTGTAGCTGCCCAGTGTGATTAAGGTTCCTGATGCAACACCATAGGAGAAGAGAACCTGAGCACAAGCCTCCATCCACACCTGAGGAACAAGGATGAAACTGGAATAACCACCGTGCAGTGATATGCCTCCACAAACTATTCAAGTTGCAGTTGCATAGTAAATCCATGTCTGTCCAGACTCATATGTAGCCATGACAGCTGACAATGCTTCAAATATGGATGATTCTGCAAAGAAGCTACAATTTCTTAAACATGGGTACTTCTGGATAAGCAGAAGAAAATGGATGGATGGATGGGTACTTCACACACATCTTCAACCCAGCAGCACAGAAGTTATACAATCAGCACAGTTTAAAGGTAGACACCCGCGATGTAATAATGGCCAGAGATGTGTTTTTACAGAATATTATGATGTCATATAGAACCTTGGACCTTTTGGATATAAAAACATCACTTTATCATTTTATCCTATTTGCATTCCGCTTTTTATTATAATTGGTTTATTATTGAGTCCAAATGTGCCAAATTTGAGAAAATTCTTTCAAGGCATTCTTGAAATATTGCATTCATGAGAATGAGACAGATGCAAGGTTACAGTGATCTTAACCTTTGACCACCAAACACAAATCAGTTACTCCTTGAGTCCCACTGTACGTTTATGCAGAATTTTCCTTAAGGTGTTTGTGAATCGTGAGGTATCACTTTTGTAATTGAACATATCTATGGGTGCACAGATGTACGTACAGACTGACCAAAAACATGATGCCTCCAGGTCATCAGTGTTGTATCCATATCTCACAGGAGACCATTACTTTATTTACATCATCCCAGGCAGGTATGACACTTCAGATTTGTCCACATTGTCTCACCTGAAAGTCTGCCAGGCGAGACGGATCTGGATACAGATAGTAAACCACACCCTGCCAGGCTCCTGGCAGCGTCAACCCCCGGACCAGCAGGATGGCCAGCGTCACATAAGGGAACACAGCCGTGAAATACACCACCTGTAAAACTTCAGTAGTTATTTAAAATAAAGCTGGCTGAGCAGTACACCTGCCAACTTGCTACATTTTTGCTATATTTTTCTATTTTTTTGAGACTATGGCCCCTTCTGCTGAAGCAAGACTTTATAAAGAAGCGCTTATCAACTCTGGGAAAAGCTGTGTGGGGTTTGGACTAAATGCGGCAGATGGTGAGAGGATCCCCACAAACGGCATATGCCGAGCAGCCCGTCAGACCAAAGAGGAGAAACGAAACCAAAAAGAAACACAAAGAGAGGGAGGGGCACTGGCATCAGGGCAAGGCTGACATGACTTGGACCAAGAGATGTTCCTCTACCAAACCTTCTTCTGACTAATGTCCGGTCACAGGAGAATACAGTGGATGAGATTTGATTGATGCTCCCTCAGCAGCAGGAAATCAGAGACTGCTCTGCGCACATCTTCACAGAGACATGGTTAACCCCTAACATCCAGGATTAAGCTGTTGCACTAGATAGACTGACCTTGTTGGGAGCCATAAGGACACAAGACTCTGATGGAAATTGGAAAAATGCACTGCAGGAATTGAATGATGATGCCACCAGCAGCAACATGCCCAAAGAACTGAATGTAATTGTCATAGTAGCTGCTGATTTTAATCAACTCACCCTTTAACTCCAAAGATATAGCAGGATCAAGGACAAATGTAATTTCAACTTTTAACCTTTGTTTGAAAAATGCTAATAATTCTACCTTCTACCTTTCATAAAAACAGAGGGACAGAGTCTATCCACAATGCAGTGGAGCCAGTGGAAATTAACAGATAGACTAGAGTGTAATCTATTTGCTCCATCTGCCATGACAGATCTGAGCTGGACCGCACACGGATCTGGTCGAAATTAGGGGTTAACTGATGTAATTTCCTACATTACATTTCCTACAAATATGTTTTGTAGGAAATGATAATTACCATTGAAACTCATTCTATACGCAATTGATCCTGGCCTTTAAATCCTTACACAAGTGGTTATTGACCTTTCCAGTGGAACGGACTCCTTTCCAGATGCAGAAGTAGCAGGCCACCCAGCATACCAGGACACACAGCAGCAGCTCCCACTGTACTGAACCAACCTCCTCTATTCCCCCAGACATGGACAACACTCCCCTCCTGTGTGGGAACAACAGACAGCCACTGATGATTTCATTCATGAAGAAACAGAATAATTGATTCATTACTGCCATCCTAGTACAGTGGATAACCACAATAATTGTGCATTTTAGGAGTAAAGCGTGACATTTCTTACATAGTGCATACCATAATGTTTATTTTCAGATGTAGAGGGAAGTCAGATCTGACCTTTAAGGACCATAACAGGTCAAATCCAAAAGGGCCAACAGTCCACCGGTTATGATGTTCAAATGCATTGAATTTTGTAAACAAACAGTGTAAAAAAACATTTAAGTTGTCTTTTCCAACTAATTTGACTGAGATCACCAAAACTCAAAAAAATCAGTGGTTCTTGATCTGTGGGGAAAATTTTGATGTTCTCATAACAGCTGATACACAGACAGAAAAGAGACATTTAATTCTAAAGTACGAGTTCTGCAGTATGAGGCAAGGTTACTACTGACATTGTGTTATCACCCTGAGGACATTTGTTTATTGTTAACCATTCAACTGGCATTGCTGCCCATAATTTACATGCTTTACAGTCACAAAGTCACAGCAATGGCACATAAAAAAAACAAAACATTACCGATCAGCAGTTTGTGTGCCAAATACAGAAATCTGAAAATGTACGTATATAGTTGTTGAAATATACATAAGGGATGACAACAATTGATTTAGAATTTAATCGAACATGTGATATGTAATCGATTAATTGATAAGTTATGCAATGCTTTCAAAGTATATGCAAATTGTTGCTGTGAGCGTTGGCTGAGGAAAATGCATTTGGCATTGTTTGAAAATAGCAAACACTTTATGTTTCTTTTCAAATAACAGTCCATTATTCTATTGTTAATTTGACCAATAATTGATTGAGGAAAGTGCTCACAATTCGCAACTCTGTTATAAATGGTTGATCATAAACTGATGGCATATGTTCATTACAGATTACAACAGTCAAGTGTTGATTTTTCCCCATTTGGTAATGTAGGTGTGGTTTCTGTTCAAGAGTTTTTCCAGTCATCATATGTTGACAATGTCGGTGTTAACCTGTGATGCAATGTATTTAAAGTAAATAAAATATTAATGTAAATTAAAGTAAGTACTACTGTTAGGCAGAAAGGTGTGTTTGCAGAGTAATTAATTGTGGACACATTCAAACAGAATGCCATTGTAAGCAAGTGATGTAAATTTGTTTAAGAGGCGGGAAGCTGGTGAAGACAGTTCATCTTTGTACATTTGCGCAAAGAATGATCTAGTTATTAATATTCTGGAGATATTATAAAAAACTAGTCCAGAATATGTAGAAATGGATGTTCACGATTTGGGACATAATAACGAAACAGGGAATCTTGAGTTAACGCATGGCCATCAGTGTAAAATCCATCCATCCATCCATCCATCTTATCCAGGCCTCATCATTGCAGAAGCCGCACCAAACTGCCTATCGCTCCATTCTACCTTTGCGCTGTGTTCACATTACAAGCGACACAGCAACAACATGCCCAGCTTCATTATCGCTGAGTCTCAGTTGAAGTGTTGCGAAAACACTCATTGTTGTAGTTACATCATCAGGGGTTGTGTGTGTCTGCTACCTACTGCAAAGCAATTTGGCTGAACACCTTGTCATATTTGTATTTGGCCATAAAAAATATCTACACTTATGATCAATGTCTGAGTCCCATTTTAACATCTCATTTCCCTTCCCCATTGCATCCCAGTAATGTCCACTTACATAATGCTAGCACAGCATCACCTAACCAGGCTAAATAACACACCGTCACACCTAAAAAATAACCAGAAGATTGGTTTTGTTGTTGGAGCTCCAAAAAAGTTGAGATCACCTCAACCGTTTTATAGCGCATCATGGCTGTCGTCAGGGGCGAGTGTTGCGCATCAGTTTGTAGAGTCATATCAGCAGTCTAATATATTTTATTCTCTATGACTTCTTGCATGTTCTGTTCAATATTTAAAACATTGCTAGATAAAAGACAAAAACAAGCATTTATCTCATATGTAACACTTTCAAAATTTCCCTAATTAATTATCCAGATATGGTAAACAAAATGTAGTGACATTATGGAACTAAATTTGCTACAGAGACACCACTGGGTGTTCATTGCAATTCCTTATTTTGGGATGTTTTGGGTGTTTATTGCAATTACTTATTCTGGGATACATTTTTACCTTGATCCTTGATGTCAACAACTTACAAATATGCATGCACAACCGTTTGTACGACGTTACATGAATTGGACATTATGTCCTTAATGTACAATTACGGCGGTTAGGTTTAAGCAAGTAAAGTCGTTTTGGTTCGGTTTAGAAAAAGAAACATGATGAGGACGTACCTTAAAATGACTTCACACAGTTCACACAGTTCCAAAAACGTGTCTCCAGAGGAAGGTCCTGCATTTTTATAGCCCATCCACTATCCTAACCCGCCTTCTTAAAAGTCTGATCATGAGTGTTTCCTTGTTCACTCCTTTCAGCAATTGGTTACGTGATCATGGCCATTTCAAATACATGAGATGTGTACTTATTTCAGTGCATTATTTTTCATAGGGAAATGTACAGTTTGTGAGAACATTATGCTTGACCTAAATGCGTTTCCTTGAATTCTGGTAATCTCAGAAGTATTCCCAAATAAGTGGCATCCCCACTTTAGTTGGAAATGACACCTTAAAAGTTTTTCTACACTGTTTAATTTCAAAATTAGATAACTGAACAGTAAACACAGTTTTCCTCCACATCTTTCATTTTGGTTTATACTAACTAGACAAGAAATTTCATGCTTCTCTCATGAAGTTGTAAAAATATGAGAGTTTAACTGCTGTGCTAATTATGAGCTTAATGTGACAAAACACTGACTCACTCCCAAAACTCAGAGACTGAAGACTTGGTGAGATTTCCAGATGTCCAGTTTACTGTCAGGTTGCCACTGTGTACTGCAGTCCAGTTTGGAGAGGTGAGATCTACACATCTGTCTGTTGATAGAAAGGCAAATAATATACTGATACGTGTTTATATCACAATCACCCTGTTTAGACACAGCATATGTGTCAGGGCGATCTGATCACAACTGGATAGCTCTAAATCTAGGTAAAAACAGCCACCAAGACACATTTCCAACCCGATAACATTTTGGATTCACTGGACCACATGTGTTTTGTAGCATAAACGCTAACGCTGTCCTATGCGCCTCCAACAAGGACAAAATCATTGCTGCAGGACATTGTGGTTGTTTTTATGAAAATGTTTTTGGAGCTGAGAGAGAGGGGATAACATGCAGCAAAACCCCACAAGTTTGGAATCCAACCCAGGCTGCAGCCAGGCAATTTTTTGACAAAATAAGAAAACAGGCCAGAAAGTGTATTCAACCTGTATAACCTGTATAAACCCAAACCCAAACCCAAATCCCAAGTTGTCACATGTTGCCACTTTGCAGGGGCCTTCTGTGTGTACATATTATACTCTTTGTATCCTGAGATGTTGCTACCACGATTTCAACACAAGGTGGGATTACACTGCACAAGGATATGTTTAGACAACACAAGCACATGGCAGTCAGCGCTGGGATGTCAACAAAAGCACATGCTGCCAAGGATATTTAGGCTAAAGAAGCACGTTGTGCACAAGTGTTACAAAAAAAAAACCCATCACATTTAGACGGAAAGTAAACATCAGACTCCTGCATGAAAGTCTGGGGTATGTTGGGGCCATCCACCTCCCCGCCCACCCTACCTACACTGACCCTCATGCTCCTCACATTATGTCATTAGCGGCAGCATTTCATCCTGGCACCATCCTGAGCTATATCATGTGGACCTAACAGGTTCCTTCTGGCCATGTTCTGAAGTGAAACCAACTGTCCGCGGATCATGCTGTGCGGCAGGTGATGTCTGACTACCAGCGTGTTTTAACACCTGGCATTTCTGTCTGACTGCGTTATCACCCAACGAGTCCAGCAGCGTTTCATGCAGACGCAAAAAGATGGTTTTTGGCAATCAGAAGTTTTTACTGAACTCACTACGAAGGTGTTGCTTTTTGACAACTTTGTCAAATAGTGCTGAAGCGTTTGGGTGATGCAATAAAGTTTCCTTGTCAAAACCCTGTTAGCGATGTAAACAACAGACAAAGCAAACCACAAACAGCAACTTGCAACTTCAAAAAAACTTAAAAATAAATGGAAGAAAACACAAAAAAAACCCAATAACAAACAGCTGGCAAGGCTTTACTTAATATATATATATATATATATATATATATATATATATATATATATATATATATATATATATATAATATATGTGCCATGAAATACAATAACATTTTGACTTTTGGTAGGTATATTCTTTTAAGTCTACATATTCTCCCACCCTGATTCCACTTGATTCTGACCTGTGTTCCAGGGGTTGTTGCAGGTGGCCCAGGGCAGAGGGTCTCTGAAACAGTAGATGAGGTACAGGAGCGCCCAGGCAAGGATGATGCTGTAAAATCTGTCATAAAGCTGGATCACCATGATAGAATAGCCGGTCCCTGGAGGGAGAGATCCCAAAATACCTCAGTTTAAATGTAAATTGACATAGCACCAAGAAATATAGCACTTAGCTACAGCACCACAAAACTACTGTGAATACTGTAAAGAACCATAGCCAAGCCAAGTTTGATCCAACCAGAGATGAATGCTGTTCTTTAATGTTTGCTTTTGTTCTGTCTGTGCATATCCAAAGTAATCCAAGTCTCCTTTAAAAAACAAAAACAAAAAAAAACCAAACAAAACATAACAATAATCTAAATGAGACGTGTGAATTAGTGAAGATTTTATCACGAGAACAAGTTTAGACAGGATTACATCTTAAATACATGTCAGATTTTAATAATAAATACTTGTTACAATATATTCTGTAAACTATTTACTGTTCTAAGACCAATATTAAAAAATCAAAACAAACAAAAAACACAAATAATGTTCACTTTAAACTGCAGGCTACTTTTGGGACCCTCCTTTGTAAATGATTTCCAAACATTCAAATTAAACATTTCTAGTGTATTCCTTTGTGCATAGTCCATGTAACATACAAAACATAATGTTAGTTGAACAAAAATATGCTCTTTTTGCATTTTGTGCACATCATCAAACATGTGGCCCAGTCTTTGGCAAAACAAATGGGTGACACTTAAATACTTTCTTACATGTTGGGTTTATATAGCTGACGAAAAAAGTTTGAATATTTGAAATGTTTGAAAATGGCTGTCTTTGGAGTTTTATTATTTTTACACATGTGGCAGTAAGGCTGTGGAAACAATGAGGAAGTGAAGCTAATCTCAACAAAACTTAAATTCACAATTGATATCACCCTCTGTGGCGACATTGTCACTTTCCTTTTTCTCTCAAACAGTGCAGCTGCTTCAGATAAGGTTGTTTATTACTCTCTTGGTTTTATCTTCACCATACTTAAGCCTTGAGGCAATCATGTGTCCTGTGTGTGCATGTGTGTTTGAGCGTGAGTGTGTATAATATGAACAAAAACAAAAAAGACCAAAAAAGAAACCATTTAATATATGGTGTACTTATTAATAGTAGAGGCATAAACTTGAGGAAATCAATCAAATCTGCAATTCAACAAATTGGACGAGCAAAATGCTCTGCGTCTGGAACACTCGGTGTGGTGTGGAATGTTACAGTGGATAAAACAAAAAGGAACTGCAGCCTATGCAGCATGAACAGCATGAAGTGAAGACAACAACAACAACAAAAAGCGGGCTTAAATTAGGGACAGGCTTTATTACCTGGAAAATAGATGGAAAATACAATCAGATTGTTAATTTAAATCTCTTATACTCTGTCAGTATTACTTCTTCTTTGGTACTCATAATTTCAGTAATATTAACTGAATGAATTGTACAGAATTTGTCCATATTGACAAAAGTTTAAACTTGTATCTCTGTATGATCTAAGCAGCAAAGTAAGTTCCAGCTGGCAGCCAACAACCAGATTTTATACATCCAAAGGCCTTCTATAAAAACGAACAGCATGGTAACCCCTACTCTAACTGAGAAAAGCCTTTTTTTGTAAAATGTGTAGCCACACTGGGCTAGTAAGAGATACCATGCTTATAATTGGGGGGAGGCTTTTATTTGTTTGCAAAAGGCAGTAAAACGTCTTGTTATTTGCTGAAGTGATTTCATAAAAACCCCTATAGGCTGATGAAGAAGAGCGAGTGGTCAGCAGTCAGTGGTGGTATACAACAGTCAACAAACAGATTTTTCAACAACTGTGAACCACAACCTTGAGTGTCCAGTAATAAATGTGCACAAATTATATTAGGCTGATTGGTCCAGTAGTTTACAAGATTAGCTGTAGACAGTGTGTTTTTAAGTAATTAAAAATGCATTAATTCTCACAAGTACATTGTATCTGTAGTTCAGATACAGTACCTGCAGACAAAATCGATCTGCTCTGTGCAAAAAAAGGGCTACAGGGAGTGTAGAGACTTAGTTGGTCCTGGATTTTTGAACAGTTGAAGGAAAAATAATCATTATTTTGCTAACCTTAAAAACAACAAATAAAGGCATGATGAGAATTACCCTGTGCCAGTGGGCAGAGCTTGGTCCAGCAGGTGATGGTGCCCTCCTGTGTGTACTGACCAATAACAGTCTCGAGCAGGAAGAGCGGCACACCACACAGCATGGCAAAGAAACAGTAAGGCAGCAGGAAGACACCTGAACACACAGAAAAAACAAATGTATGACTCGAGGGCTTGTTCCCAATCCCCAGATACCACAGACTTCAACAGAAGAGGTATTATTATATAGCCTTTGAGTTATTTGATTGGATGACAAGCTTTCATTCAAAGTACATGTTGGAGATCTTATGAAGAAGCAGAAATTATAGCTTTTTATTTTTGAAATGAGGAATAAAATCAATTGACGCTTGATCCCAGGTTCATCAAAGATTTCAGAGTTACATCCCAAATCTCATGAGCCAAAGGTGTACCCCCTTACTTTTGGTCCCTGGCTTGGACCATGCACATCTTCAAACTCAACAATATATTTGTAAAGTTTCGTCACTGTTTCCTGCACAAATGTGACAATATGAAAATCTGTCTATACACAGACATATAAACCCCTGGTAAAATACAAATAACAGCTCCTCAGGTAGAGTTTCTGCTATCACATTTTGCCAGGATGCCACATTCATAAGCTAAGTATTGAACAAATCAGTCAAGAAAGAAAATATTAACCTTATGGTGATGCAAGGAAAGATATCACAGTTTATCCAGAAAGAAACAAGAATGTTTCAGTGAAACTACACTTGCATGTTTTGTTTCATTAGGTCGCCATGACCTTGACCTTTGACCTTCAACCAGCAGATTCTAGTACGTTCATTTTTGAGTCCAAGAAATTTGTGCCAAATTAGAGGAAACTCCCTCAAAGCCATCCTCAATGAATGATATAGCATTCAAGAGAATGAGATAGATGCAAGGTTGCGGTGACTTTGACTTTCAAACACCAAGCTTTAATAAGGTCATTATAGAGTCCACTCAAGAATTCGTGCCAAATCGAAGTCCCTTACAATGTTCTTAAGATATCGCTTTCACAAGAATAAGACAAATGCAAAGTCAATGTTACCTTCACATTAAACCACCTAAATATAATCAGCCCATTCTTGAGGCTGCTCAAATATTTCTTAAACTTGAAGTAATTGTTCATAAGTAATTGTCCCTCAAGTTGTTCATAAGATACACCATCTACAAGGATATGGTAGATGCAAGCTCACCGTGACCTTGAATTTTTACCGATGACCACCAAAATCGAATCAATTAATCTTTGAGCCCAATTGAACATTTGTGCCAAATTTGAAAAGAATTCCTCATGGTTTTCTTGAGATATTGCATAAGACTGAGACAGATGAGGTCACAGGGATCTTATCCTTTGACCTATGACCGCCAAAATCTAATGAGCTCATCTGTGAGTCCAATTCAATCTCTGTGCTAAATTTGAAGAAATTCACTCAAAGTATTCTTGAGATATCATGTTCACAAGAATGGGAAGGAAGAACGGAGGAATGCTAGTGAAGTCATGTGAGCAAAAGTGCTTTTTAAAGGCTGAACCATAATGTGTTTTTTAAGCCTAAACCTAACCACAAAGTTTATCATAACTGCAGCCATTTCAGAATATTAAGGAAATGTCTAAAACTATGAAGATTAGGACTGTAGCATTTTAGGGACTGTCACATGTTGTTTTGGAAGTCAGTGGAATTTGCCCCTATTCTGTTGTTTAGGTACGAGAGAGTCTTGTCTGTTACTCACAGCCTACTCACAGATTAATGAAAATTATCTGATACCTCAACAGATAAGACATAAAGGTGTCTGCAAACAATTTATCAATTTCTTAGAGTCCAACCCTGATGTGAAAGGCACAACTTTGTTAAATGTGCACATAGTGCATCTGCTGTCTACTTACTTGTTTACACATTTCTCTGATAAAACCTGGCTAGCTCACTGACTTTGGAAGGAACATCCTTTTTCTTTATGTTAATTTATAACCATATAGGAACTACAAATAAGTGCAGACCCACTTTGGACTCCTGCTAGCTACCAGCAACAATTCAGACAGCTAACACTAACATCAACTGATGCAAAACAAAAGTGCAAACCACTTTCTTCAACATTGTGGATTTCAAAACTGTAAAAAAAATGTGAGGGATGGTCACAGGATTTCCACTAGAGGCTAACATTCTTTGGGAATCCTGTGGGTCACTGCATTTTTCTGGGATTCCCATGGTATGGGAATCAATTTCACTCCTCATGGTGTTATGGAAGAAGATTAGGGCCAGACAGGAGAATTTTTTTCTTGACATTGTTTCTAGTGATTTGTCAGTTTTCCCCTTTAGGTCCTTTTTTGTCACCTTTTACTAATTTCATGCACATTGGGACAATGTTTTTGACAGAAATCAAACAAGCACAAGAACATTGATTTCGATGTAGGTTTCAAATGGTTAATCATGTTCTCCTGAAAGGACAGAATGGTTAATAATGCGCTCTGACTGGTACAGTGTTAAACTGTGCACTCAGTGTAGAAATAATTGAGGAATATCTATCGATTTATTAATATCGATTCTTTTTGCCAGTAGGACTTAAAGATCTTCTCCAGCTTAATCTACAGTTTGATATACAGCAAGTGTGATGAAGTGTTATCTTATATCTTATTCTATTTAAAGTTACTATGTATCTATTCTTGCTCTATGTTAATTGTTTTGCAACAAAACAATAAGTCAAATTCTTTGTATGTGTAAATGTATTTGGCAATAAAACCTGACCAAGGCCCACCACACTACCTGCTGCTGCCAGAATAAATTCCCTTTTCCTCACCCACTGTTCCCTCTTTTTTACTTTGGTCTCCATCTCTGTGTTAACCTCTTCAGTCCCCTGATCACTACTATCGTCAGTAACAGTAACTCTGTCATGTTTCTGTCTAAACTTGGATCTCATTTGAGGATGACAGCAATAAATATGACAGATTGTATTTACCCTATGTGATGCTGTAAGGCTGTTTGTGCAAACACTGTATGCATATAGACACAGGGGGATGAATGACATTGGAAGAGAAAACAACTCTAAAATATTTTCAAAGATCAACAACGTGAAGTTTAACCAGCAGTTTTTAGTTTTGACCTCAAAGGGAAATATGTGGTCTAACAGCTTTTGGTGTTGAAAAGTAACAGATAACATGTTATCGACCTGTTTGTTTTTGCTTGACTTTTTCAAAAGTGCTTTTCGGTGTTTTGGAGATAAAAAAAACAACAAGGTCTGGTTGTACGCAGCTTGTGTCACTCGCAGTAGTTCTGCAGCTGTTATCAAAAAGCAGTGAGGGAAAAACAATGTTCTAAAAATATCTGATTTTCTGCAAGTCTTGGAAAGTCTTAGGAGCTGCAGGGTTTAAGCAGGGCTGGTTCCAGGGTCTATTGAGATTTGGGATTTAGCCTTGAAAACTTTGAATGAGTCTGAGGTCAATCATGGAGACACATATCATGGTAGCACATATTGTAATGATTACTTTGTTCTTGCATGAAATGTTAAACTTTTGTTGTGGTTTGGCCTTTCATTCACACAATAATGGTGTTTATGTGGCCTGAAAATGCAAAGTTTTGAAAACAGCATCCCCTCTGTGGCCGTGTAAATTGGCAATATGCAGATCCTGTGAGAACGGTGACATCACATCTGCATTTTGCATATGCACATTATATTTCAGAGAAGTAGCCATGCATGAGCAGGAGGACAACAATAACAATGATGGGGGACTACTGAGCTGTGTTTGTGCTGCTGACTCTACTGAGGTTATTGCTGTTGGCTCTTGTGCGTGCATTCGCCATTTTCTTCTTCTTTGTATACTCCTCGCTCTGTAGTAGAACGCCTTTATGCGCAGGGACAGGTGTTCTTCTATGGTGTGTCATTACAAAGTTACACCACCAACTATTGGCCTGGCATGCACACTACAGCATTTTTGGTTGTTTTTTTAGGATCCGTAAATGCAAGGATTATTTTCACAATGATATCATGTAAATGGTAATTTTGTTAAAAACACAAAGGAAAAGCTTTCCATTTTTAGTAGGGCCGTTCTCGTCTAAAGATGGCCTTAGTCTGACCAAACAAACCACAAAGATATTGCATTGACAAGATTGAGATAGTTGAGGTCACAGGGACCTTATCCTTTGACCTGTGACCATCAAAAACTAATCAGCTCATTGTTGAGTCCAAGTCAATGTTCGAGCTAAATTTGCAGAAATTCCCTTGAAGTGTTTTTGAGACATCCCGTTCACAAGAATCGGACAAATGGACAGACAACTTAAAAACATAATGCCTCCGGCCTCAGCTATCACCAGTGTGGTGGCATACCTATTATAATTTCATAAATACCCCCATGCAGGATATGGGTTTTTGAAAAAAAAGGGTTTCTGACTGACAGTTGGTCTTATTCAGTTAGGGAAAACCTTTGTTTGTCTGCTTTTTAGTGATTAATAACAAGGCAGAAAATACAATCTCAACTGCCCTCAGGTAACTGTCCCAGCCAGTCTAGTGAGAGCAGACACTTGTATCAGGATATCAGATTTCCATGTTTTCTTTGTTGTTTTTTTGTACGTGGCATAACTTGTCACAACCGGCCCTGGCTGACTCCAGCCTGCCCCTACATAATAGAGCCTGCTCTACAGCCATTCCCTGCCAGATAGTTGCCCAACATGGTTTGTTACATGAAAAATACAGCTCAGTTACATGCCTCAGCCGTTTTTGCTCACCTGCCTGTTTGTGTTTTGTCTTTGCCAGGATGCCAGCCTGTCACTCTGTCCACTCCTCCAGCCGAAAACATCTCAACACTCAGATGATCCCTCACCTTCAGACGGCCGTCCATCCATCTTTTTTATGTACATTCCACTTTTGTAATAAAACTTTTTTCTGAAATCAGTTTCGTCTGTCTGCTTTTGGGTCCTCAGTCCAAAGCATAACATAACTAAAAAACAGCAAATTCTTACAGGCTGTAGATTTCAATGATAAAATGTGAAAAATAGTCAAAAGGTCTCCACATTTAGGTTGAAAGTGCAAAGGGTGTGACTGAATACGGTAAGTCACTTGTTTAAAAGGCACTGTCCTTACAAATCCCGTCCTGCCCTATTTAATAACAGATAGAAACACTTTGATGGTTTTTTGCTGATTAAAAAAGTAACTAATAAGTCAGCTGACCACAGATACCTGAAACACATGCTCTGGTTCCACTTGTTCATATGGCTAATACACTGAGTGTATACAGAGTGGGAGTAAGCTTTTATAAACTTTTGCAAATTTAATTTGAATGATTACTTTTCATTTCATATTAAAATGTACAATACACACAAGTGCAACCTTAACCATGTTTGCCTGCAAAGAAGGAATGGTTATTCGTGTGCTCAAACTAGTACAACTCTATAGTCAGGAGCTGTGCTCAAAATCATTCACTCATTCACTCACTATTCTCTATATGGTGTGTATTAAATAGTTAACTATATAGGGAATAACGAATGAGATTTCAGACTCTACGCCAGAATATTTCTGTGAAAGGGAACGGTTTTAGACACAGCTAATGTATAATCAATGAGGATTGTCTGTTATTGACTTTGTATTCCTCTTACACATTACATGTTCTATTTGCCTGAAGGATTTAAAGTTCTTCTCCAACTACACAACAGCTTGATATACCGCAGGTGTAATGAAGAAATCAATAAGAGATGTTAAAGAGCTTCAAGAAAGGTGCAATCATCTCAAGTACTGCAGTCTGCCTCACCTCCTCCGTTCTTGTAGCACAGGTAGGGGAATCTCCACACATTGCCCAGTCCCACCACATTGCCTGCTGCTGCCAGAATAAATTCCCTTTTTCTTGTCCACTGTTCTCTTTTTTTCATTTTGGTCTCCATCTCTGTGTTACCTCTTCAGTCCCCTGATCACTACTATCAGTCAACACCTCTGTCAGTCTGATGTTGTGCTCATCAGTAGACACAATATTGACTCTATGGCCCAGTGCCATAGCTGTAGGAGCAGGAGGTGCAAGTTGTACAGCGACTCTGTCAGGTCATAAACCAGCTTTCTAACTTGCATCTCATCCTCAGATGAAAAGATAAAAGCATGTTTTATTCCCTTTTTGTGATGGAGACCTATTGCCATCTAGTGACCTTAATTATCAGTAATCTCGTAACCAGCTTTATAGTTACATCTTATTTTGCATTCATTGTATAATGTTAAAAGTAATCCTATATCTAAGTAATCACCAAGTTTGTTAGGATCCATGGTACAATGTTATGTTATGTGTGGTCGTTTAACAGAATTGAGCAAAGGATCTTCAGAATCATGTGTTATGTTATAAATTGCCTTTCGGTCTCCTAACATGTATTTGAAATTACTGTGATGAGACTATAGTGGTGATGAGTTAGTAAATTTATACACAACGGGTTCGATCGCATAATTCGTCATAAAGTACAGAGAAATAAATGTCTCCTAAATTACATTAGGTCTTCTAGAAACTAATGCCAATCCGCCTTCCATCTGCACCCCAAATTGAAAGATAAAAACTGAGTGAACTCTTAGCTCAGAGCTTCTCCTGCTTCTCTTTGCTTCACTCTTCAAGCCTCTTCAGGCTTCTTCTTCTAGTGCTTCTTCAGTGCTTCTTTTTGCTTCCTTTTGCCGCGGCGCTTCACGTGTATCCACGCTCGCAACTTTTTCTTTTCTTCAATTTTATAAGCCACAACAGCCACAACAGCTCACTAGAGCTTTGCTGAACTTTAACTTTTGAAACCATTTTCTTTTAAAATCTCTTTGACGCTTTTCTTTATACCAGTTTTTGGTCAGTAAAGACACTTTTGTAATTTGTTTTAAGTAAACTAAAATTAATAATTTAAAGTGACACCATCGGACCAATGGGACTACTTTTGATTATTTCTGCGAGTTTTAATTGAGAAGGACACTCCGCGATTCACCATCAACTCTGCCACGGATCTAGAGGCAACACCTGCTGCACAAACTATCAGCATCCGTTGCCTGCCCTTAAGGACTTTGTTTAAAGACTTTTACCGGTTTGCTGAGGCGAACACCGATGCCAGTTAAAGACCGCCGCTCACCGACTCCACCTGCCCGGCGGGTCACCTCGTCTGGAAGACGCACCGCAGCTCTCCCCTGGAGTGATGCGATGATCTGGACCTCCCCTAAGTCTAATCAAGTCAGCAAAAGTAGGCAGAAGAACATTTTCTAGTGATCAGAGTTGATGTCGTATAGCTAAGCTTTAATGCCAAATTTCTAAATTCAAATTTACCGTTTAACGCGCATCCACGCTTTAGACGGTCACGTATTTCCCCCACTATCATCCATAATTAATCATTTACATCACCTGAACATACATCACTTAGGTTCTCTTTCATGTGTCATACTACTCGCTCTGTTTACTCATCATGTTATTAGCCTAAATAAATTATTTTCATTTATCGCCAAGTCATTGTCTGTGGATATTATTTCATGAGAGAAACAAGATCAATGTAAACAGGATAAACGGTACAGATTGTGAGATTGATTGAAGTGATGACATGTTTTGAAACTGTCATAATTTAAAATTTAATTGTCTCCTAAATAGAGAGTGGTGCCCCTTTTACAAAATCCAAATTCTAGCGTAGTTATTAATAACCGCTACACGAGGTATCAAGAAAACAACAGTCCAACAAAGTATCAAATAAAAATAGGTTTCAAACCTGAACAATACGAATGAGCAAGCAACAACAAAACTTGACATGGGTGTGAATATGGCACTGGTTCACTGGCAGACGAGACAAGACAAACTGGCACAGGACAAAGGGAGACGCGGACTATATATACACAAGGTAAGGGGAAACAGGTGGAGACAATCAGGGCGGGGCCGACAATCACACTGGTGGGAAAACACACAAAGGGAGGAAGTAGGTGACCTGAAACGAGAGGAGAGTTAGGATTTCAAAATAAAACAGGAAATCACAAGACAACATAGACACAAGACAAAACACAACTTAACCCAATTTCCTTGACATGACAAGTATGTTAAACAATTTTTGAGCATGACGTAAATTTAAAAGTATTTTAAGTTAGTTACATAGCTGAGGCATCTGATCAGGAAGGCAACTGGATACCTCTAGTTGGGTTCTTTGTAAATCCTGTTCTCCAGCCACTGCAGCTAACATCTGGAACTTTGTTTTTCCCTTCTGTTATTGTGTTAGTTCAGTTTTCCTTGCTTTACACTTACACCCATCAAGTCACCGGTGTTTTGATACTCTGACCAAATTAAGTCCACTAACAGACCAGGTCCCATCAACACCACCTTCATATAGTAGCCTACATTACAGTATGTACAGTAGCTAATGGATCATGAACCATATGGCTACCTACACACTGCTAAAGGTTTATTTGACCGAGGAGGGAGGTCACACACACACACACACACACACACACACATACACAGGTGAGTCAGTAGTTAGCAGGAGGGGGGTACAAAATCTTGTGGCTTATGTTATCAATAGCACTTAACAGTAACATGGACAGACTTTTGAAGATGAAATCCAGGAGGACATTTTATACTGACTGCTCTGTCATTGGTTTCATCTCTACTTCGTTTAGGGGATCTTCGTTGTTACTCTTTGGACCGACAGAATCCAGAACAGGATGCCACAGGACCAACAGACGCTGTTGAAGACAGAAAAAAAACAAAAAAAGATGAATAAAAATAGGAAACAGGTCAAAATTGGATTAGATTAGAAAGTCTTTATCGTCCCCAAAGGGCATAGAACCAAAGTCAATCAGAGTGATGTATATCGGGGCAACAAAAAATGTTAAACCAATGTAAAAGTAAAACAAACAGAAACAAAAAAACAAAGCAGGACGAGTCGGTGCTCTCACCTGTCTGAGGGTGCCCTCTGTGAGGCAGACCTTGCTGACAGCCCAGATGGGTACTGCAACCACAGAAGAGAAGACCATGGCCCAGCCCAGACAGTAGGCCCAGTCTGGGTACACATAGCTCCCACTGGTTAGGGGCTGGTATTCCAGGAAGGAGCAGATGAAGCAAACCTTGAAAGATAAGCAGAGGAACAAAGTAATACTTCTGTGGACAAACATGTTCACACTTACTGATATTGCTTACTGATATGCTTATAAAGCAAGAGATGATGGTAGGCTATTATGAAGTCCTTTTCTGTAGAAAAATTAACTGCAACTGGGCCTCTAATTGAGACAGGCCTTTATTTGTCAAAACGTACAGACACACTTGGCTACTAAAAGGGACTGACTGTTTTATAGGGACTAGTGTGTGACCCACCGCGCAGATCAGGGGGGTAAAGTAACGCCAGCACAGTTTATAAAAAAACCCCAGCTTCTGTCCGGTCATATCTTCAATTACATCACACATCCGCTGAGCTCCTGCATGATTGTCACAGTTTGTTAGTAACAGTTTAAAAGCACATGACCTCCACATGCAACATGGTATTGATACTACTTACCAAACGCCCAGCCAACAGCAACACACTGGACCATAGAAATAAAAAAAAAACATGCTCCACTTCCACCATAGTAATCAATCAGCTGGAATAAGTACACTCCTCCCTGAAGAACAAGGTACACACATGTAATGCCACTTAAAATACACTTCCAACATGAGAATAAGTTTATTGTTAGCTGTTGTTCTGGAAGGTTCCTAAGGCTTGTGCAGTACCTGAGTCGTGACAGAGATCTGGATGATGAAGCTGATAGAGCAGAAGATGATGAGGAAGATTTCTCTGCGCCAGGGTCTGCGCAGCTGTCCCGGGAACATGTCAATCACTGTCGATGTAATTGTTTCCAAACCTGCAAACTATCGCACACAATCACATGTGAATCCCTTAAGGGCAAACAGCTGGGTGAGGTGACACGTAAATCAGAGGGTGTGGTGACTGAAGTCAGTTCAGTTCATGTCAACACAGTTAATAGGAATTCGTCTCAGCGCAGCTAACAAACACATAAGTGAACAAAATAAGTAAAAAAAGCAGCAGGAACAGTTAATTCAAGGTGAGGGGCACTGTGGGATGAACTCATTTAACAAATTTAGGCAGTCAGTGCTGGTATCAGGACTTTAATGATATCATCCATCCGTTATGTAGCAAACAAATCTATTTTAACTCCAAAATATGATTTTGGAGTTAAAATAGATTAACACACAGCAACAACATGCCCAGCTACATTAACCACTTATTCCAATGTGTTTCAGCCATGTGTCATACAGATACACTCAAGCTGCCCTGTACATCACTATGAAACAGTGAGTGGTGTCACAAAGTGTTGGTATTTAATGACCTGGGAATAATAACGAGTTATTTATACCCATTACACTGAGGGGTGGTTTACATGGCAACGGTTCTTGCATAAAACGTTAAACTTTTGTTGCAGTTTAGCCTTTGATTCACATGACAACGGCATTATGGGGCCCCTAAAAACTAAAACTTTTGAAACCGGGTTCCAGAGTGTAATTTTTTGGAAACACAACCCCTTCTGTCACTGTGTAAACTGGAAATGTGCTGATCCTGTGAGAACGATGACGTCACAGTTGCAATTATCATTACATAGTTACACCACCAACTACTGGCCTGGCACACGAGGATCGTTCTCACTGTCATATGTGGTTTGTAAAGAGTTAAGCTACAAGATAACTCTTTATGGCTGCTTTTCTCTCGTGATGCTTTTCGATAGCTGGCATCATTTCGATAGCAAGCTCATTTGTAACACCACATTGTACGTTGCTGTTGGCTCTCGACAAGTTGCAGCATTCATTAAAACTGAATTATAAAAGATACTCAAAGGTTGGTCACTCTACACTCACACTGTCATCATATACATTTTTTTTAAATGCAAAGGAAAGAGTTCCCTTTCTGTTGGGCTGTTCACATCTAAACGTGGCCTAAGACACTTTTAAATCTCTCACAGAAAATAGAATACACTTCCCCAAACCTTTCTGTAACACCACCTGCTGAGTCAAGAACTTAGTAGTTACCTTCAGAATTGAGACCTAATTAATTTATTGGCTCTCATTTCCCTTTTTGAAGGGTGGCACCTTAGATGAATTTAATGTAAATTAATTTCTGTTATTTATAATGATTTCTGTTAGCCTAAAGTGCAATCACTCTGCTTCATCTCCTGGACCAAACCATATGTTCATGCTACATGGCTTGGTCCAGGAGATGAAGCAGAGTGAGTCCTGGTGCCCCTTGCGAGGCAGAAAAAAATACGAAATTATCATTCATTGTATTGGTTATCAATCTAAAGAGCAGACAATTATCGGTTCTCATGCATTCGTACTTTATACTTAAACACTTTGTGCTCTGGTCTTACCAGTGAGTCCAGTCCCAACAGGATGAGCATAAGGAAGAAGCAGGTGGCCCACAGCTGAGGCAGGGGCATCATGGCCACAGCCTGAGGGAATGCGATGAATGCCAGTCCAGGGCCTGAGAGGACAGAAGAGACATTTAAATGGCTTTGGTTTTTCTGACCTTGGTTTAGATTGTTGGTCTTGTTCTAAAAATAGCACAAGTGCTCATTTGTTTCAATAGTGCGAGGGTACATCCGATTCTATATTGTGAGGGTACATTTGATTCTAGTGTCTAACAGAGACAGAGGCTTTGGCCTTCAAATCATACCTGAATCAACCACCATGTTGATGGGAATTCCCTGTTGGTGGGCCATGAAGCCCAGAACTGAGAAGACTGCGAAGCCGGAAACAAAGCTGGTGCCACTATTGAGCAAACACAACCACAAACTGTCCCTGCACACACACACAGACACACACACACACACACACACAGACACACACACACACACACACACACACACACACACACACACACAAACACAGTGCTCAGCATACAGACCACAACTAAGTGGGAGAATACACTGACAGCACACTCTGACAGAGGCTGTTCGACTACAAAACACATTTGACTGAGTTGGTCTAACAGTATGAACTAATTCTGATTGAGTAGGTGGAGGACATTGTTTCAAGCACGCTGAGGCCTTAAATCTTACCTTTGTCTGGCTTGACCAAGTTTGTTTTCAAGTGTGGCTAAAATGGGTTCATTGCTGCTCATTGTGGCCACTGGGGGAAAAAAAACCACTACAACTGCTACCTGCTACAGTTGAACTGCCATTCATATTTACTTGTAACAGTTGTTGTTGACTTTGTTGTAGCTGCCCAGTGTGATTAAGGTTCCTGATGCAACACCATAGGAGAAGAGAACCTGAGCACAAGCCTCCATCCACACCTGAGGAACAAGGATGAAACTGGAATAACCACCGTGCAGTGATATGCCTCCACAACCTATTCAAGTTGCAGTTGCATAGTAAATCCATGTCTGTCCAGACTCATATGTAGCCATGACAGCTGACAATGCTTCAAATATGGATGATTCTGCAAAGAAGCTACAATTTCTTAAACATGGGTACTTCTGGATAAGCAGAAGAAAATGGATGGATGGATGGGTACTTCACACACATCTTCAACCCAGCAGCACAGAAGTTATACAATCAGCACAGTTTAAAGGTAGACACCCGCGATGTAATAATGGCCAGAGATGTGTTTTTACAGAATATTATGATGTCATATAGAACCTTGGACCTTTTGGATATAAAATCATCACTTTATCATTTTATCCTATTTGCATTCCGCTTTTTATTATAATTGGTTTATTATTGAGTCCAAATGTGCCAAATTTGAGAAAATTCTTTCAAGGCATTCTTGAAATATTGCATTCATGAGAATGAGACAGATGCAAGGTTACAGTGATCTTAACCTTTGACCACCAAACACGAATCAGTTACTCCTTGAGTCCCACTGTACGTTTATGCAGAATTTTCCTTAAGGTGTTTGTGAATCGTGAGGTATCACTTTTGTAATTGAACATATCTATGGGTGCACAGATGTACGTACAGACTGACCAAAAACATGATGCCTCCAGGTCATCAGTGTTGTATCCATATCTCACAGGAGACCATTACTTTATTTACATCATCCCAGGCAGGTATGACACTTCAGATTTGTCCACATTGTCTCACCTGAAAGTCTGCCAGGCGAGACGGATCTGGATACAGATAGTAAACCACACCCTGCCAGGCTCCTGGCAGCGTCAACCCCCGGACCAGCAGGATGGCCAGCGTCACATAAGGGAACACAGCCGTGAAATACACCACCTGTAAAACTTCAGTAGTTATTTAAAATAAAGCTGGCTGAGCAGTACACCTGCCAACTTGCTACATTTTTGCTATATTTTTCTATTTTTTTGAGACTATGTCCCCTTCTGCTGAAGCAAGACTTTTCTATGATAGAGAAGCTCTTATCAACTCTGGGAAAAGCTTGTGGGGTTTGGACTGAATGTGTCAGACGGTGAGAGGATCCCCACAAACGGCATATGCCGAGCAGCCCGTCAGACCAAAGAGGAGAAACGAAACCAAAAGCGCCACACAAAGAGAGGGAGGAGCGCTGGCATCAGGGCAAGGCTGACATGACTTGGACCAAGAGATGTTCCTCTACCAGGAGAATACAGTGGATGAGATTTGATTGATGCTCCCTCAGCAGCAGGAAATCAGAGACTGCTCTGCGCACATCTTCACAGAGACATGGTTAACCCCTAACATCCAGGATTAAGCTGTTGCACTAGATAGACTGACCTTGTTGGGAGCCATAAGGACACAAGACTCTGATGGAAATTGGAAAAAATGCACTGCAGGAATTGAATGATGATGCCACCAGCAGCAACATGCCCAAAGAACTGAATGTAATTGTCATAGTAGCTGCTGATTTTAATCAACTCACCCTTTAACTCCAAAGATATAGCAGGATCAAGGACAAATGTAATTTCAACTTTTAACCTTTGTTTGAAAAATGCTAATAATTCTACCTTCTACCTTTCATAAAAACAGAGGGACAGAGTCTATCCACAACGCAGTGGAGCCAGTGGAAATTAACACATAGACTAGAGTGTAATCTATTTGCTCCGTCTGCCATGACAGATCTGAGCTGGACCGCACACGGATCTGGTCGAAATTAGGGGTTAACTGATGTAATTTCCTACATTACATTTCCTACAAATATGTTTTGTAGGAAATGATAATTACCATTGAAACTCATTCTATACGCAATTGATCCTGGCCTTTAAATCCTTACACAAGTGGTTATTGACCTTTCCAGTGGAACGGACTCCTTTCCAGATGCAGAAGTAGCAGGCCACCCAGCATACCAGGACACACAGCAGCAGCTCCCACTGTACTGAACCAACCTCCTCTATTCCCCCAGACATGGACAACACTCCCCTCCTGTGTGGGAACAACAGACAGCCACTGATGATTTCATTCATGAAGAAACAGAATAATTGATTCATTACTGCCATCCTAGTACAGTGGATAACCACAATAATTGTGCATTTTAGGAGTAAAGCGTGACATTTCTTACATAGTGCATACCATAATGTTTATTTTCAGATGTAGAGGGAAGTCAGATCTGACCTTTAAGGACCATAACAGGTCAAATCCAAAAGGGCCAACAGTCCACCGGTTATGATGTTCAAATGCATTGAATTTTGTAAACAAACAGTGTAAAAAAACATTTAAGTTGTCTTTTCCAACTAATTTGACTGAGATCACCAAAACTCAAAAAAATCAGTGGTTCTTGATCTGTGGGGAAAATTTTGATGTTCTCATAACAGCTGATACACAGACAGAAAAGAGACATTTAATTCTATAGTACGAGTTCTGCAGTATGAGGCAAGGTTACTACTGACATTGTGTTATCACCCTGAGGACATTTGTTTATTGTTAACCATTCAACTGGCATTGCTGCCCATAATTTACATGCTTTACAGTCACAAAGTCACAGCAATGGCACATAAAAAATCAGCAGTTTGTGTGCCAAATACAGAAATCTGAAAATGTACGTATATAGTTGTTGAAATATACAAGGGATGACAACAATTGATTTAGAATTTAATCGAACATGTGATATGTAATCGATTAATTGATAAGTTATGCAATGCTTTCAAAGTATATGCAAATTGTTGCTGTGAGCTTTGGCTGAGGAAAAATGCATTTGGCATTGTTTGAAAATAGCAAACACTTTATGTTTCTTTTCAAATAACAGTCCATTATTCTATTGTTAATTTGACCAATAATTGATTGAGGAAAGTGCTCACAATTCGCAACTCTGTTATAAATGGTTGATCATAAACTGATGGCATATGTTCATTACAGATTACAACAGTCAAGTGTTGATTTTTCCCCATTTGGTAATGTAGGTGTGGTTTCTGTTCAAGAGTTTTTCCAGTCATCATATGTTGACAATGTCAGTGTTAACCTGTGATGCAATGTATTTAAAGTAAATAAAATATTAATGTAAATTAAAGTAAGCACTACTGTTTGGCAGAAAGGTGTGTTTGCAGAGTAATTAATTGTGGACACATTCAAACAGAATGCCATTGTAAGCAAGTGATGTAAATGTGTTTAAGAGGCGGGAAGCTGGTGAAGACAGTTCATCTTTGTACATTTGCGCAAAGAATGATCTAGTTATTAATATTCTGGAGATATTATAAAAAACTAGTCCAGAATATGTAGAAATGGATGTTCACGATTTGGGACATAATAACGAAACAGGGAATCTTGAGTTAACGCATGGCCATCAGTGTAAAATCCATCCATCCATCCATCCATCTTATCCAGGCCTCATCATTGCAGAAGCCGCACCAAACTGCCTATCGCTCCATTCTACCTTTGCGCTGTGTTCACATTACAAGCGACACAGCAACAACATGCCCAGCTTCATTATCGCTGAGTCTCAGTTGAAGTGTTGCGAAAACACTCATTGTTGTAGTTACATCATCAGGGGTTGTGTGTGTCTGCTACCTACTGCAAATCAATTTGGCTGAACACCTTGTCATATTTGTATTTGGCCATAAAAAATATCTACACCTATGATCAATGTCTGAGCCCCATTTTAACATCTCATTTCCCTTCCCCATTACATCCCAGTAATGTCCACCTACATAATGCTAGCACAGCATCACCTAACCAAGCTAAATAACACACCGTCACACCTAAAAAATAACCAGAAGATTGGTTTTGTTGTTGGAGCTCCAAAAAAGTTGAGATCACCTCAACCGTTTTATAGCGCATCATGGCTGTCGTCAGGGGCGAGTGTTGCGCATCAGTTTGTAGAGTCATATCAGCAGTCTAATATATTTTATTCTCTATGACTTCTTGCATGTTCTGTTCAATATTTAAAACATTGCTAGATAAAAGACAAAAACAAGCATTTATCTCATATGTAACACTTTCAAAATTTCCCTAATTAATTATCCAGATATGGTAAACAAAATGTAGTGACATTATGGAACTAAATTTGCTACAGAGACACCACTGGGTGTTCATTGCAATTCCTTATTTTGGGATGTTTTGGGTGTTTATTGCAATTACTTATTCTGGGATACATTTTTACCTTGATCCTTGATGTCAACAACTTACAAATATGCATGCACAACCGTTTGTACGACGTTACATGAATTGGACATTATGTCCTTAATGTACAATTACGGCGGTTAGGTTTAAGCAAGTAAAGTCGTTTTGGTTCGGTTTAGAAAAAGAAACATGATGAGGACGTACCTTAAAATGACTTCACACAGTTCACACAGTTCCAAAAACGTGTCTCCAGAGGAAGGTCCTGCATTTTTATAGCCCATCCACTATCCTAACCCGCCTTCTTAAAAGTCTGATCATGAGTGTTTCCTTGTTCACTCCTTTCAGCAATTGGTTACGTGATCATGGCCATTTCAAATACATGAGATGTGTACTTATTTCAGTGCATTATTTTTCATAGGGAAATGTACAGTTTGTGAGAACATTATGCTTGACCTAAATGCGTTTCCTTGAATTCTGGTAATCTCAGAAGTATTCCCAAATAAGTGGCATCCCCACTTTAGTTGGAAATGACACCTTAAAAGTTTTTCTACACTGTTTAATTTCAAAATTAGATAACTGAACAGTAAACACAGTTTTCCTCCACATCTTTCATTTTGGTTTATACTAACTAGACAAGAAATTTCATGCTTCTCTCATGAAGTTGTAAAAATATGAGAGTTTAACTGCTGTGCTAATTATGAGCTTAATGTGACAAAACACTGACTCACTCCCAAAACTCAGAGACTGAAGACTTGGTGAGATTTCCAGATGTCCAGTTTACTGTCAGGTTGCCACTGTGTACTGCAGTCCAGTTTGGAGAGGTGAGATCTACACATCTGTCTGTTGATAGAAAGGCAAATAATATACTGATACGTGTTTATATCACAATCACCCTGTTTAGACACAGCATATGTGTCAGGGCGATCTGATCACAACTGGATAGCTCTAAATCTAGGTAAAAACAGCCACCAAGACACATTTCCAACCCGATAACATTTTGGATTCACTGGACCACATGTGTTTTGTAGCATAAACGCTAACGCTGTCCTATGCGCCTCCAACAAGGACAAAATCATTGCTGCAGGACATTGTGGTTGTTTTTATGAAAATGTTTTTGGAGCTGAGAGAGAGGGGATAACATGCAGCAAAACCCCACAAGTTTGGAATCCAACCCAGGCTGCAGCCAGGCAATTTTTTGACAAAATAAGAAAACAGGCCAGAAAGTGTATTCAACCTGTATAACCTGTATAAACCCAAACCCAAACCCAAATCCCAAGTTGTCACATGTTGCCACTTTGCAGGGGCCTTCTGTGTGTACATATTATACTCTTTGTATCCTGAGATGTTGCTACCACGATTTCAACACAAGGTGGGATTACACTGCACAAGGATATGTTTAGACAACACAAGCACATGGCAGTCAGCGCTGGGATGTCAACAAAAGCACATGCTGCCAAGGATATTTAGGCTAAAGAAGCACGTTGTGCACAAGTGTTACAAAAAAAACCCATCACATTTAGGCGGAAAGTAAACATCAGACTCCTGCATGAAAGTCTGGGGTATGTTGGGGCCATCCACCTCCCCGCCCACCCTACCTACACTGACCCTCATGCTCCTCACATTATGTCATTAGCGGCAGCATTTCATCCTGGCACCATCCTGAGCTATATCATGTGGACCTAACAGGTTCCTTCTGGTCATGTTCTGAAGTGAAACCAACTGTCCGCGGATCATGCTGTGCGGCAGGTGATGTCTGACTACCAGCGTGTTTTAACACCTGGCATTTCTGTCTGACTGCGTTATCACCCAACGAGTCCAGCAGCGTTTCATGCAGACGCAAAAGATGGTTTTTGGCAATCAGAATTTTTTACTGAACTCACTACGAAGGTGTTGCTTTTTGACAACTTTGTCAAATAGTGCTGAAGCGTTTGGGTGATGCAATAAAGTTTCCTTGTCAAAACCCTGTTAGCGATGTAAACAACAGACAAAGCAAACCACAAACAGCAACTTGCAACTTCAAAAAAACTTAAAAATAAATGGAAGAAAACACAAAAAAAACCCAATAACAAACAGCTGGCAAGGCTTTACTTATATATATATATATATATATATATATATATATATATATATATATATATATATATATATATATATAATATATGTGCCATGAAATACAATAACATTTTGACTTTTGGTAGGTATATTCTTTTAAGTCTACATATTCTCCCACCCTGATTCCACTTGATTCTGACCTGTGTTCCAGGGGTTGTTGCAGGTGGCCCAGGGCAGAGGGTCTCTGAAACAGTAGATGAGGTACAGGAGCGCCCAGGCTAGGATGATGCTGTAAAATCTGCCATAAAGCTGGATCACCATGATAGAATAGCCGGTCCCTGGAGGGAGAGATCCCAAAATACCTCAGTTTAAATGTAAATTGATATAGCACCAAGAAATATAGCACTTAGCTACAGCACCACAAAACTACTGTGAATACTGTAAAGAACCATAGCCAAGCCAAGTTTGATCCAACCAGAGATGAATGCTGTTCTTTAATGTTTGCTTTTGTTCTGTCTGTGCATATCCAAAGTAATCCAAGTCTCCTTTAAAAACAAAAACAAAAAAAAACCAAACAAAACATAACAATAATCTAAATGAGACGTGTGAATTAGTGAAGATTTTATCACGAGAACAAGTTTAGACAGGATTACATCTTAAATACATGTCAGATTTTAATAATAAATACTTGTTACAATATATTCTGTAAACTATTTACTTGTTCTAAGACCAACATTAAAAAATCAAAACAAACAAAAAACACAAATAATGTTCACTTTAAACTGCAGGCTACCTTTGGGACCCTCCTTTGTAAATGATTTCCAAACATTCAAATTAAACATTTCTAGTGTATTCCTTTGTGCATAGTCCATGTAACATACTAAATATAATGTTAGTTGAACAAAAATATGCTCTTTTTGCATTTTGTGCACATCATCAAACATGTGGCCCAGTCTTTGGCAAAACAAATGGGTGACACTTAAATACTTTCTTACATGTTGGGTTTATATAGCTGACGAAAAAGTTTGAATATTTGAAATGTTTGAAAATGGCTGTCTTTGGAGTTTTATTATTTTTACACATGTGGCAGTAAGGCTGTGGAAACAATGAGGAAGTGAAGCTAATCTCAACAAAACTTAAATTCACAATTGATATCACCCTCTGTGGCGACATTGTCACTTTCCTTTTTCTCTCAAACAGTGCAGCTGCTTCAGATAAGGTTGTTTATTACTCTCTTGGTTTTATCTTCACCATACTTAAGCCTTGAGGCAATCATGTGTCCTGTGTGTGCATGTGTGTTTGAGCGTGAGTGTGTATAATATGAACAAAAACAAAAAAGACCAAAAAAGAAACCATTTAACATATGGTGTACTTATTAATAGTAGAGGCATAAACTTGAGGAAATCAATCAAATCTGCAATTCAACAAATTGGACGAGCAAAATGCTCTGCGTCTGGAACACTCGGTGTGGTGTGGAACGTTACAGTGGATAAAACAAAAAGGAACTGCAGCCTATGCAGCATGAACAGCATGAAGTGAAGACAACAACAACAACAAAAAGCGGGCTTAAATTAGGGACAGGCTTTATTACCTGGAAAATAGATGGAAAATACAATCAGATTGTTAATTTAAATCTCTTATACTCTGTCAGTATTACTTCTTCTTTGGTACTCATAATTTCAGTAATATTAACTGAATGAATTGTACAGAATTTGTCCATATTGACAAAAGTTTAAACTTGTATCTCTGTATGATCTAAGCAGCGAAGTAAGTTCCAGCTGGCAGCCAACAACCAGATTTTATACATCCAAAGGCCTTCTATAAAAACGAACAGATAACCCCTACTCTAACTGAGACAGGCCTTTTTTTTTAAAAATGTGTAGCCACACTGGGCTAGTAAGAGACACCATGCTTATAATTGGGGGGAGGCTTTTATTTGTTTGCAAAAGGCAGTAAAACGTCTTGTTATTTGCTGAAGTGATTTCATAAAAACCCCTATAGGCTGATGAAGAAGAGCGAGTGGTCAGCAGTCAGTGGTGGTATACAACAGTCAACAAACAGATTTTTCAACTGTGAACCACAACCTTGAGTGTCCAGTAATAAATGTGCACAAATTATATTAGGCTGATTGGTCCAGTAGTTTACAAGATTAGCTGTAGACAGTGTGTTTTTAAGTAATTAAAAATGCATTAATTCTCACAAGTACATTGTATCTGTAGTTCAGATACAGTACCTGCAGACAAAATCGATCTGCTCTGTGCAAAAAAAGGGCTACAGGGAGTGTAGAGACTTAGTTGGTCCTGGATTTTTGAACAGTTGAAGGAAAAATAATCATTATTTTGCTAACCTTAAAAACAACAAATAAAGGCATGATGAGAATTACCCTGTGCCAGTGGGCAGAGCTTGGTCCAGCAGGTGATGGTGCCCTCCTGTGTGTACTGACCAATAACAGTCTCAAGCAGGAAGAGCGGCACACCACACAGCATGGCGAAGAAACAGTAAGGCAGCAGGAAGACACCTGAACACACAGAAAAAACAAATGTATGACTCAAGGGCTTGTTCCCAATCTCCAGATACCACAGACTTCAACAGAAGAGGTATTATTATATAGCCTTTGAGTTATTTGATTGGATGACAAGCTTTCATTCAAAGTACATGTTGGAGATCTTATGAAGAAGCAGAAATTATAGCTTTTTATTTTTGAAATGAGGAATAAAATCAATTGACGCTTGATCCCAGGTTCATCAAAGATTTCAGAGTTACATCCCAAATCTCATGAGCCAAAGGTGTACCCCCTTACTTTTGGTCCCTGGCTTGGACCATGCACATCTTCAAACTCAACAACATATTTGTAAAGTTTCGTCACTGTTTCCTGCACAAATGTGACATTATGAAAATCTGTCTATACACAGACATATAAACCCCTGGTGAAATACTAATAACAGCTCCTCAGGTAGAGTTTCTGCTATCACATTTTGCCAGGATGCCACATTCATAAGCTAAGTATTGAACAAATCAGTCAAGAAAGAAAATATTAACCTTATGGTGATGCAAGGAAAGATATCACAGTTTATCCAGAAAGAAACAAGAATGTTTCAGTGAAACTACACTTGCATGTTTTGTTTCATGAGGCCACCATGACCTTGACCTTTGACCTTCAACCAGCAGATTCTAGTACGTTCATTTTTGAGTCCAAGAAGAAGTTTGTGCCAAATTAGAGGAAACTCCCTCAAAGCCATCCTCAATGAATGATATAGCATTCAAGAGAATGAGATAGATGCAAGGTTGCGGTGACCTTGACTTTCAAACACCAAGCTTTAATAAGGTCATTACAGAGTCCACTCAGGAATTCGTGCCAAATCGAAGTCCCTTACAATGTTCTTAAGATATCGCTTTCACAAGAATAAGACAAATGCAAAGTCAATGTTACCTTCACATTAAACCACCTAAATATAATCAGCCCATTCTTGAGGCTGCTCAAATATTTCTTAAACTTGAAGTAATTGTTCATAAGTAATTGTCCCTCAAGTTGTTCATAAGATACACCATCTACAAGGATATGGTAGATGCAAGCTCACCGTGACCTTGAATTTTTACCGATGACCACCAAAATCGAATCAATTAATCTTTGAGCCCAACTGAACATTTGTGCCAAATTTGAAAAGAATTCCTCATGGTTTTCTTGAGATATTGCATAAGACTGAGACAGATGAGGTCACAGGGATCTTATCCTTTGACCTATGACCGCCAAAATCTAATGAGCTCATCTGTGAGTCCAATTCAATCTCTGTGCTAAATTTGAAGAAATTCACTCAAAGTATTCTTGAGATATCATGTTCACAAGAATGGGAAGGAAGAACGGAGGAATGCTAGTGAAGTCATGTGAGCAAAAGTGCTTTTTAAAGGCTGAACCATAATGTGTTTTTTAAGCCTAAACCTAACCACAAAGTTTATCATAACTGCAGCCATTTCAGAATATTAAGGAAATGTCTAAAACTATGAAGATTAGGACTGTAGCATTTTAGGGACTGTCACATGTTGTTTTGGAAGTCAGTGGAATTTGCCCCTATTCTGTTGTTTAGGTACGAGAGAGTCTTGTCTGTTACTCACAGCCTACTCACAGATTAATGAAAATTATCTGATACCTCAACAGATAAGACATAAAGGTGTCTGCAAACAATTTATCAATTTCTTAGAGTCCAACCCTGATGTGAAAGGCACAACTTTGTTAAATGTGCACATAGTGCATCTGCTGTCTACTTACTTGTTTACACATTTCTCTGATAAAACCTGGCTGGCTCACTGACTTTGGAAGGAACATCCTTTTTCTTTATGTTAATTTATAACCATATAGGAACTACAAATAAGCGCAGACCCACTTTGGACTCCTGCTAGCTACCAGCAACAATTCAGACAGCTAACACTAACATCAACTGATGCAAAACAAAAGTGCAAACCACTTTCTTCAACATTGTGGATTTCAAAACTGTAAAAAAAATGTGAGGGATGGTCACAGGATTTCCACTAGAGGCTAACATTCTTTGGGAATCCTGTGGGTCACTGCATTTTTCTGGGATTCCCATGGTATGGGAATCAATTTCACTCCTCATGGTGTTATGGAGGAAGATTAGGGCCAGACAGAAGAAATAATTTTGAGAGGATGAAGATTTTTTTTTTATCATTATGCACGTTGAGAAAAAATTTGAAATACAAGGTCAATAAAGAAAACAAAATATAGAGAATACTATTATACTATTAAAATACAACATTGAGAAAACACACACACACACACACATATATATGTATATATATATATATATATATATATACATATACATATATATATATTGATGTGTATATATACTCCTTTTACTAATTTCATGCACATTGGGACAATGTTTTTGACAGAAATCAAACAAGCACAAGAACACTTATTTTAATGCAGGTTTCAAATGGTTAATCATGTTCTCCTGAAAGGACAGAATGGTTAATAATGCGCTCAGACTGGTACAGTGTTAAACTGTGCACTCAGTGTAGAAATAATTGAGAAATATCTATCGATTTATGGTTCCTTTTACACAATACACATTCTTTTTGCCAGCAGATCTTCTCCAGCTTAATCTACAGTTTGATATACAGCAAGTGTGATGAAGTGTTATCTTATATCTTATTCTGTTTAAAGTTACTTTGTATCTATTCTTGCTCTATGTTAATGTTTTGCAACAAAACACTAAGTCAAATTCTTTGTATGTGTAAATGTACTTGGCAATAAAACCTGATCCTGATTCCGATCATCTCAAATATTACAGTTTGGAATGTGCCACTGTGCCTCACCTCCTCCGTTCTTGTAGCACAGGTAGGGGAATCTCCACACATTGCCCAGTCCCACCACACTACCTGCTGCAGCCAGAATAAATTCCCTTTTCCTCACCCACTGTTCCCTCTTTTTTACTTTGGTCTCCATCTCTGTGTTAACCTCTTCAGTCCCCTGATCACTACTATCGTCAGTAACAGTAAGTCTGTCATGTTTCTGTCTAAACTTGGATCTCATTTGAGGATGACAGCAATAAATATGACAGATTGTATTTACCCTATGTGATGCTGTAAGGCTGTTTGTGCAAACACTGTATGCATATAGACACAGGGGGATGAATGACATTGGAAGAGAAAACAACTCTAAAATATTTTCAAAGATCAACAACGTGAAGTTTAACCAGCAGTTTTTAGTTTTGACCTCAAAGGGAAATATGTGGTCTAACAGCTTTTGGTGTTGAAAAGTAACAGATAACATGTTATCGACCTGTTTGTTTTTGCTTGACTTTTTCAAAAGTGCTTTTCGGTGTTTTGGAGATAAAAAAAACAACAAGGTCTGGTTGTACGCAGCTTGTGTCACTCGCAGTAGTTCTGCAGCTGTTATCAAAAAGCAGTGAGGGAAAAACAATGTTCTAAAAATATCTGATTTTCTGCAAGTCTTGGAAAGTCTTAGGAGCTGCAGGGTTTAAGCAGGGCTGGTTCCAGGGTCTATTGAGATTTGGGATTTAGCCTTGAAAACTTTGATTGAGTCTGAGGTCAATCATGGAGACACATATCATGGTAGCACATATAGTAACGGGAGTAATGTTTTGATTACTTTGTTCTTGCATGAAATGTTAAACTTTTGTTGTGGTTTGGCCTTTCATTCACACAATAATGGTGTTTATGTGGCCTGAAAATGCAAAGTTTTGAAAACAGCATCCCCTCTGTGGCCGTGAAAATTGGCAATATGCAGATCCTGTGAGAACGGTGACATCACATCTGCATTTTGCATATGCACATTATATTTCAGAGAAGTAGCCATGCATGAGCAGGAGGACAACAATAACAACAATGGGGGACTACTGAGCTGTGTTTGTGCTGCTGACTCTACTGAGGTTATTGCTGTTGGCTCTTGTGCGTGCATTCGCCATTTTCTTCTTCTTTGTTTATACTCATCGCTCTGTAGTAGAACGCCTTTATGCGCAGGGACAGGTGTTCTTCTATGGTGTGTCATTACAAAGTTACACCACCAACTATTGGCCTGGCATGCACACTACATGCATGCATTTTTGGTTGTTTTTTTAGGATCCGTAAACGCAAGGATTATTTTCACAATGATATCATGCAAATGGTCATTTTGAACACAAAGGAAAAACCACAAAGATATTGCATTGACAATATTGAGACAGTTGAGGTCACAGGGACCTTATCCTTTGACCTGTGACCATCAAAAACTAATCAGCTCATTGTTGAGTCCAAGTCAATGTTCGAGCTAAATTTGCAGAAATTCCCTTGAAGTGTTTTTGAGACATCCCGTTCACAAGAATCGGACAAATGGACAGACAACTTAAAAACATAATGCCTCCGGCCTCAGTTATCACCAGTGTGGTGGCATACCTATTATAATTTCATAAATACCCCCATGCAGGATAAGGTTTTTTGAAAAAAAAAAAGGGTTTCTGACTGACAGTTGGTCTTATTCAGTTAGGGAAAACCTTTGTTTGTCTGCTTTTTACTGATTAATAACAAGGCAGAAAATACAGTCTCAACTGCCCTCAGGTAACTGTCCCAGCCAGTCTAGTGAGAGCAAACACTTGTATCAGGATATCAGATTTTTTTTTGTACGTGGCATAACTTGTCACAACCGGCCCTGGCTGACTCCAGCCTGCCCCTACATAATAGAGCCTGCTCTACAGCCATTCCCTGCCAGATAGTTGCCCAACATGGTTTGTTACACGCAGCTCAGTAAATACAGCTCAGTTACATGCCGCAACCATTTTTGCTCACCTGCCTGTTTGTGTTTTGTCTTTGCCAGCATGCCAGCCTGTCACTCTGTCCACTCCTCCAGCCGAAAACATCTCAACACTCAGATGATCCCTCACCTTCAGACAGCCGTCCATCCATCTTTTTTATGCACATTCCACTTTTGTAATAAAACTTTTTTCTGAAATCAGTTTCGTCTGTCTGCTTTTGGGTCCTCAGTCCAAAGCATAACATAACTAAAAAACAGCAAATTCTTACAGGCTGTAGATTTCAATGATAAAATGTGAAAAATAGTCAAAAGGTCTCCACATTTAGGTTGAAAGTGCAAAGGGTGTGACTGAATATGGTAAGTCACTTGTTTAAAAGGCACTGTCCTTACAAATCCCGTCCTGCCCTATTTAATAACAGATAGAAACACTTTGATGGTTTTTTGCTGATTAAAAAAGTAACTAATAAGTCAGCTGACCACAGATACCTGAAACATATGTTCTGGTTCCACTTGTTCATATGGCTAATACACTGAGTGTATACAGAGTGGGAGTAAGCTTTTATGAACTTTTGCAAATTTAATTTGAATGATTACTTTTCATTTCATATTAAGTAATCAATACACACAAGTGCAACCTTAACCATGTTTGCCTGCAAAGAAGGAATGGTTATTCGTGTGCTCAAACTAGTACAACTCTATAGTCAGGAGCTGTGCTCAAAATCATTCACTCATTCACTCACTATTCTCTATATGGTGTGTATTAAATAGTTAACTATATAGGGAATAACGCACGAGATTTCAGACTCTACGCCAGAATATTTCTGTGAAAGGGAACGGTTTTAGACACAGCTAATGTATAATCAATGAGGATTGTCTGTTATTGACTTTGTATTCCTCTTACACATTACATGTTCTATTTGCCTGAAGGATTTAAAGTTCTTCTCCAACTACACAACAGCTTGATATACTGCAGGTGTAATGAAGAAATCAATAAGAGATGTTAAAGAGCTTCAAGAAAGGTGCAATCATCTCAAGTACTGCAGTCTGCCTCACCTCCTCCGTTCTTGTAGCACAGGTAGGGGAATCTCCACACATTGCCCAGTCCCACCACATTGCCTGCTGCTGCCAGAATAAATTCCCTTTTTCTTGTCCACTGTTCTCTTTTTTTCATTTTGGTCTCCATCTCTGTGTTACCTCTTCAGTCCCCTGATCACAACTATCAGTCAACACCTCTGTCAGTCTGACGCTGTGCTCATCTGTAGACACAATAGTGACTCTATGGCCCAGTGCCATAGCTGTAGGAGCAGGAGGTGCAAGTTGTACAGTGACTCTGTCAGGTCATAAACCACTTCTGCAATGTGCAACAGGGATAAAGGACACAGGGAAAGAGAATCTTAAAATATCTTTTTTTTTTTTTGTAAATGATGTGAAGTAGATTACAAAACCAGATCTCGGCAGTGATGAAATAACAAGATAATACTTGTTATTATTCAGTTTGTCTTCAAAAACAGCAGGGTCAAGTTGTATACAGCTTGCTGAATCCAGTGGCCAGTGCTGCAGTGACCTGTCCAGACTCTGGGATGAAGACAGGATCAGTTTTGTCACAGAGGAGCAGAGTTCCTCCCCCTCCAGTTTCTCCATGGGACCTTATTTTGTTAATATTGTTAATAGCGGGAGACAAATCGTGTTTTGATCGTCTTCTTATTTTGCCATCAATTAGCCTTTGTTTGTCAATTTGAAAGATAATTTTGCAAGTAAAGTAACAGTTTGTAGTAGGTTTGAAGTATTACCATATGTTTCTTTCATGAAACTGTTCAGTGGACCATGTCTTGTCTTGCAAGATATATGTTGGCATCCACCCTAGCTAGCTAGATAGGTAACTTCTTGAAGTCAATGGGTTTTTTGAATGTTTTTTTAAAGGTCTGTGGTTAAAATAAGCTTAACAGACATCCATGTCTTGTTCTACAATATAAAATATGTCAGTCAATACCTCACTCAGTCTCGTTGTGGTGGTAATGTTAAGTCATGTGACCGTGGTGTAGTTTGTTTACAGTCTAATGTTAGATTTTTACTTCTGGCAAAGGCATTTTGCTTCAAAAATCCTAAAAGTTGTGTTCATTTGTGAAGATTATTTTGCTAAGCAATACTTATTTAAAAAATGAAAGGAAAGCATAAACTAAGCAGAAGGATGTGAGTGATTAGCAGGGGATACCTGACCATGAAATAATTACATGGGACAGAAGGGGGAAGATATAAATAGACTGATAATAACAATAATAGTATAAATGTTACTATATATGATACAGTAATAATAATAACACTAATAATAATAATAATAGTAATGAGATAATAAAAATAATAGTAAATACAATACAAATATTAAGAGCAACAACAAAAAAAACAACAGGCAGAAAAAGTTGTCATCTTTACAATATCAAATAACTAAACCGCAACAAAATTAACAACTACTAACTAACTAACAGTGAAAAAAATACAAAAAAAAAGAGAATAAAAAATAAATTTAAAAAATTTGTATTACAAATAAAAAGGTGTTATCTGTCTACCAGTGGGGTTGTTGGCTCAGTGGCAGATGTGTTAATTGGAATTTATGGTGGTGGACGGGATGAATTGAGGGGAGTTGTGTGAAAGGGGCCCAATGACGATGGCGGTCCATTGGAAGGGGAGTGATATCCCTTTATATGCTTTGCATATAAGGACACCAATACACAAGCAAGTGCACAGAAGTGTTGTGATACGCTGACCTGCAGATGATTTCACACTAGTTCAGTAATGTGTGTGAAATGTGTTGAGCAGCATGCCAATAGGGACCACTGATATCACACAAACATAAATATAAACATTGCAAGTTTAAAAAACTACCAATTTTTTTCATAAAGAAGGAAATACTTGATGACCATGGCTCCACTTGGCCCCTCTTTGCTATGTCTGCTGTGAGTATCAGTGAGTCCAAACTGATGGAAAAGATCTGCACACTTTAATCTTTGTAGTGTTTTATTTATATTGAGCTTTTGAGTTATCAGACCTTCATCAGAGCATATCGAATTCAGCAGCAAAAAACAACTAATTCCATTCTAATAATTGGTATGCAACACACCCCTGAACACCTGGTAGTAAAAGCTACACCTTTTGGGAGTTGTAGTTTATATGTCCTACTGTGAGGCATACAAATAGAAGCCATACTTTTGGAAAATACAAAAAGGGTGGAACACAGTGAATATACAAACAAAATATACAGTAAAGAAGCACGTTATTGTACAGTAGCACCATACAATTTGATAAAATAGTAAGAGCTTTGAGGGGGATCAGGCATTAGTTATCATTAATCCGAATTTCCCAGATCTATTAGAAAAAAAAAAAAAACATCTAAAACAAAAACTGAACAAAGGGTTGTAAGGGGCTTCCAGGTGAGGGTCATCATGAAGCATAGATCCTAAATTCTGGGGACAAGTGAGGGAATATAAGCCTCAAGGTTACAAACTATGAGTTTTGCCAAGAAAAAGTTAATGTCTGCCTTGTTAGCAGGAGCTAACACAGCAGCAGTGGCTAACCTCTGACACTGGGCCATTAAATGGTCCGAAAGAAATAACCATTAGGTGGATCACACTCGTGCAGCAGTAGTCTTCTAGCAGAGGAGGTGGCAGGACTGGGGGCGACTCATGATAAACAGATAGCGAGAGCAGAGCAAGTCATGTAACAATAATTTAACTATGAGCCAGTACCAGAAATCAAGGCTAAAGACAGAAAAGGATTGTAGCCTGCTGATATAAAAGTTATCTTTCCTTGCCTACAGTCTAAATCAGTACCCTTTCCCCCAACCAAGTATAATGAGACATAAAACCAATAAGGGTGGATCTTCTTCTTTGTCATGGCATGTTATAACCTAAAGCTAGCTAGCATACGTTACAGCGAACTGAAAAGATTCAGCACTTGACATGGCTTAGTCTGTCTGTCCGAACGACCAAAATAAATCCAGGTTGTGTGATACACTGGCAACCACTTGTGCTTCATGCAACAGCAGTGTGATGACATTATTGCAATAGGGGGTTGGAGGAGGAGTGTGACATCTAGTGGCTAATGGTATCCATGGCACCTTAAAGTAACATGCTCTTCTTGAATACAGAAATCCATATACAAGTACATTTCATACTGACAGGTCTGACATCGGTTCCATCTCTGCTTCAGTTAGGAGATGTGGTTTGTTTGTCTTTGGACCGACAGGGTCACTTATAGGATGCCACAGGACCACCAGACGCTGAGGATAAAAAAAAAAGGACAATCACACAGAGTTATAATTTTTTAAAAAATCAACCCTTTAAGACCTGAGCAAATTGATTAGATTTCCTTCAAAAAAAAGGAAAGAAGGCAATGAGCAACTTCAGAAGAAATGACGAAGGACAAGACAAGAAAAGGACAAGAAATTACTTAAAAGTTAGGTATTCAATAGCAAAAAACAATAAAAAAAAAAAATTGCAAATAAACAAAGACATTACCAGAAAAAACATAACAATATTAACAATAATAATAACAGCAAAAATAACAATAAATCTGAAAAATATATATCATAAAATAGTCATATTTATAAATATAGTTTGAACAACTTCACATTTTTTAAAAATATTTTTCCAAATCTACTTATTTCTTGTAGTTTGCAGAACATTTCTTGCCGAGTAGCTTATTTTACCCTTTTTTTTCTTTTCTTTTTTTTTTTTTAAAGCAAACCAATTCATAAATGGTCAAAGAAAAGTGATGTCAGTCCAGGTTTCAAAGACTTTAACACATCGGTGCTCTCACCTGTCTGAGGGTGCCCTCTGTGAAGCAGATCTTGCTGACAGCCCATATGGGTACTGCAACCACAGAGGAGAGGGCCATGGCCCAGCCCAGACAGTAGGCCCAGTCTGGGTACACATAGCTCCCACTGGTTAGGGGCTGGTATTCCAGGAAGGAGCAGATGAAGCAAACCTTTTAAGATAAGCAGAGGAACAAACTAATACTTCTCTGGACAAACATGTTCACACTGTGATGTTCTCCAGCTTAATGGAAGATTATTGACATTGTTCTGTTTATAAGATACAAGTTTTGCTTGTGCAATCACAATAACTCAGCTGCAGTCAGAGGAGTCCCTCAGGGGAGCAATTTGAAAACACACACACACACACACACACACACACACACACACACACACATATATATCAAATACATTTACATTTTTTTTACATTGTTTTTTTTTTTCAAACCATTTAATTGTTGTTTTTTTCTGTTTATTTGTTTGTTTGGGTAATGTCTTGTGAAACTACCCATTGCCTTACATGTTAAGCCTATTTTCTCAGGGTACAAGGGGTGAAAGTATGTTTATTGACTGATTGATTGATTGATTGATTTTGACTGATTGATTTTTTTTTTTTTTTTACATATATGTATTTTTTTAATTTAAAATAATTAAATTCAAAGCTTATGTAGGTTTTACGTGTATAAGCAAAAATAACTTCCCAAATATATGCAAAAATATAAATAATAAGTTAATATTCACTACAAGGTCGTATTGGATTTTAAACCAAGCCACTCACATGGCCCGCAAATATAAATGAAACCTAAAATAAAATAGTAACTCATCTGAGTCTACTGTACTAAATAAGCACCATGTAACCACATTGTTTGAAGACCTGTAATAGTGCAACACCTTGCATGTATTGCTCAGGCACATGTTGCTAACTCTCTGTGAACATCCTCTTATTGTTGCTGATTGTCCAACCCTAAACTATACCAAAGCTGGTGTCATGTCACCTCATTTCTCTTTTGCTTCAGACTCCTACTGCAGTTAACAGTGTGTAACTCACCACGCAGATCAGAGGGGTGAAGTAACGCCAGCAGAGTTTGAAAAAAAAACACGGCTTCTGTCCAGTCATATCTTCAACTGCATTGCACATCTGTTGAGCCCCTGCATGATTGTCACAGATTGTTATTAACAATTTAAAAGCACAGGACCCCCGCTTATTGAAGCATGATGTATGTAACAGTTGTTATTGGGTTGTAACTACTTAATGAAATATGTTTGTGTTTGTATGGAGCCCCAAAACCAACAAAAGGCATTTCAGTGTTATCAGACTATTAAAAATGCTAACACTTACATCAATAAATTACAATAAATAAAATATACTAGAATTATAGCTTTCCAGTCTCAGATTACATCTATGTCTGTAAAAACACTGTTGCTTCACACACATCCTCAACCCTGTAGCACATAAGAGCTCTCCAATTAGCACAGTTTCAAGAAGGACACCCAAGATAAGTGTCACCAGTTCTGATCAAATGTCTCCCCATCTGCTCCTGAGTTATGATGCTGGCTAATGGTCAGAAAAGTGTTTTTGCAGTGCATTATGATGTCACAGTGAAGCTGACCTTTGACCATTTGGATATAAGATGTATTCACTTCATCATTACCTCTTACAAGTCAATTATTTGATTTTCTTTTCATGATTAGTGTATGGAAGTGGTTCTTGAGTTATGGCCTTAAAAACAAGCATGTTTTATGAGGTCACCCTAGGCCACCAAATTTCAAACAGTTCATTCTTGAGTCCTAGTGGAAGTGTATCAGATTTAAGAAAAATCCCTACAGGCTTTCTCCAGATATTGTTTCCATGAGAATGAGACCAATGCAAGGTCATGGTGACCTTGACTTTTGGGAACCAAAATCTAAACAGTTCATTGTTGAGTCCATATGGACATTTGTGCCAAATTTAAATAAATCCCCTGAAGTTATTTTTGAGATATTGTGTTCATGAGAATGAGATAGACAGGGTTACAATGACCTTGGCCTTTGACCACCAAATACCAGATATTATGGCCATGAAGCTGGTTCAATTTCCTAAATTTAACATTAGTGTGAACAAGTGTTATTGTAATAGTTTTAAAAGACATCATGTCTTCCATGAAAATGCATAATGTCTTCATGGGACATAGAGTACACATTAACCTTGGCCTTTGACCTATGAACACCAAAACCTAATATGTTCATTGTTGAGTAAAACTGGATTTTTATGCCAAATTTAAAGAATTTCCCTCAGGGTGTTCTTGACATATCCCATTCTTGAGTATAGGACGTATGCATAAGGATGGACAACTCGAAAACATAAGTGAATATCTCTTGAAAAGATACTGTAGCTAGACAGTACCATTACATCTGGGAAACTACATAATAACTAAAACATGATATTAATACCACTTACCAAAGGCCCAGCCAGAAGCCACACACTGGACCATAGAAATAAATAATATACATGCTCCATTAGCAGCATAGTAATCAATCAGCTGGAATAGGTACACTCCGCCCTGAAGAACAAGGTACACACATGTAAAGCCACTTAAAATACACTTCCAACATGAGAATAAGTTTATTGTTAGCTGTTGTTCTGTAAGGTTCCTAAGGCTTGTGCAATACCTGAGTCGTGACAGAGATCTGGATGATGAAGCTGATAGAGCAGAAGATGATGAGGAAGATTTCTCGGCGCCAGGGTCTGCGCAGCTGTCCCGGGAACATGTCAATCACTGTCGATGTAATTGTTTCCAAACCTGCAAACTAATACACACAGAGACAAAAAATAGAATAACTTAGCAAATTCAAACCAGATTTAAACTAGCCAGTTCTCACTCCCAGGGCATCAACTATCAACGCTTTGCCTTTAGCATTTTTATGAAACTGGCCTTTCAGTTAACTCCACTGTAAACCCACAGATTAGGTTAAACAGGTTAAACAAGACTTTTCAGCAACTTCAGTACATGTCTGTGCCAAAAGTCTAACCAAAAGTCAGTGTTTTAACATGACACAATTTACCTACAGTCGTCATGAACTGATGTCACTCACAAGGCATTTACGTTACATCATTGTTACAAACATACTCATTTTATCCTAAAACATACATACTGTATAACCTCTAAACCTAACCAAGTAGTTTTGTCATTTAAACCTTACTATGACCCTTTCGCATTAACCACCTGTTACAATGTGTTTGAGCAGTGTGACACAGAAACGCTAAAGGGTGCCCTGTGCGTCACTATGAGATGTCCAGGGACATTTGCACAGCAGGGGTGACGCGAATAAACGGCATGAAATTGCGTTTAATTTGGAGGCGAATTTGACGCGCCTGCCTAGTCACATGAGGGGCAACTCAATTTTACAAATAAATTAATCTAAATTCTAAAAAAAAAAATTGCGCCGGGGATATCAAAATGGACTCAACATCAAGTGTTGAGACCTGGTGCTTATTTTGCTTAGTTACGAGACACCTATTACACCAACACAAGGGGCTTTTTCATTTTAAGATCAAGGCTGTGAATGTTGGAACTCCTATTTTACACTTTCCATAGAAAATTCAATAGACTTTCCTTCACCTGTCTTTCATACCAGCCCTGTAACAAGGTACATATCCTGCAGGACTCCTTGTTTACACATCTACCTAAAGCACTGAGATTGAAATGATCTATATATCAGCAGTCTGTTCACCCTGCTGCTATCTGGAAAAAGATACAGAAGTATTTGCTGCCGTATCACCAGACTACAGAGCAGCTTCTTTCCCCATACTGTGAGAATCCTAAATTCCTTTTTCATATTTTATTTTTATTTATATTTTCCTTTTCAAAAGTTAATACCTTGAGGAGACTTTAATACATAAAAAAGTGTAATTCTGTTGTGTGAACAAATGCACATGGTGGGATGATGTGGCACTTGGTTATGTTTAGACAACACAAGCACATGGCAAACAATGTCAGAATGTCAGCGAATGCTCATGTTTGCACGGATGGCTAGGATTAGGGAAAGGGAGCACATGGTAGGGTATGGAAAAAAACCCCAGTACATTCAGACAGTAAGCCAGAACCAGAATGCTGCGAGAAAGTCTCAGTTTAGTTGGACCCATCTGACACCCCTTCTACCCGCCTTAAAGATGCCCTTGTGCTCCTTATATTTTGCTGCTACCTGCAGCGTTTCACCTGACGCTGTTTTGCCAGGTTTCATGCGGATGTGTCAGGATGCAGTCCAGCCGTTCACTGGTGTATAATAACTGCACGACTGCCTCTCTCCGGCTGTATTCAATCCAACACTGTCCAGCAGCGTTTCACACGAAAGGGGGCTTTTGGTGCTGTAATCTTTTGCAAAGCTGTCAAAGCAGCAGTATTTTACAAGTTTGGAATGTGAACGGGCTGATTCACAGTGTATACTCTTGATGCTTCTTGTGTGGCCCTATAGCTCATAGTCACTACATGTTTTGTGTCCCTTGAGGCTGAATAATAATCATTTCATGTGTTGGTACCCTTTCATTAATGGAATTACATGATTACCGTCCTTTCCTCTCCATAGCAAGAAAAGTTCCTATCCCAGGTCTTTCCCTTCTTTTCCTCAATTTTTTTTTTTTTTTTGTGCATTATCAAAGAGTCCTTGGTTTAGAGTGATGAGGTCTCCAGTGGCAAATGGGAGGTTTTAAAATCCCTTTTCAGCTGAAATCACCTCCTTTCAGCTATGTTTTGACTGGCTAATATATTACCAATTTGTTCCCAGGTGCAATAATCCAAAGAAACCATTTCTTCTTATTTTGCAGCTATGTTTTGTCATACCTCTGGTTAATCTTTTGGCCAACAATCCGTACCCATCAAAAAAGAAACAACCTCAGTGTTTGCGTAGTTACTTAGTTAGTTAGTTTATTTCTATTTCAAACATGTAAAGAGAAATGACAAACATGAATGAAATAAATGAATGAAAATACAACAAATATAAAAAATTATACAAAAAGGTCACAAAAGATTCTCAAACACTATGTACATAATTTGGTTTACATATCCGAAAAAGAGCGGGAAGAAATATGCACTTATTTAATCCCACCTTTTCTCCATAAATCCCTACCAATAGCTTCTGCTATTGAAATGGATGAGGGAAAGTTTGCTGTATGCCTTAATACTCTTGTTGTACTGTTCATCTGTATAAAAGTTACAGTTATTGTTGGTAAAGGAGAAAAAAAATATTGTCCAGGTCTATTTCACATTCCAAATCTTGTGTGTTGTGACCAGTGTATTCAAAAGTTTTGGGATCCAGTTGGTCATATTCCCTGATGCTCTGAGTTAGTATGCAGTTATAGTTTCCAGGTGTTTGTGGATGATTACCTTCAGTGTGTTTCATGGTTGTGTGTAAGGTTGCTTGTTACCTCATTTACAGTTCAGTTAATGATGTCATTAATAAGCCTCCAAATCCTCCATTTTTCTGATGAACAATACCTTGGCCTCCTCATGTGATCCATTTAGCTTAATGAAAACCTTGCAATTTGATGTATTTTGGATTTTTCTCTGTTTATTCAAGAGGCGTGCTTTTCTGGCTATGTCGGCGTTATGCTTGATAAATGCTCATTCATGAAGACGTTTGATCCTTTTAGCTTCCTTCCTTGTTTAAGCAGTGTGGTCTTGTGTTTTCTGTTGACAAACCTTAAGATGACAGGTTTATTCGCTGGCATTCCTCCTCGGAAGAGGATGGTATGCCTCTAAGATGTTACAGTCCAGCTCTATCCCTCTGTCGAGCTAACGTCCAGGTTCCCTGGGCTCTCCCCCGTTGTAAGCTGCCATTGCCCAAGCATATGACTGGGGTTTAAGTGGAGCCCAGTGATGATGACATCGTCCATACTAGTGTACTGCTCCAGGTCAGCGACCCTGCTCTCCAGGTATGCTAGCCGCTTATCCTTTTCCGCGTTCTGGATGCGGAGCGTCTTCACCTCCTCGACCAGGTCCGGAATACTCTATTGCTGCTGCCTAACCGCAGAAATCTCCTCTGTCAGGAATTCAAGCAACTGCTCGTGTTTTAACGGGAAGCAAGAAAAGGGACCATATTTCTCCTGTTTTAGCTTCTCTGCACTGGCTCCCTGTGAAATCCAGGATTGAATTTAAAATCCTCCTCCTTACTTACAAAGCTCTAAATGGTTAGGCTCCATCCTATCTGTCACAGCTCATAGTTCCTTACCAACCCTCAAGATCACTGCGCTCTGAAAACGCAGGGTTACTTGTGGTTCCCAAAATTTCCAAAAGTAGGTTAGGAACCAGAGCCTTCAGTTACCATGCTCCTCTCCTATGGAACCATCTTCCATTTTCGGTCAGGGAGGCAGACACCGTTTCAACTTTTAAGGGTAGACTTAAGACCTTCCTCTTTGATAAAGCTTATAATTAGGGCTGGCTCAGGCTGCCTGGACCAGCCCATAGTTAGGCTGACATAGGTTTAACCTGCCGGGGGACTTCCTCTGATACGCTGAGCTCCTTTCCTTCTCTCAATGCCGCCATCAGAAATCATGCGTGTCTGTAAACTGCATTGCCATGTGCAAGCTTAGCTTAGCTCTGTGATAGCCATGTGGTACTCTCACTGCCTGGGGCTCGCGATTACAGAGCCTGGGTCTGTTGAACTGCACTACGCTAATCCTGTTGCCTCTCAGGAGCATTCCTGCTCCCTTGTTTCCTAGTTTCCCTGGATCCTGGCCGTAACCTTGACTGTGCCTGACCGTGGTGATAGCTGTGCTGATGCCGCGACCCTACCTTTGGTTGTGCTCGTGCTGTGGCTGTACTGATTCTGTGCCCCCCGCTCGCCCTGATCGTGGTCTGGTCCTGGTTGCGCCGATGCTGTGATCTTGCCTTTGGACACCCCCCTTTCAACATATGCATGAGACTGTTATCATCTCAATCAACATCATCATAGAGAGCAATTACTAATTCTACACCTAATATGACATGCATCTGTTTCTATTATTACTGTGCCCCCCCCTCTCCCCTCTCTCTCTCTCTCTTTCCTTTTTTGCCATGATTGTATTTCATTTGCTATTTACGACATCTATTGCTCGTCTGTCCGTCCTGGAAGAGGGATCCCTCACTATCCTCTACCGCTCTTCCTGAGGTTTCTTCCTTTTTTTTTCCCCGTTACAGGGGTTCTTTTTGGGTAGTTTTTCCTTGGGTGATGTGAGGGTCTAAGGGCAGAGGGATGTCGTACACTGTAAAGCCCTCTGAGGCAAACCATGTTTTGTGATAATGGGCTATATAAATAAAACTGACTTGACTTGACTTGACTTAATGTCCTCGACTTTCTCAGCCGTTTGCGTTCCCTTCGGCCCCATGTAGCCTGGTAAGGCTAGCTAGCTGTTTTTAGCTCAGTCAGCTATTTACCAGGCAGCTGTTAGCTCAGCCAGCGGTTAACAGCTTTAATTGTGATTTGACAAGGCCTACTTTTTCAAAATAAGTCAGAGGATCACCAAAGTTATTAAAATGCTAGACATCATATTTCTAATATTTTATGATAATCCTTTATATAACTATGACATTTCACGATACATGGCAAAAATGTCAACCTTATAGTGGCACCAGAGGAAATGTCAGGTTTATCCTTTATGGCAACTTTTCGTGGCTATCCATCCAAAAAGTTATTGCAATGCTTCAATGTGAATTGGATGGTTAACTAACCATCACAATGACATGGCCAACCACAGAGCCATGCCTCTAGCAAACAAACAGAATGATTTGGTGTCAGTGATAGAGCATACAGAATTGCTTTGTCCTTTGTGTAGGACACCAACAGTATATTGTTCGTCCTGGTGGTCTTACCAGTGTGTCCAGTCCCAGCAGGATGAGCATAAGGAAGAAGCAGGCAGCCCACAGCTGAGGCAGGGGCATCATAGATACAGCCTGAGGAAACGCAATGAATGCCAGCCCAGGGCCTGAGAGGATAGAAGACAGGTGTTTAAACTATTGTCTTCTCCCCTTGCCTTGCCTTGCCTTGCCTTAGCCATTTCAGATCAAGCAAACTTAAATATAAGTTTATAAGATAACTCACAAGTAAACACAAAATGCAGTTTTAAGTGCCGATTTTATTTATTAAGGGAAAAAAAGCCATCTGAACCTACATGACCCATGTGAAAAAGTAATTGCCCCCTACACCTAATAACTGGTTGAACCACCCTTAGCAGCAGCAACAATTGCACTCAAGCATTTACGATAATTGGCAATGAGTCTTTGACATCACTGTGGAGGAATTTTGGCCCACTCTTCTTTGCACAATTGTTTTAAATCAGCCAAATTGGAGGGTCTCCGAGCATGAACTGCCTTTTTAAGGTCAAGCCAAAGCATCTCATTGGGTTCAGGTCTAGACTTTGACTAGGCCACTCCAAAACCCTCACTTTGGTTTTTTTTAAGTCATTCAGAAGTGGACTTGCTGGTGTGCTTTGGATCATTTTACTGCTGCAGAACCCAAGTGTGCTTCAGCTTGAGGTCATGAACTGATGGCCGAACATTCTCCTTCAGGATTTGTTGGTAGAGAGCAGAGTTCATGGTTCCTTCAATCACAGCAAGTCGTCCAGGTCCTGAAGCAGCAAATCAGCCCCAAACCATGACACTACCACCACCATGTTTCACAGTTGGCATGATGTTCTTTTTATCAAATGCTTCATTTTACGCCAGATGCAACGGGATGCATTCCTTCCAAAAAGTTCAACTTTTGTTTCATCAGTCCACAGAATATTTTCCCAAAAGCTTTGGGGATCATCAAGATGTTTTTTGGCAAAAGCGAGATGAGCCTTTATGTTCTTTTTTGTCAGCTGTGGCTTTCTCCTTGGAACTCTGCCATGCAGGCCATTTTTGCCTTCTCTCTTTCTGATGGTTGAGTCATGAACACTGACCTTTACTGAGGCAAGTAAGGCCTGCAGTTGTTTAGATGTTGTTCTGGGTTCCTTTGTGACCTCTTGGATCAGTCGTCGCTGTGCTCTTGGGGTAATTTTTGTAGGCCGGCCACTCCTGGGAAAGTTCATCACTGTACCATGCTTTCTCCATTAGTGGAAAATGGCTCTCACCGTGGTTCGCTGGAGTCCCAAAGATTTAGAAATGGCTTTGTAACCTTTTTCAGGCTGAGACATGTCAATTTCTTTTCTTCTGATCTGCTCCTGATTTTCTTTGGATCGCGGCATGATGTCTTGGGTTCAATATGGCCTACTTCACCCTGTCAGACAGGTTCTATTTAAGTGATCTCTTGATTTGAAAGGTCTGGCAGCAATCAGGCCTGGGTGTGGCTATGAAATTAATCTCAGCTTTCCACAATAATATGATTAATCACAATTACCTTATCATTTAACAAGGGGGCAATTACGTTTTCACACAGAATCATGTAGGTTTGGATAGTATTTTTCTCTTAACAAATAATATCATCACAGAAAAACCGCATTTTATGTTTACCTGGGTTATCTTTGTTTAATATTTAAATTCGTTTGATGATCTGAAACAGTTGAGTGTGACACACATGCAAATAAGTAAGAAATAAGGAAGGGGGCAAATACTTTTTCACAGCACTGTATATACAATTCAATGGTGTTAGGGCACTTTTCATTTAATAGTATGAGGGTAAGTCTGATTTAGTATTTTCAAGATACATTTGATTCAACAGTAGGAGGGTACATTTGAATCAATAGTATGAAGGTACTTTTTTCAGTAGTATTAGGGTGCATTAGATTGAATGGTATGAGAGTACATTTGATTCTGTCTCTGATTCTACAGAGACAGAGGCTTTGGCCTTCAAATCATACCTGAATCAACCACCATGTTGATGGGAATTCCCTGTTGGTGGGCCATGAAGCCCAGAGCTGAGAAGACTGCGAAGCCAGAAACAAAGCTGGTGCCACTATTGAGCAAACACAACCACAAACTGTCCCTGCACACACACACACACACACACACACACACACAGACACACACACACACACAGAGAGAGAGAGAGAGAGAGCTTAGCATACAAAAGACAACTGACTGGGAGAATACACTGACAGCACACTCAGACAGAGGCTGTTCCAAATGACTACAAAACACATTTGAGTTTGTCAGACAGCATGTCATACGAGCTAGTTCTGATTGTGTGAACTTAGTACTTTGTTTCAGGTTTGTAATGACAAACAAAGTAATGACAAATGATGCAATAGAGTTGAAAAAATATGACAAAACAAATCAAACAAACCAACAAAAAATACTGATGCAGCCATGTCCAAAAATGTTGAGTTCAAGGATGCAGATGTGGTTTCAGGAATGGGTTGGGCACCATGAAGTGACAAAAACAACAACAACAACAAATATTCAATAGTACAACTTTGACAACATATTGATGAAACTGTTGATCAAACAGCTCACTTGTAACAGTTGTTGTTTACTTTGTTGTAGCTGCCCAGTGTGATTAAGGTTCCTGATGCAACACCATAGGAGAAGAGAACCTGAGCACAAGCCTCCATCCACACCTGAGGAACAAGGATGAAAAAACAAACAAACACAAAAGCATTTGTAAATCTTAACCTCCCACTACCTCTAAAAAGAACTACCCACCGTAAAGCTGCATTATTTGTCCACATTGTCTCACCTGAAAGTCTGCCAGGCGAGACGGATCTGGATACAGGTAATAGACCACACCCTGCCAGGCTCCTGGCAGCGTAAACCCCCGCACCAGCAGGATGGCCAGCATCACATAAGGGAACACAGCCGTGAAATACACCACCTGAAAAATGTCAGTTGTTATTGAACATAATGCTGGCTGAGCAGTTGCACCTAGGAACTAATTTCCTTCCATCAAACTATATCGTATCACCACACAGAAGGAAGCCTACAGCTACTACTAGCTTGTCTGAGCTAGCTAATATTTTTGTTCAGCTGAGGAGGTTGGAATTATCATGCTTTCACAAGAACGAGCCTCTCCTCCATGAGTAAATGCATACTTTCTCCGGCCCAGTTCAACGTCAGCCAACCCAAACTCGGGGGCAACTCTGGACAAACTGAATGACCCTACCTGCCCCTACCTGGTTTCTGTAGTATTGGCCATACTCTGTATAAATAATGGACATAGCTACTGTGACGTCATGCATTGGTTTGTGGACTCTCATTTTGAAGCCTTGAGTGCAACATTTTGGTCATTGCGATCTTAATTTTTTGGAGCCAGAAGTTTGGACAAGAGGTTGGAGCAGTGGAGGATTGAGGGCTGGATCTGACTCACACGTCATTTGACCAGCCCAGCCCTGTGTAATTCTGTGCCTAAATAAACTATAAACAGGCAAGTTATGAAAAAGAAAACATCATCCCCTGTACAATTTTCATGGATGTTACAATTAGCTTTAAAGACCAAAACCATATTGTTATACCAGCCTGTGAACATGCTGTAGAGTTGGTCATTTTAACATGAAGGACTTTGGGGATTTACTCTTGTATGGAGCCAGCCTCAAGTGGCCATTCGGTAAACTGCAACTGGTCATAACCTATCCCCAGTGTCAGAGATGTTTTCTATGACATACAAACATAACAAATGTGTCAAAGACAATTAGCGATATAGAAACTTATTTTATAGGGTACCACTTTTTCCCTTGATTCCCCACATTGGTGTTTACACACCTTTCCTGTGGAACGGACCCCTTTCCAGACACAGAAGTAGCAGGCCACCCAGCAGGCCAGGAGACACAGCAGTAGCTTCCACTGTACTGCACCAACCTCCTCTATTCCCCCAGACATGGACAACACTCCTTTCCTGTATGGGGACAACAGACAGACAGTGACATGAAGAATTGGCTTAATTGTCAAAAACAAAACAAAACAAATAACAACTCTCAGTGCTGCCACTCTCGGTTATTTATTATGAGCTGATGTGATAACACTGACTCACTCCCAGAACTCAGAGACTGAAGACTTGGTGAGATTTCCAGATGTCCAGTTTGCTGTAAGGTTACCACTGTGTACTGCAGTCCAGTTTGGGGAGGTGAGGTCCACACATCTGTCTGTTTATAAAAAGCCAAAGAGGACTGATGGAATTATGCAATGGCAAACAATGTCAACCCAGAAGCTGGTTTACACCCTGTACACTGTAGCCTCTAACAATCTTTTATTAGTACCGGCCATAACACATATTGCATCAGTCAAATTACAGCAGCAACACTGTCAGTCAGTCCCAGGCCCCCAAGAATTGTGCTGATCTTTGAAGCCAGTTTTCAAATCACATTTGTCACATGATGCCATGTGGCCAAAAAAAAAAAAAAAAAAAAAATTAGGTAAGACTTTTTCTATGGAGACCACATCTGTAATGCAATTACAAAAAAATCATGACGCTTTATGACTACACTCATAAACACACATAATGCTCATTGATGCACTATATCAACAGTCATAAAACATTACATTTTAGTTGATATAAATGTCAAGTGTCTTATGGATGCTCTTGACTAGTTATAAATTGATGGGGCTTATATTGCATTATAAATACCTATACTCACCTTTACACACATCAGCAATCAACTGTAATAAGAAAACGTAGTGTGCTATAACAGTTGCAGTATTATAAGTTATCATTGTATGTGTCAAGTGAAGGACATATTGATGCATTTATCATAATTTATGCTTCATAATAATGTTTCATTGTTGGTGTGAGATAAAATGTAATCATTTTCATGCATTTATAAAAATCCGTGCTTCATCATAAGTGATTTATACCTACCATACACTAGAATACTTTAAAAATACATTTAAAAGATTGTAGTCTGACAATCACTGACATCTAAAGATAGTATGTCAGAAGTCTTTAGTTAGTTTAGTTAGTTTTTAGTCACAGAATTAGATTTTACCAAAGGCTGAGGAACTTTCAGGGATAGAAACTGTAACAGCCTTATGTACCTAACTTTAAACATACAACGATAACTTATGATACTGCATGGGCTGTTATAGCACACTATGAGTCCTTACAACAATTGATTGTTGATGTGTGTATAAATGAGAAAAGGTATTTATAATGCATTATAAGCCCCAGCAGTCAACCTCTAGTTTATAACTAGTCAAGAGCATCCATAATACATCTGTCATGTATAAATCATCTATATTAACATCTATAATGATTTCAAAAATTTCAGTGTATGCCCAGCTTTATTTAGACATGAGACCAACATGTTAAACCGCCATTAGATCAATTAATTCATGTTTGAAAAGGTCCTCTGGAGAGAAAAAAATCGCAAAAAAGTGGGCATGTTCCTCAAAACTAGCTTTACATCTACCCACTCATACTAACCTGTGTTCCAGGGGTTGTTGCAGGTGGCCCAGGGCAGAGGGTCTCTGAAACAGTAGATGAGGTACAGGAGCGCCCAGGCAAGGATGATGCTGTAGAATCTGGAATAAAGCTGGATCACCATGATAGAATAGCCGGTCCCTGGAGGGAGAGATCCCAAAATACCTCAGTTTAAGTGTAAATTGATATAGCACTAGGAAATATGGCACTTGCTACAGCATCATTAGAGTACTGTGAATACTGTACAGAACCACAGTTGAGTCTGGGATGAAGAGGGCGTTTGACAGATGTTTACAGGGGTTATTGTTTATTATTTGGTTATTTAATTATTTTTTTAACCCTCTATGGTACTGTGACACCAGTTGGGAAAAAAATGTTTTTTGTTTTTGTTATAAAATTAACCAAATAAACATAATCTAAAGAAATTTCAAGAAAATGTTTTTTGGGAAACTTTTTGAGGCAACACTGTTCCATGATGGTAAGTTAAATTTTGAACAAAATTTATTTTGTATAACACCTAGATAATATTCAGTAACCTATACAGGTTACAATGCATACCATTTGAAATGGAAAAAAAAAAACTCATTTTATAAGATTTTATGTCTGAAAGTTGCCTGCAGGCAACATCATACTATTGTGGAACAACCTATTGGAATTAATGTGTCGACAAGTCTTAGCATGTTTTATTTAACTTTACATGAACCATGTAACAAAGGCAAACTGTCATAAGATTATGCAAAATAAGACAGGATTAAATATGTATTGGATAGTGAAGGATTAAAAAAGTTTTCACTTCTTCTGACTCGTTTTTGAATATGTAATGTAAGTCATCGTGTGTGTCGTATCGTATATGTATATTTTGTGTGTCTGCTTTTGTATAATTGTTTCTCTATTTCCTTTTATTTGCATGTTAGAAATAAATCAAAATCAAATCACAACCAATGATAAATTCAGCTGTTATTCTATGTTGTTTTTTTCCAGTGTATTCTTATACAAAGTATTTGAAGTCTTAAGTTGTAAATCAAAAACTAGAATTTCTGCCTTGCAATTGTATGCTCCGACCAAACCTTTAAGTTGCAGGGTTTTTTTTAAATTTAGTTAATTTAAATTAATTTAAAATAATTTTAATATATCGAAATTTTACCATTTGATGCACAATGCCGGATTATTGCTTAGAGCCAATTTGCATCTACAATCTACAAAGACACTGCACAATAGCAAAAAAAATACAAAGTTGTACAAAAAAGAGAAACAGAAAATGAAAATACTTAAGACAAACAATACACACAAGAGCACATGATATGAGATGATACACAGCAGAAGAAATGAGACAAACAATGCAAATTAAAACTGCACACATCACACACAAGATCTAGGATAAAAATCTACACAAAAAAAGCACATTATATGTTTTTGCCAAATTTGGAGAAATTCTCTCAAGGTGTTCTTGAGATATCACAAGAATGAGAAGGATGCAAGGTTACGGTTAATAGTTATTTTGTTAATCTTCATAGTTTTAAAAGACACCATGTCTTCAATGGAAATGCATAATGTCTTCAACAACAAACAGATAGTCAAGACAATTTTATTTATAAAGCCCATTATCATATATTTGCCTCAGAGGGAATCATAGTACCCGACACTCCTCTGTCCTTGCCCGCCCACCCACACACACCCACACACACACACACAAAAGGTAGTCATGACATTTACCCTTTGCCAGTGGGCAGAGCTTGGTCCAGCAGGTGATGGCGCCCTCCTGTGTGTACTGACCAATCACAGTCTCAAGCAGGAAGAGCGGCACACCACACAACATGGCAAAGAAGCAGTAAGGCAGCAGGAAGACACCTGAACACAAAGAAAAACAATTGTATGACTTTTTCTAGGGCCCAAGGTAACACAAATGTCTAGTCTTAAATTGGTGACTTAGGTGATGGTACGGTATCGTGAACTTTAAAGACCTGAGGAGTCCAGGTACTATGATCCAATTTGAATGTTTTTTTTTGCTACTACTAACCATGTGTCTTTTTTGTCTAAACCTAAGCATCCATGGCCTTGTTGCCTAATCCTAAGTATATGCTTTTGTTGACAACCCCAACATTGGTTCCCATGTGTTTTTGTTGTCTACAAATAACCATGTGCTTTTACAGTGTAATCCCACCATGTAATTTTGTTTATATCCTTGGTAGCGGTCCCCCAGAACATTAATAGTAGACACAGAAGGATACCTAGAGGGTAATATGTAGACTTATAAGTCCTCTGCAAAGCGGCAATTAAGGGTGACTTGGGATGAGAAGATATTAGACAAACACTGACTGACCAGAGGAAACAATACCAGTCTTCACAATGTCAAACAGACACAGGACTCTCAGCCAGGAGACTTAAGTTTGTGCCTTTGAAGTCAACATTGACAGTGTAGCGTAGTATGCTACAATGTGTAGCATACTATGATAGTGAAGTAATGTGAACAAAAGCGCTTATTAAAGATAGAAGAAGGAAGGTAGAAGATAGATTTTCAACTTTACACTTGTTCTTGATCCTGACATTTCTTAGGAGTTGAGGGATGAGTTGATTAAAATCAGCAGCTACTATGAAGATTCCATCTGGTTGTTTGGCATGTTGCTGCTGATAGCAGCTTAATCATATAGTTTTGCAGCCGACAACTAACCAAAAAGTTTATCATAACTGTGACCATTTCTAAATGTTGGGCGTGTTTAAAACTGTGAATTTTAGATCTGTAATCTACACATTTTGGGGACTGTCATGTATGTTGTTTTCGAAGTCTTTGGAAATTGATCCTTTTTTATTTAGGTATGAGAGAGTCTTGTCCATTACGCAAAATTATCTGAAAATAATTTGATCCCTCAACAGAGGGGGCCTATAGGTGTCTGCCAACAATTTATCTAGCTTCTTTGAGTCCAACCCAAGTGTAAAAACAGTTTTGTTAAATGTACATAGAGTGCATTTTCCCAAAGTTCAGCCTCTGTGGGACAGTTTGAACATCGTGTTCTTGGCTAAAACAAATATTATTTAAATTGAAAATGTTGTTGTCTAAATTTGAACACCTTGTTACTTGTTTACACATTTCACTAAGAAAACCTAGCTAGCTCACTGGCTATGAGTTGGGTAAACATGCAGCAGTGGCTTCACTCTTAGAATATCCTTTGTCTTTTTTGTTAATTTATTAACAGGTAGGAACTAAAAATAAGTGGAGACACATTTTAAACTCCTGTGCTAGCTACCAACAAAACTTCACACACCTAACATTAGCATCAACTGATGCAAAACAAAAATGCAAACCATTTTCTTAGATGCTGTGGATTTCAAAATTGTGAATAAAATGTGAGGGATAGTCAGGAACTGTCTACTAGAGGCTAACAATTATTTAGGAATCCTTTGGATAACTGGATTTCTGTGGGATTCCCCTGGAATGGGAGTCAATTTCACTACACATCATGGGACTGGTAGGGACAGAAAAAAAAAAATTATGATAGCAGGCAGGACGGGAATCATAATAATATATTATCAAGCAATCAATGTGAAGTCAGCAGCAATACATTTGTTTTCACAGACTATAGGAAATATATACCTGTCAGTACGAGCACAAATATATGTTAATGGGTTTAGATATTATCATAATTGCGATGCAAATTTCATAAATACTAATGGCAATTCCATTATGTGTAAGCAGTGAGCTAAAGCATTAAGTGCTTATTATTTGTCATGTGGTTGTAACAGAATCAGCATCAGTTTTTTTAACAAGTCACTTACAAGGAATTTGTCCTGGCGTTTGATGCATACAATACACATCTGTGTGTTAGCTATTGCAGTAATACTTAAAGTTGTTTTTTTCTTCCCTGAAAAAAGAGAGTTGGTAACCAGCTTAAAAAAAAATAATAAAAAATTTTTTTTAAAAAAACTTTGATTGGTAACACATAAAATAATTAAGTTTTGTTAACTGAATTTCCAAGCAGTTGTGCTAATCGAACTTGATAACTTAATTTGAGAAAATTTAATTTGTTTATGTGTTAACGACTTACGTAATTATTTGAAGTTGGTTAGCAATTCTCTCTTTTTTAGGTTGAAAGTATACAGGGTTTGACTGAATATCCACATGATGAATGGCATAGTTGTTTTCTAACTCAAAATTTACTCTCCCAACCACCCCCATTCTGCCCTAACTCGGAACAGATCCAACGGTTTCATGGTTTTTGCGGATTAGAATAAGTAACTTCTATGTCTTCCACTTGCCCACAGATACCATTATTTGAAGCAATTTTAGCCACTGGTCTCATCAAGTTTTGCAAATATAATTTGAATGATTAAAATCCCAATTATACATTGCACACAAGTGTACATTGTATAGTCTGAAACTTTGGCAAATTGGTTTGATTTGCCAAAAAAAAAAAAAAAAAAAACATGAGAAGGCAGTGAGCAATTTAACAGGACATGGCACAAACATTAGCATAACTTGTCACAACCGGCCCTGGCTGACTCCAGCCTGCCCCTACATAATAGAGCCTGCTCTACAGCCATTCCCTGCCAGATAGTTGCCCAACATGGTTTGTTACATGAAAAATGCAGCTCAGTTACATGCCTCAGCCGTTTTTGCTCACCTGCCTGTTTGTGTTTTGTCTTTGCCAGGATGCCAGCCTGTCACTCTGTCCACTCCTCCAGCCGAAAACATCCCAACACTCAGATGATCCCTCACCTTCAGACAGCCGTCCATCCTTTTTTTTTATGCACATTCCACTTTTGTAAAAAAGCTTTTTTCTGAAATCAGTTTCGTCTGTCTGCTTTTGGGTCCTCAGTCCAAAGCATAACATAACTAAAAAACAGCAAATTCTTACAGGCTGTAGATTTCAATGATAAAATGTGAAAAATAGTCAAAAGGTCTCCACATTTAGCTTGAAAGTGCAAAGGGTGTGACTGAATATGGTAAGTCACTTGTTTAAAAGGCACTGTCCTTACAAATCCCGTCATGCCCTATTTAATAACAGATAGAAACACAGGTAGGAACTAAAAAAAAAAAAAAAAAAAAAGAAAAATTATGATAGCAGGCAGGACGGGAATCATAATAATATATTATCAAGCAATCAATGTGAAGTCAGCAGCAATACATTTGTTTTCACCGACTATAGGAAATATATACCTGTCAGTACGAGCACAAATATATGTTAATGGGTTTAGATATTATCATAATTGCGATGCAAATTTCATAAATACTAATGGCAATTCCATTATGTGTAAGCAGTGAGCTAAAGCATTAAGTGCTTATTATTTGTCATGTGGTTGTAACAGAATCAGCATCAGTTTTTTTAACAAGTCACTTACAAGGAATTTGTCCTGGCGTTTGATGCATACAATACACATCTGTGTGTTAGCTATTGCAGTAATACTTAAAGTTGTTTTTTTCTTCCCTGAAAAAAGAGAGTTGGTAACCAGCTTAAAAAAAAATAATAAAAAAATTTTAAAAAAAAACTTTGATTGGTAACACATAAAATAATTAAGTTTTGTTAACTGAATTTCCAAGCAGTTGTGCTAATCGAACTTGATAACTTAATTTGAGAAAATTTAATTTGTTTATGTGTTAACGACTTACGTAATTATTTGAAGTTGGTTAGCAATTCTCTCTTTTTTAGGTTGAAAGTATACAGGGTTTGACTGAATATCCACATGATGAATGGCATAGTTGTTTTCTAACTCAAAATTTACTCCCCAACCACCCCCATTCTGCCCTAACTCGGAACAGATCCAACGGTTTCATGGTTTTTGCGGATTAGAATAAGTAACTTCTATGTCTTCCACTTGCCCACAGATACCATTATTTGAAGCAATTTTAGCCACTGGTCTCATCAAGTTTTGCAAATATAATTTGAATGATTAAAATCCCAATTATACATTGCACACAAGTGTACATTGTATAGTCTGAAACTTTGGCAAATTGGTTTGATTTGCCACAAAAAAAAAAAAAAAAACATGAGAAGGCAGTGAGCAATTTAACAGGACATGGCACAAACATTAGCATAACTTGTCACAACCGGTCCTGGCTGACTCCAGCCTGCCCCTACATAATAGAGCCTGCTCTACAGCCATTCCCTGCCAGATAGTTGCCCAACATGGTTTTTTACACGCAGCTCAGTAAATGCAGCTCAGTTACATGCCGCAACCATTTTTGCTCACCTGCCTGTTTGTGTTTTGTCTTTGCCAGGATGCCAGCCTGTCACTCTGTCCACTCCTCCAGCTGAAAACATCTCAACACTCAGATGATCCCTCACCTTCAGACGGCCGTCCATCCTTTTTTTTTATGTACATTCCACTTTTGTAATAAAACTTTTTTCTGAAATCAGTTTCGTCTGTCTGCTTTTGGGTCCTCAGTCCAAAGCATAACATAACTAAAAAACAGCAAATTCTTACAGGCTGTAGATTTCAATGATAAAATGTGAAAAATAGTCAAAAGGTCTCCACATTTAGCTTGAAAGTGCAAAGGGTGTGACTGAATATGGTAAGTCACTTGTTTAAAAGGCACTGTCCTTACAAATCCCGTCATGCCCTATTTAATAACAGATAGAAACACTTTGATGGTTTTTTGCTGATTAAAAAAGTAACTAATAAGTCAGCTGACCACAGATACCTGAAACAAATGTTCTGGTTCCACTTGTTCATATGGCTAATACACTGAGTGTATACAGAGTGGGAGTAAGCTTTTATAAACTTTTGCAAATTTAATTTGAATGATTACTTTTCATTTCACATTAAAATGTACAATACACACAAGTGCAACCTTAACCATGTTTGCCTGCAAAGAAGGAATGGTTATTTGTGTGCTCAGACTAGTACAACTCTATAGTCAGGAGCTGAGCTCAAAATCATTCACTCATTCACTCACTATTCTCTATATGGTGTGTATTAAATAGTTAACTATATAGGGAATAACGAACGAGACTTTCAGACTCTACGCCAGAATATTTCCGTGAAAGGGAACGGTTTTAGACACAGCTAATGTATAATCAATGAGGATTGTCTGTTATTGACTTTGTATTCCTCTTACACATTACATGTTCTATTTGCCTGAAGGATTTAAAGTTCTTCTCCAACTACACAACAGCTTGATATACTGCAGGTGTAATGAAGAAATCAATAAGAGATGTTAAAGAGCTTCAAGAAAGGTGCAATCATCTCAAGTACTGCAGTCTGCCTCACCTCCTCCGTTCTTGTAGCACAGGTAGGGGAATCTCCACACATTGCCCAGTCCCACCACATTGCCTGCTGCTGCCAGAATAAATTCCCTTTTTCTTGTCCACTGTTCTCTTTTTTTCATTTTGGTCTCCATCTCTGTGTTACCTCTTCAGTCCCCTGATCACAACTATCAGTCAACACCTCTGTCAGTCTGACGCTGTGCTCACCTGTAGACACAATATTGACTCTATGGCCCAGTGCCATAGCTGTAGGAGCAGGAGGTGCAAGTTGTACAGCGACTCTGTCAGGTCATAAACCACTTCTGCAATGTGCAACAGGGATAAAGGACACAGGGAAAGAGAATCTTAAAATATCTTTTTTTTTGTAAATGATGTGAAGTAGATTACAAAACCAGATCTTGGCAGTGATGAAATAACAAGATAATACTTGTTATTATTCAGTTTGTCTTCAAAAACAGTACGGTATGATCAGTCAACACCTCTGTCAGTCTGATGTTGTGCTCATCTGTAGACACAATATTGACTCTATGGCCCAAGGCCATAGCTGTAGGAGCAGGAGATGTTCATTGGTAGGTGCAAGATCTAGGGTATCGAAGGGTATCTGGAAGAGAAATCTATCTTTATACATGCTCAAAAAACAACTAGCAGTTTTTAGTTGTGACTAAATTATTAATTTATGTTCACAAAGTAAACATAAATTAAGATTTTTCAAGGCAATTGGTTTCCAAGATTCTTTTAAGTGAGATCAACCTTAGACGTTAGAGCGCAGAGCCACATCTCTGTATGACAGCAGCTCCCTCTTCCTGTCACAATAGGAAGTACAAAGAGGATTTCTCAGAGGATCTCAAACTTACTGCGGTGAGGATAACAGCTTTTAAAAGCCATCCGCGGTTCCCAAAATGGATGTGTAGATGAGAATGTAATGAAATGTAAACAGTTGTGTGGATATGAATCAGGAGGTTCAAATTTACAAAAGTCGAGAAAGACCAGATGCTGTAGTGAGCTCTGGAAAAGGCCTGAGTGGAGGATTGTGACAGGCTGAAGCACACTGCTTCACTTTAGAACATCACAGACATAAATCTGCCACACACATTGTTAGATCTATGTGTTCTCTCTGGGTTCTTTCCATTGTGGAAAGAAGGGAGGGAAGGTAATGTAAATATTATTAATTTGAGAAAGCGTTTAGTTAATTTAGCTGGGACATCATTTCACAATCCACTGTAAAAACTCAAAATATCTCTGACTATTATGGAAGAGATAACAGATTGCAATTAGCTAATTTACTCAAGTCAGAAGTACATTTACAAAAAAACTCACAACTACTAAAATATTTATTTAAAAATGTGAAACAAAACAGTTGCACTAATTTTATTGATTCAAATCAACATGTTTTCATTTTGATTAAAATGAAAACAAATTTATATAACTGACTTTATTCACTAAATTTAAGTAAGTTAATTAAATTGGTAACACAATTAAATAACTTCAACTTAATTACAGTATTTAAGTATACACATTGTTTTTTAAAGAAGACAAATCAATTTTCTATATATATTTTTGTGTTAAATTAAGTCAATTTTATCATTAGGTTTTACATTAAGAAATAATGTTGAGGGAATTAATAGTAGAAAAAATCAATCAATCCATTTTAATTTACTAAAAAATCATGGCAACCATCATATCAGACCATATTTGGTGTCACTTGATGCAAATCAGATTAACTGCAGCTCCTTTGAATGAATGAATGAATTAATATTTTATTTCGAACATGCAAATGTGTAAAAGAAAAAGTTATACATTTACAAGCAGACAAAAAAAATTAATATACAAATGAAAAAAATAGTAAAAAAGGAAGCTTAACATTGAGTGATTTGATTTACATATCCGAAAAGGAGTGGGAAGAAACGCAAACTTATTTAATCCTATCCATTCTCCATAATTCACTGATGGTTAATTATTCAGCTTCCTTATAAATATAACCTGCACAACAGTTAATTATGTGAGGCTTGTTCCAAGGCACTGTACAGAATTCTGGCACTTTTTTCTACTGCCAATATACATATTATTAGAAAAATATTTATCTCAATACAAGATATAAACTTTCATATGTAAACCATCTATACTTACTATTTTTTTTTCTTTTTGTTTTATAGATCTTTAAGTATGCATATACACATACCAAAGGACAATCCCTTCAAGTTTAACCAAGACAATCAAAGAAAGAAAAAAATATACCTGAGGGTTTACAAGGAAGAGACAATAAAAACAAATAAATAAATAAATAAATAAATGGAAATCACCTTGAGGTAGTCAAACACCCTCTTCATTCCTGTACCTTTTGAAAACCATACCACTTTCTAAACTGGTTTATGTTTAGACATTGTTTAAGCTCCTCACTTAGACTGTTCTGTAGTTTCACTCCACAAATAGAAATACAAAAACTTCTCCTTGTTGTGCGTGCACTAAAAAATTTGAATTTGAATTTTCTCCTTAAATTATAACCCCCTTTCCTTTCAATGAACGTTTTTGACCGTTTTCAGATAGTAGATTATTCGTAGCTTTAAACAGGACATCTTTGTCTCAGTAAATGCTCATACTGATAAAAGCAAAGCACAACATAAAACTTATCTTCCATGGCGCAAAGAAGAAAGACAGAAACAATTGGTGACATTTTAACCATTTTCTGACATTTTATGGACCAAACAACTTATCGATTAAGCACAAAAACAAAAACAAATGATGAAAGGTTGTTTCACCAACATCAAAATAATCACTAGTTACAGCCTTAAAGAGGGAACAATTCAATAAAAAGAGGTGGCGTGGCGGCAGTCCCACATGACAAGACACATACAACCTTTACCCTTTGAAACATGAATTAACATCACTTTTCTTGAGCTGCATTCAGACATCTTTCACAACTCTTTGGAATATCTTAACAAAGCACCCTGCATATCATACTCCAAGCACAGGCTATAGATAGTCACCATCCATCACCATTATCTTTGACACAGTAACAGGCTCTCAGTGGGACATTGTGTCCTGTGTGATTGGTACAGACAGTGAGGATCTGAGGTATCCTCTGCTTTTTAGTTTGAGTTTGAAAGAGTTTTTGAATTTCTCACTTAATGCCCAGAAACTTCTGGAATTCTAAAATGTTCTCACTGTGGGGGGTATGTTTATGGATATGTCCTCCACATATTCAACAGAACTTCTTCTAAAAACAATTTATGTGAGCCTGCAGTCCTTGATTAAGGTTCAGTAACAACTGAATCTAGTACTATTTTTCATCTTGTTATTGCCTCTATTTATTAGATTCGTTTTCCCTCAGTTATCACTTTCATATAAAATCCTCTTTTGCTTTTCTAAAAAAAAATTCCACTTTTCATTTCAACAAGTCATTCCATTTGTCATGTCTATATGTCACAGATTGTCCTGTCTCTCTTCTGATCTTTCTTTAAGCCACGGAGAATTACTTTTATGTTGTGCTTTGCTTGTACCAGTATGAGCATTTACTGAGACTAAAGATGTAAAGGAGCTGCCATTAATTTGATTTGCATCAAGTGACGCCAAATTAGATCTGATTTCCAGGCTGCTTGAGCGTATACTGTACAGGAAGACAATGGAGGTCGCTTTGCTGCTTAACTTGGAATATTAGTGGAGGAAAAGACACTTTTGGAAGAGCAAAAGTGTATAACAAGTTTTAAATTTTTTTCATGTAAGACTGCCTTGTTTTATTATATTTTTCACTCATCAGAGCTGCAGCTAAGGATTTTTCAAATATTATTTTGTAGATCATTTTTTCAATTAATGAGTTGTTTGAGCTATAAAAATGTCAGAAAATGGTAAAAATGTTTTATTTTTATTTATTTATTTTTATATGTTTTATTTTAATGATTTATTATTTGTTTTATTTTTATTTTTATTTATATTTTATTTTTCAGTTTTATTTTTATTTTTATGTTTTATTATTTAGGTTAAGTTTATTAAAAGAAACATGGATGAGTGTCGCAACATTAGACTATTTAACTTAAAACTGTGTACTAAAATTACACAAAATTGAGTTTCAGGAAAGAAACATATTTGGGCATCGTAACGTATTTAACATGACAATGTGAGTGGGTACCTTAGAGTAATTCATAGTTTACTTGCTTTCACAAAGGACATGATCAGCAGTCTCCAGGGAGAAAGTGTGTTTGTTTGACCCATTTATCACAGCAACCCACCTTCTTAAATGAACTTGCTTTCATCAAGTGATTGCATCTCTACAGTTATGTGGGTTACATGTGAATTCTGGTTCTGAGGATGGAGTTCAGGTGGTTAACTGTCCCTGGCATCTGTGGAGGAGCCTTGTGATGGGGGACACAGTGGTGACATGGACCACTTTGTTCATACAGCTGCTGTGGGAACACAGTCTTTTACAGGAAAAACAGTAACTCTGGACTACAGAAAGGATTAACAGGAAATGTTAAACATACATACACTCCAATCAATTCAATCTAAGCAAAACATACAACATTTTGTTCTTGTAACAAAAATATCACAACTTCTTTTTCTTGAGAAGTTAATTCCTGCTTGTTGCCATATTCTGAAAGTTGCTCTGCTCATAGTATATCAGTATATCAGTTTTTCCCCTCATATGTATATGACGGAAAAATTATTAAAAACCTACCTCATAAATTAATGAAGTAATTTCTTAACTGTCAGATTCCTGTTGGTGGAGGGAGCAGGAAAAGATAAATTGGAAGGAGGAAAGGAGGGGAGATTTGTTTATCACATCAAGGCTGAGTTAGGAATCTTAAGAATGAACTGTGTGTGTGTGTGTGTGTGTATGTGTGTGTGTGTGTGTGTGTGTGTGAGTGACATGTTTTCTTTGGTACCTTCAGTCATTAATCATTTAATCTTTTTTTCCATTACGGGGAAGGACCAGAGTTCAGTCAGAGGTCAGTGTTTTTTGGGTTGTTGTTTTTTTTTTACACTGGGCGAGCTCATGAAGAACTAAATCGAGAAAATATTAATATTTAAAGTCATTTTGTACACATGTGAGAAGATAAACATGCTGTTAATTGATGGTTTTGTTTGGTACGTGGAGACGCAGAGAAGGAGCACAGGTGACACACAAGGAGTGAAAATACAATATAAAGCAGGAAACCCCAAAACAAAGTCCACAGAAGAACAAAAAAACCCAAATTAGAGTGTACATTTTTAAACGTGCACAGTACATAAAGACACAGACAGCAACATCAAAAATCAAGAGACTTCATATTGTTTTTCCTTTATCTTTTTTTTATTGTGCAGCTATTTGTGGTTGCAATGCATCATTTTGTGGTTGTGTTTTTGTAGCCATTTTGTCACTTTTGAGACATCACTTTGTAGTTCCTTCTATCTATTTATGGTTATATTGTGTCTCTTTGTAATTTCTTTGAATCTTTTTATAGTTATTTTGTGTCTTTGTAGTTCCTTTGCATCTTTTCGTAGTTATTTTGTGTCTTTGTAGTTCCTTTGGATGTCTTTGTTGTCATTTTGTGTCTCCATGCAGTCCCTTTGTATCTCTTTGTAGTTATTTTATGTCTCTTTATAGTTCCTTTAAATGTCTTTGTAGTCATTTTTGTCTCTTCGAGGTCATGTTTTGTCCCTTGTAGGTATATTTGTGCCTTCGTTGGTTTCATTTTTTTGTCTTTTTGTAGTTACTATGCATGTCTTAATAGTCATTTTTGTGTCTCTATCATTGTGTGTGTGTGAACATCTACCCCCTCAACCAATGATGTTTTTAAGGTATCCTTGTGCATCAGCTGTTTTCATTCCAGGATGCCATTGTGGTGATCAACAAATGCATGTGGTGGGATGATGTCATGGTGGGATGACGCAGCCGGTTATACCATAAGGTCAACAAATTGGTGGGATGAAGCAGAACGGTCCCTATCTGAGGATGGTTAAGTTTAGGCAAAAGAGGCACATGGGAGGTGTAGAAAAACACACACACACAAAACCACATGGCAAGTGAACTGGGACCCATCCACATCACCACCCACCCGCCCTACAAGCACACCTGTGTTTCTTATATAATGTGGTTACCGGTAGTGTTATTACCCGACACTGTCCTTCAGCGTAAAAAATAATAATTTCACAGCCCTACTTTCAATATAAAAACATTTTGGCTGCCATCCAAAGAGCACCTGAGTGAACATCATCCCTTTATTTGTAGCACTTTCTGCTGTGACATTGCATCTCCAGTTACTCTGCGCAGGTGTCGTACCCCATAGCTCCCATGAGGTCAAAGAGCGTGCCCCAGCATTCTTTGAATAGCCCTGGTGGAATGTGGGATCCTGCAGCCGATCAGTCTGTCTGTGGTACATAAAAGAGCCGCACTTATAGCTCCTGTTAGCTGCCATTTGTTGCTTGCGGTTTTTGTGTTAATCTTTTGCTTTTTGTGCCCTTGTCAAATTGAGAAGGCAATGTTGTTGGTAGATTTAGCTATGCTAAGCTACCTGATGCTTTGCCTGATGTGCTTCTTTTGTTCTAAAATCTAACTTAAGCCTTCCTTGCCATGAGGCCAGAGTTGCCAGTTTTGTTTTATCTCTTTTATCTCCTGTTGTTGTATTTTGTTTTTTCCCCTGTTCTGTTATGAAGATAGATTAAGAATTGTACTTTTTGGGGCACTTAAATATGGGGCACCAATTGTAAAGTGGTGCACTCTGAAAGAAACAGCAACACTTCTCCACATTTAACTCTAAAACAATTACAAAGAGGTGTAAATTTTTGTAAAAGTCACTTTTTAATCACACTTGGAGTAATATTTGCAAGTATAAAATTATTATAATAATATATTGTATAGTTTGGACACTTTTCCCTAGTTTTGGGATTGTTTTCTATTAATCCTCCCCCCTAAGTAAAATTTATTGCTATTTGTAGGACATTTCTTGCCAAATTGGCCATCAACCTTTCCCTCCATACTTTCAAAAAAACAAAATCAATTTGCTCAGGTTTCCCAGGGTCAAAGGGCTTGTGAAAGGTGTCTGAACACAGCACAAGAAAACTGATGTCTATCCAGGTTTCAAAGGGTTAAGAGGCTATTAGTAAAAGAAGAAAAAAAAAGAAAAGAAATGTAGGCCATAAATAGGTGTGATTGCATGAAAAAGAGGTCAGAAAATCATTCACCCATGGCATTTTATGTAACTTGTGGTATCCATGAAGCAGCCCAGGAGCTCTGCAGCATCTGGCTCACAGAAATGCTCAAAGCACTTGGGATCTTCAGCATCCTGTTCACTGAATCATTTCTAAGCAACGAGGCGGTGGGGACTTAAAGCATGTATGAGGGAAGTCCTGCTGCAGCTCCAGCTGGACTAAATTGACACCAAACCAAACTATGTGTGCATACAGCACTGAATGAAGTACTGCATAAAGGAATATCTTTGATAGGTTGAGCAGTTGGAGCTGAGACTGAGACTGGGAGTCTGACAAGAAAAAAGCTGGAATGCATGCAGAACACGGGGTCAATCAAAACAGCTATTTATAAAGCTTAAGAGCGAATAAACGTGTGTGAGTTTACTACTTGAGCACTTGAGCAGCTCAGTTATCCATCCTGCAGTCCGTAAACATTCCCAAATGTGAGTGTGTGCAAATGTGTGTGTTAGAGAGATAGTTAGCAGCCCTCTCCTCCCTCTCTGCATTCTTTTAAATATTTATACCAGCCAACCAGAGAGGGTTATTCTCAGGTCAGCTGTCATCGCAGGCCAGTGCCGGGAGAATTAAAAAGCAGCTAGCAGCAGTTAGGGGCTAACTCTAAGCAGAAAAAACAGCATCCGAAAATGTCCACAAAAACCTAAGACAATGAGGTCCAGGAGCTCCTTACCCTCCGAGGAGAGGACAAGATCAATCACCATATATCAGAGTTGATGCTGCTGTGTTAAACGTTGTGCCTCTTGTGACTCCAGGACGCTGACATGCTATACAAGGCCCTACTACAAACTGAAAAGTCTCTTCTTTGCAATAAAAAAAAAAAAAGTGGGTTCATATGATGATAACATTGTGGAAAAGATCCTCGTGTACACGGATCTGCAAAAACAACTGAAAAACGCTGTAGTTTGCATGCCAAAGGAACACCACGTGCCTTTAAAGGCGTTATTCTACAGAGTGGTGAGTATAAACAAACAAGAAAACGATGGCGGACGCATGCAAGAGAACTGGCAGCGTTATTAATTCAGCACAGTCAGCAGCACAGACAGATTGATAGTCCACTAATATTTTTCATCATATTTTACAAAATTAAAAACACTAACCATATTGATCCAAAAGACTTTTAAACATAGAAACATAAACTAAATATTTCAGACACCCATATGTTATTTGAACTGATTTAGTTTTTGAGAGCGTCACCAGATGTAATAACCACTAAGAGTTTAATTAAAAAACACACAAAACACTCATAGGATTTAAAATTCAAGCACTATACAAAGAGTGTGTCATACTGACATAAAAAGGTAGCTTTTCTTGCTGACTTCGGAATGAGAATAGGCCAGGAATTCTTCTAAAAACAGCAAAAAGTTACCAAAATATTCATCATGAATTCATACACTATTAGGACTAATGTGGAGTGGGAAAAACATCACACTTGGACATCTATCCCAGACCGTCCCACTGAAACCTACCTGGGGATCCACCACCCATACATAAAAGGCTGAAATTACAATCAAACAATGTCGGAAGCATTAAAAGCGATAACTGAACATTACTTGGCAAGCCTTATTGCAACTCCATTTGCATTGCATTCTTCTCATCTATACAGAGCTGTACAGTGAGTTTCAGCTCTTTGTTTAGCTGTCCAGCCCACAACTACTCTGGTTCACTCTCACCTCCCTTATAGTGTTGTTTTCAAACCCAAGAGCTGCCTGATGAAAAGGCTGTTAAAAGCCCAGTGTACGGGTGAAGTCAGGTAACTTGGAACATCAGGTAGAACATAAAAGCCACAAAAAAAAAAAAGAGAAAACTTGCAAGGCAGGTCATGTAGTATTTTGAATAAATCATTTTGGTAATAATAATAATAATAATAATAATAATAATAGTAATAGTAATAGTAATAGTAACAGTAACAATAACAATAACAATAACAATAATAATAATAATAATAATAATTATTATTATTATTAGTAGTAGTAGTAGTAGTAGTAGTAGTAGTAGTAGTAGTGGTATTATTGTTATTGTTATTATTATTATTATTATTATTATTATTATTATTATTATTATTATTATTATTATTATTATTATTATTATGAGAATAATAACTAGTTACTTAAAAACAGAGTTTTACAAAGTGCTTTGACAGACACAGCCAGGCAGAAATGGGAAAGAAATCAAGCCAAATTGCTCAGGTTTCAAAGGGTTAAAAAAAATAAAATAAATATGATTGTCCCATTTAACCTCGCCTGCTGTCCCATTTTACCTGAACATGTCATCAAAGTGTGGTCAGAGTTCTCCATGTGTTTGAAAGTTATCAGTATTTTACTATAACTTTTTTATTTTATCAGTATGTGTTGTCTCTCCGTTTTTTAGAGATCTAAAGCAAGTTTTAAAAGTAACGCTGAAGATCATCTTCAGAGTTTTAGGTGGGGTTTTTTCAATCTCCCAAAAAGTGTCCCATTCAATCTGACTTCACCCTACATTACCTGTTCAGCAGCAAACAGCAGACAGAAACAGTCAGACACTTGCTGGGAAACAAAGTGGAACTAAAGAGCCAGATGTTTCCCCCAGGAGTTGGTGGAGACCAAAATGTGTTGCTCCATAACTGCTGGATGTTCACCATATGAACATGTAAAGGTGATGTAATGTCAGCGCTGTGTTCACAACTGGATAACAGAAAGGAATACATAGGGGAACACAAAGATGTGCAAATGAGAGCAAAACTTAGCCTGCAATCCACAAATCTCTCGCAAATGGTGAATGCATGTGAACTGCAGACGGCGTCCTGTGTGTGCCTGTGTCATTTGCATGAATGTAAATTTGGGAATATACAAAAATTCCCCTCTTCCTATGCAAATAACCCTCATTGCAAATACCATCAAATTAACAAAGCACTAATTACCACACGCAGTTACAGCTGTGCCATTTACCAACACTGAGACCCGTGTATTAACCCTTTGAAACCTGAGGAAATTAGTCTGATTTCTTGCAAAAAGAAGGGGAGAGGGCCATTAGCAATTTAACAAGACGTGGCCCAAAAATTACCAAAAACTTGTAAATAAGCAAAAAAAAAGTTATATATATATATATATATATATATATATATATAAAATATGTAATTATATGTTTATACATTTTTTATTGTTTATAGTTTTCTTAGCACCTTTAACTAATTTCTTGCAATGTCTTATGTTGTTATGTTGCTCACTGCTTTTTTGCCCCATGTTTACCAAGAACTCAAACCATATTTCTCATGTTTCAAAGGGTTAAATAGCTTGTAAAAGGTTGTCTGAAATGAATGCAGCACAAGAAAAGTGATGTCGATCAGGTTTCAAAGGGTTAATTAGACACAATTTCTCCCTCTTTAAAGCTTTGAATGATAATGTATTGATATCGAGTGATATCATGGGTAATATCTAAAGTCAGAGGGGATCATCAAGTGGGTTGAGAGCTTATATCTGATTTTGAAATGGAACAGTAGTGATGGAGCTCAGGATTCATCCATGAGGGCTGCGGTTTTACACAGTTTGAGTGTATAGACCGGGGATGTGTGTGTTACAGCCAACCTGTATGTAAAGCAGAAGACACAACATTAATAACCATCAAAAATCCTGGACGATCCTCTTTATGAACTAACTGCAGCACTGTGCCTAAAAACAGTTTGGTTGGATGCGGAAGGTGGTTTCGGACACATTACATTACATTATACACTAAATACCCTAAATTCTAAAATCTGACCTTTAACTACACATCTGTGAAGTTTTGTGACTGCATCTTGTGTGGTTCCAACATTATCGTGTCAACAAAATCTGTTCATAGACACAACTCCAAACAGGGTCTGGGAGAGTTCCTGCTAACAGATATAGTCAGGATCACATTTTACCATGATGGCACACACACACACACACACACACACACACACACATATACAGATTCACCAAGTGAACAGCCATTGCAACATTGTTGTAGCAGTTAATTATTGAAATTTGCACACGTGAAATTACCAAAGTGCAACATGCTGTCTTTCACTCTGAGCCAAAACCTGTCTCTGTCCTCTCATATCAACATGTTGGAGGGAAGTCTAAAAAATCCCATGGCTATCAAACCCATCAGATTGCTGTAAAGAATGCTGGCCGTGAGTCTAATCTGCACAGAACATTTCCCAGCAGGCCAGCAGGAAGCACAGCGGGTCAAGAGCGGGCCAATTAGGGCCAGCTTCCTGTTTTATGTGACCTGACAGGACCTGGAGGAAACAACAACAGGACTTTCTATTGTTGGTCCTGAAGGCTGCATGTTCAGCTTCAGCGATGAAAGAGGGGCCATTTAGGGCAGCAAGGGACAGAGATATACTGAAACCTTCAGTTAAAAGTACAGAGCTCACTGATTACACCTGTCATGCTTCAAGGATGTTAAATAGGAGTTCTTATTCCACAGTTGGATTTTGTTGGTCCCTGCAGAATCACAGTGTCTCCACCAGCTGCAGAGGTGTTTCTCACTGTCCCTTAACATGTCAACAGTCATGGGTCAGTGTAAAGTAGCAAAGCAGCGCTGCCGCTACGTACACGCGCACCACGCACTGTGCATAGAGCACCATGGTGCCGAGGAGGCACCAGCTGAGCCAATCATCATAATAATTACAGGCCTACATGATGAATTATTGTATTAAGTTAAGCTGCAGCACATAGGTAATAAGATAAGCCTATACATATATATGTATCAGGACTCAGGAGCAGAGGCGGCCCCTCCTCCCCACCCAGTCTTGCAGCAGCGTGCATTTGCTTTGAAATTTGATCCCCGCCATCTGGTAACAAGTGAGGGAAAAAATGGGCCCATAAATGCAACAGGAGCCGGGGGCAGAGAACAGAAAAAATAAGAAACTGTGAGGGGAGGCTCGTGCATCACTTGCAGGTATGTTTAAAGTGTTAATAAGCACCTAGCCACTTCTGTGTGTGTGTTTGTGTGTGTGTGTGTGTGTGTGTTTGTTTGTTTGTTTGTTTGCAGATGCAAGTGAAAGACTGATGTCGATCCAGGTATTAAAGGGTTAAAGGTGTTGTAAAGCTAATCTTTTTTCCATAACCTCACAGACTTTACTAACTAGTTGTTTTAATACTGTGTCGTCAACTGTCTTTAAAAATCATAACACATTTATCTGTTTTAAAATAATCCTGCCAGTGCTGTAAAAGACAAGGTGCTTTACATCTATATTTGAAGCTTGTGATAGAGTTTGAGAGGCAAATAACAGGAAGTAGAAAAGAAACTTGCTTTTGGGCCTGGGACTGAAAGGGTTACAGTTTGCAGAAACACACCATGTTGCAATAAAAGCTCTGCTGAGTCGACAGTGATTGTGCCATTCAGTAAAACGCCATGAAAGAAGGACAACAGTGTCGCATAAACATGTTGTGTCTTTAACCCTTTGAAACCTGGTGACTTGTGCTGCTCTCAGACGCCTTTCACAAGTATTTAAACCTTTGAGCTTTGAGCACATTGGTGTGATTTCTTTCAAAAGCAGGTGAAAAAGGATATGTGCATTTTAGTAGGAAAAGTTCTTCGAACTGCAATAAAAAAAAGGGTAGATTTAGGAGAATATTTTTTAACGTCTAGGGGAAAAAAGTTAGTGAAAAAACATTTATAGTCACATAACATATACAAAGATATGTCACAGAATTATTATAAATTTTCAAGCACATTCTCCAGGCTGTTTCCTTTTTTTATTTAACTTTCTGTGTCATTATTTTTAAATTCAAAAAATATAAATATATACATATGTATATATATGTCTGTGTGTGTGTGTGTGTGTGTATGTATGTATATGTAGATATGTGTTTGTGTGTGTGTATATGTGTGTGTGTGTTTGTGTGTGTGTGTATATATATATAATTTTCAGGTTATATTATATATATATATATATATATATATATATATATATATATATATATATATATATATATATATATATATATATATATATATATATATATATATATGTACATTTTACTAATTTCTTGATACTTTTTTGGATAATTTCTGCCTTCTTTTTTCCATGTTTTTGAAAGAAATTAGGCCAATGTGCTCAGGTTTCAAAGGGTTAAATGTTGATTGATATATGATACTTTCATTCTTTTTTAAATTTTAGACAACTAATAGAATTAATAGAACGTCTCTCGGCAGGCAGAGCTGGGAGAGATTCATAACTCCTCAGGTTGTGCAGTTTATGGTATACATCTCTTTACACTGACAGGAGTTGATCTTTCATGTGAGAGCTGTGGGTTTTCACCAGCATCATTAGCTCATGTGTTCTGCTTTTCAGATTTTCTCAACACAAAGACCCATTGACTCTGATCCTTTGATGGCATTTGGAGGAATTTATGGACTCTGATAAAGTGAAAACAGTGTGGAACACATTATAGTTTGTTTCCAGTTGAGAAAGATCAACTGTCATGCCAGATGGATGACAGAGAACTGCACCCATACTCTAATGGCGGGCATCTTGAAATAATTGGAACAAGAAGAAAAGTTATTAGCTCTGAAAAAACAAGAGGGGATAGGAAATACAAACTGTGTCAACTCAGAGTGTAATGTTGACTGTGAATTCAAATGTACAAGCTCTGCATCATTATTCATTGTTCATTATGACAATACAACAAGCAACAATTTACAATCTATTTAGAGTTATGCAAGTTTACACCTCCAAAACGCTGACCCTTTGAAACAAGAGCAAATTGGTTTAATTTCTTTCTAAAACACGGGGAGAAGGTAAGAAGCAACTTACAAGACATAGTCCACAAATGAGCAACACATTTGTAAAAAAGTAAAAAGTTCCCTGAAAAAATAGCAAAAACAAAGAAAGAAGAAAATTACCTAAAAACCTCCTTAAAAAAAATCAAAAAGTACAAAAAAAAACCCCTAGAAAAACTTTTTTTTTTTTTTTTTTTTTTAAAAAAGAAAAAAGTTATTTTACAAAAACTGGGAAATCATTTATAAAGGGTTTTTAAAAATTTCTGAGAATTTTGTAAAATTATGTTACATAATTACACATTTTTTCCCTAGCTCTTTTTTCCTATTACCAAGTTGCTAATGGCCTTTTCCGTCATGTTGCAATGTGACTAAATTGGTTCAGAAACCAAGAAGCTGGTTGTCAGCTGGTGAAAGTAGGTTGTCCTTGACTGTGACTCCAGGTGTTCCTTGAGTTCCTTTCCTTTTCTCCCTCATGTTTTCACCTACACTGTGTGTGTTTGTGTGTGTGTGTTTGTGTGTGGCTCTCCCTCAACTGGCTCCTGATTCAGTCTCACCTCCTGTCTTCAATCATCTCATCAGCATGCAGTGTGAGAACCCAGGAACACCACTTACTCATCACCAGATTGTTTTGCTAGACTCACTGGTAATACCTCTCAGCTGCTCAGTATGAGTATGAGTTTTTTCCTTGTGTTTTTTGCGCTTATCTATTGATCATTTTCTCCTGTCCTTCGGATCACCAGTGTCTGCTCCCACGCCAGCTCACCACCTCCATCTGACCCCCACAATGTGCCAAGTCCTTAAATTCACTTTATACTGGCTTTTCACAGCCCCAGTTAATCCAAACAGTTAAAATTGTATTTTGGTGGTTATACTGACTCTATACCACTTTTTACTGCAGTTTAAAAGCCTCTCACTGTCACAGAGAAGAGTAAATACAAAGCTGTTGACAGTGTCTCTGTGGACAGAATCCCACCAGATATTGACACAAGGCATTTTATTTGAATGATTTGCAAGGCCATGTTGTCAGCAATGCAGGAGCTTGCGCGACTTCATAAAAGAGTGAAATTTGTTCCGAAATTTGGAAAGACAGCTCTCATAGCAGCAGGCAGTGATGCAGCAACAACGTTCTAACAACACTGCATGTGTTAACACCACAAGCATGAAACACGTTGCAGTTCGGCGAGGGTAATGTCACACACAGCTGACACATGTTGTGTGAAATGGGCTTAAGCCCTAACAATGGAGACGGCAATTCTGATTCTGATTCTGATTTTTTGGAGCGATAATGGAAAGGCAATCCCCTTATGGGAGCGACCACATATGAAGGATTTCTGGAAGGTGATAGTCCACGATTTCACAGAGGAATTATGGATTCAAAACTTCCAGAAGATCGGCACAACTTTTGAAGAGTTATAAGATGCAATAACACCATGAGGGAGCCAGTTCCTACTGACAAGCACATAGCCATAGCATCATGTGACCTAGAAAACCCAAAAAAGTGTTTCCATTGCAGTTTTGTGAAATATGGCTTTTTTAATCGGCTGAAATACCACCTCATGCAAGCATACAAACTTTTTTGCGATAAATGGGAGGTTTTTTTAATTGATGTGTTTCCATTTGGCAAGATTTTTTATTTGCAATTTTAACATAGCGCAGTTTAAGGGTTAATGAAATGGTTTCATTGAAAACTGGTGGGAATGTGGGGCTGGTTCACTAGATTAGCACCAAGGTTCCAAGAATTTTGAATTGCACCAGCTCAAGAACCAGAGCTGATTTGGTGGAAAAGGGGTATAAGAGGGTCATGTCCAGATTGATCTCCCTCAGAAGGCTCAGGGCATTTGACATCTGGAGGCCTTTTTTCATGTTTTTTAAATTTGTTTTTAAATCAAGGTATTTTAGTAGGTCTTCTTGTCTATGCTATTGTATATTGGGCCTGCAACATTACGGCTGAGGGTAGGAGGAAGATCAAGATGATCAAGAATTTGGGGTCAGTGATTGACCTGTCTCCACATTCTCTTGAGACCATTATTGAGCAGAGAAATATTAGGAGACTTAAGCAGGACATAGCAGGAGAAACAGGCTTCTATAGGGTGGTGAAGTAATGAGTCCTAAAACGCAAAAGTTCATTAGCATTTTTGCACTTTTGGTTCCCTCATCTCCCTCATCCTTCGTTTTTAGAATGGGTTTTCAATAAAATGCTATAAAAAAGGTCTGTGGTTATAACATGCTAAAGATATTAAGACATTTTGTTCTGCAACATGAAATATGACCCTATAAACCCAATTTTTGAACTTTTAAGATTTTATGCATCTTAAAACAGGTAATTTTTAACAAGCGGCTAAACTGGAATACAGTGTTTGTCAGGAACATTAGACTTCATCACACCGCACACAGAAACTACTTGTGAGACTAACAATTGACACAGACATGATCGTTAGCTAGATCAGGTCACACGAGAAAATGTTGTTGAAATTAAGCGCTAAATCAAATCTGAAGTTGCCAAAGTGCTCAGGACTTCATGTGTTCCTGCAGCTTGTTTTTGATGAACAAACCTGATCCATTGCCTTTTTCAATAATCAATTTATTGAGTGTGTACTTGTTCTGCATACTGTTTACTGCTTGTACTTTGGCACATTTGCACTTTTGTGTAATTTATTCAATGTTTTGGTTTTTGCTGACCCTCTTATTGTTGTTGCAGTGGAACTGTGTACTTTGTTGCAATGTCTCTGCTGGATGTTATCTATGTGTAGCACTTTTTCACTACATTTCTCATTCGTTCTGCAGCGGATACTTCTGTATCTTTTCCCAGATGGCTGCAGGGTGAACAGACTGTGGCTGCTGTCTTTCAGTATCCTTTGGGGTTTTTGCATCAACTTCTTCATTTTCCCATTTAATTTTCCATTTTGTTTATCCATGTATTCATTTTCATATTTATTTGCTTATTTACTTATGTTTTATTTTCCACTTAATGTATAAATTCCCCAAATTATTCAGTTTCCCATTTTATTTTCCATTTAACATATTCATTTTTAAATGTATTTATGTATTTTTTATGCATTTATTTATGTATTACTTACGTTATTTATGTATTACTTTACTTTTTGCCTTCCCCTCAATTTATTTTTGGCCTTTTTTCATTTATTTATTTATTTTTGATTTTGTCAGTTTCAGTCCTCTGTAGCTTTACAAATAAGCTGCTTACTACTGACTTACTTCTAAGGTGCTGCATCTTTTGAGGCAAATGTTGTACTTTTTACTGTAGTTATCTGACAGTTTTGGTTACTTGCTACTTTGCATATTAAGATTATTAGTCCTTTTACACCTGGATCGACATCGATTTTCAGACACCTTTCACAAACATTTAAACATCTGAAAATTTTGAAATTATAAAATTATCCTTATAGAATAATCAAATTAACTAGAGAGAAATATCAAGAAAATGATATTTCTGATATTAGGTTTTACAAATATGATATGATTTATGATTTTGTTTGGTTTTTAAAGCCACTTTTTCATGTGATTTCCTTTTTTAAAAAAAAACTTTTTTCTTTAACAATTTCTTGCAAAGTGTTTGGTCATTTCTTGTTAAGCTGCTCACCAACATCTTTACATGTTTTTGACAGAAATCAAGCCAATTTGCTCAGGTTTCAAATGGTTAATGCAAAACATAAAATAACCAATAAATTGTATTATATATTTGTAGATAAAGCCACTAAAAGGTGGAGGATGTAGTTGAAATTAGATCATCCTTACCAGTTGCATTATTGAAGTTATTAATACATTAATGCATCAATAATTATAATCCAGTAATATTATATAGAATATTTTTGAAATCATTCTGCATAATGAGTACTTTTACTTTTGGTAATTTCAGTATATTTTGATGGTAATACTTTCTACTTATATATGCAAAGTAACATATAAACGCAGGACTTTTATTTGAAACGGTGAATATCTAAGCTGTTGTATTGCTGCTTTACTTAAACACAACATGTGAATACTTCTTCCTACATTAATTACTGTTGTATCATGTTTCACACTTTGTAACCTGAGCAAGCAAACTGGCTGGGGTTCTTTCAGAAAAAAAGAAGAAGGCAAAGAGCAACTCGAGAAGAAATTACACTCAAATTAGCAAGAAATTAGTGAAAGGTTCCTGAAAATGAGCAAAACACAAATAAACAAGCAAAAAAAAAAAAAAAGAAAACACACAAATAAAGGAAAAGATAAAATGAAAAAGAAAAACAGGGAAATTACCTAAAAAAAAAGTTTTAAAATTAAAAGTATTTTGTCAAATAATTTTAAATTTAGAATTTTAATAATTAGAAGTGTAGATCAGGAAATTTGCCCCTTGGTTGTTGTTTGTTTTGGGTTTTTTTTAAATATAAATGTACCAATTTCTTGCAATTTGCGAGACATTTCTTGCCAAGATGCTTACTGCCCTTTTCCCGGTGTTAAAAATAAATAAATTAAAAATAAAACGGTTTTGTCAGGATTCCGAGTTTTTGATATTTGTTGAAAGGTGTAATAAATGCAGCACAAAACAAATTACATTGCTCCAGTTTTAAGGTTTCAAAGAGTTAAACAGCGTGCGTAAAATCGTCCCGTTGGCTCGTGGAGCGGAACAGAGGGTGCATGCACCCGGAGACTAATCTTTGAAAGAGGGAGGGGCGGTGTGGGGTGTGTGTGGGCTCCATGTGGAGAGGGGTGGGAAAAGGCAGAGTAGAGGGGCGCGTCTTTGTGTGCTGAATCCATCTGAGCGCTCGCGCAGTGCTCATTCCTCTCCTCCCCTTCTCCAAGCCGGTGCGTAATGGTGGAGCGCAGGATGAACTCTCTATTGAAATGGGTGCTCATCCTCTTCGTTCTCGTCTCCATCATCCTCAACATCGTCTTGATCGGCATCCACTCCAGCAGGGCGCCCAAATGCTCCGCTCAGCGCGTGCACCCGCTCAAGCACAAACACGACGAGCGCAGCTTGGTGTTCGCCGACCTCACCCGGGACGAGTACCTCCAGGTCCAGCAGTACATGCTCAAGCAGAAAGACCTGGACATATCCACTAACCAGATCACCAGCCCGTCGGAAAACTTCTTGTTTCTGATAGATCTGCTTCTGCCCAAGAAGGCGCGAGCGCTCGGTTACTTGGACGGAAAAGGCGAAAAACCGGTGAGAGAGGCGACGGCGGTGGTCTTCCACGGCGCTCGTGGGTACATTAAGGAGTACGTAGTGGGGCCTCTTCCCAACCCGACTTATCACAGAGATGTCACCAAGGAGAGGTTCAAGACGGAGCTGCCCATCACCGCGCGCACCGTCACCATCGGAGAGTACCATCTGCTTTTCGAACTCATCAAAAAAGAGTTCTCCAAGTTGGAGAAACTCATGAAAGAGAGCTTCGACGTGGACATGGACAAGACTGTGAACGCGTTCGAGCAGATGCCCCGCGGAGTCCGATCGGGGGACAGAAAGACCTGGATATCTTTCTTCAGGGATTTGAGCGGCATGTACATCCAGCCGGTGGGCTTCGAAGTGCAGGTCAACCACGAGAGCGTCAACGCGTCCGAGTGGAAAGTGGAGCGGCTATATTATAACGGCCAATATTTCGACACCGCGGAAGAACTGCGCCAAAAATACGAAGCCGGAGACATAAAGAAAATCCTTTATAAGGAGTTGCCCAATTATGGATCGCTGAAACCCAAAGAGAAGCCCCTGCAGATCGGCCCGCAGCTGTTTTACGCAGAGGGGAAGCGCTACAGCATCAGCAACAACCAAGTCCTGTACCTGGACTGGAGCTTCGCGTTCGGGCTCAGCGCCCTCACGGGGATGAGGGTGTTTGATGTGCGTTTTAAAGGGGAGCGAATAGTGTACGAGCTGAGCGTGCAGGAGGCCATGTCCGTGTACGGATCCATTACTCCGGGGATGATGATGACCAAGTTTTTGGACACGAGCATCGGGATAGGGCGCTTCGCACACGAACTGGTCCGAGGGGTGGATTGTCCCTACGAAGCCACCTTTGTGGACACGTACCGGTACATCGACGTCCCCGCTCCGGTCAGATTTAGGAACTCCATCTGCATCTTTGAGCACAACATGGGGCAGCCCCTGCGGAGGCATTTCTCTGACTTTTTCCACAACACGTATGGGGGGATGGTGAACAGCGCGCTGGTGTTCAGGACCATCACAGCGATAGGGAACTATGACTACATGTGGGATTTCATCTTCTACCAGAGCGGCTCGGTGGAGGCCAAGGTGCACGCGACCGGCTACATCTCCTCCTCGTACCTGGTGGACGGTAACCTGAAATATGGACACCAGGTGGCGGAGAAGGTGCTGGGCAACATCCACACCCACTTCATCAACTTCAAGGTGGACATGGATGTGTTGGGTGAGTGGCTGTACATTTTTTAAAATCTGTGCAGGGTAGATTGAAAATAATAATAAATATCATAATAATAATAATAATAATAATAATAATAATAATAATAAATCACAGTCTAAATCAGTGGTTCCCAACAGGTGGGTCGTGGTCCAAAAGTGGGTGGCGGGTGCATTCTAAATGGACCACAATTGAGCAGTGTTCTTGGTTTTATATGGCCTGTTTTTTGTTTGTTTTGTTGTTCTGCTTTTCCTTTTTTTTACTTTAATTTTATTTATTTATTTTTATTTTTATAAGAATATGCTCTTTATTTATCAGAAGACTGGGTGGCTGGTTTGTGTGTGTGTGTATGTGTGTTTTTGACCATCCTCAAAGCAACAGATATTTTTCTTTGAGCCTCCCTGAGTGGTGAAATGCATGAGGTGTTCCTCCTATATGATAAATTCAAGGACCATCAGAAATTTAATAATCCAGCAATAATTTTAATTTTTCTCTGGCTGTGATAAATCGTGTCATTTTTGGGGATTTTTATGTATTTATTTAATTATTTTTAGCAAGTTTGGAGGACATCTTTAATTTAAATATAACCCCAAAATTTAAAACCTAAAGAAGGCCTGCTGGGGCGACCTCTAGCTCACTGGGTAGAGTGTGCTTCCCATATACAACAGGCTCCTGCACTAGCCAGGTTGAGTCCGGCCTGTGGCCCTTTGCTGCATGTCGCTCCTCCTTCTCTGTCCCACCTTTCCTGTGGAAAAACGCCCCCAAAAAATGATGTTTAAAAAGATAAAACAAGTTTTTTGAGAAAAAGAAAGTCGCCAAAAATGTTTAAAATGTACCATTAAAAAAAGCTGTAAAAATGTTTCAAGGAAGAAAACAAAACACCAACATTTAAATTAAAAAAATCACCAAAAGTTTTTAAAAATCACCAATAATTGAAGTTTAAATTAAAAGAAAAAAAATTTAAAGAGCATTTTTTTTCTAAAGAGGTCCAGGCTAAGCTCCCAATGCCCTCAAATCCCAGAAACGCCCCTGATTTTAACTAATTGCACTTTATTCTTGCAATAAATTTTTTCATTATGTTTTAAGCCCATGCATAGTTTACAGTTCATGAAATAAATTGAATAACGTCATTTCTCTTATGCGGACCTTGAACTAATTACTGAGGAGAAATCTGGACCCAGTGTCTGGACCAGCTTGGAACCATTGGTCTAAATGAAAAGTGATGTTACCACAGTGAAAAAAAGATAGATTTTTCTTCCAGTCTGTTTAGCTATGGAAACAAACAAACAAACAAAAAACACTTTTGACCTAAGACCAGGGGTGTTAACAGACATTTCAAGGGGCTGCAGCTGTAACCTGATCAAAAGCTGGCAGTCCTCAAAGCAATGGGTGACATCACGATAGCTACGTCTGCTATTTATAGTCTGTGGCCCAAAGTAAAATGGGTTAATACAAATGCACCTTTGTAAATACTTTTTAAATAGTAATTATCCAAAATTAATGACAAAATTTCACACTTTTTCTCCCGTTTTTATCATCATAACCTGTTTCTGGCACATCACAGCATTTGTGAGCTCTGAATTGTTTCATGCTCATTTGCACTTCCTCCCGCCATCTGTGATCCTTCGTGGTTGCGGAAGTGCACCTGCATGAGTCTCGCATGGCTGCTGGTAGATACCTTGTCTCTGTGCTGACTGTGTTATGTGTGTGGGTTCAGCTCTAGTGAGGGTTTGAGGGGTTAGAGGGGTATCCAGCTGTCTTCCAGAGACTGTGAGCCTCCTTTTCCTCTTGGGCAGGAACTGCCACTGAAAGTATTTGGAGTGGCAGAGAGTCCAGATCAATACAGAGAGACAGAATGTTGAGCTCATGCTATCAGGATGGTGTGTGCATGGTCTTACCAGGCTTCAAAGCCTGATAACACCTGGGCTTAAAACAGAGTGAAAAAAAACTTATTGCATGAAAAAGGAGCAATTAGTTAAAACCAGGAGTGTTTCTTGGATTTGAGGACACTGGGGGCTTAGTCTGGACCTCTATGACTCAACGTCCACATCACAGCTGTAAAGCCATGTTCGGCATGACTTGGCACAATGATGTCTTGTTGTTTCATTTAGACCCTTTTTTACACTTAAAAACCTCAAAATTCCTGAGTGGCATATTTAATGTTGTAGAACAAAAAGCGAGCAGGTCTCTTCTGTTTGTGTTAAGCGTAGGCTTTATTTCGAGGTGTCCTGTCAGCAGTTTAACAGACATCTCTTTTACAGTCGTGGTCTATGAGGAAAATGCTTTCTTGGCTACGACGGAGGATTAGGGCCACATTAAGGAAAAAAAAAAAAAATGATTTACGAGATTAAAGTCAAAGTCCGTAGCCCTCATGTTAACAAGTATCTCCAAAAGCAGCAGGTTTGAATATTATGACTTTATTCTCATAAATAATTACTTTATTCTCGTTAATAATGAGTTTAATCTCGTTAATAATGACTTTTTTCTCGTTAATAATGACTTTTTTTTCTCGTTAATAATGAGTTTAATCTCGTAAATAATGACTTTTTTCTCATTAATAATGACTTTTTTTCTCGTTAATAATGACTTTTTTCTCGTTAATAATGACTTTTTTCTCGTTAATAATGAGTTTAATCTCGTAAATAATGACTTTTTTCTCATTAATAATGACTTTTTTCTCGTTAATAATGAGTTTTTTCTCGTAACTAATGACTTTAATCTCGTAAATAATTTTTTTTTTTTCCTTAATTTGTTGTGAAATATAAAGCATGTCTTATGGTTTACAAAAAAAGAAAAAAAAGAGGTTAATAAATTTAATTATTGAAGAAATCATTCATGTCTGATCTAGAAGTTTGCTGTGATGATGTGAGTTTATTGAAGCATGCCAGCATACTAGTGAACTTACAGACACAGAGCGGGTCTGAGTTAGTGAGATTACCCTGAAAAAAAGACATGAAAGCACTTATATGCAGTGTGGGCAGTGATCTGGCAGTATATACAGGTACATCTAAAAAAAAAACCAATATTGTGAAAAAGTTACAAAATTTTCATCAGTTATTTCAGAAAGTGAAATTTTAATATTTTCAAGACTCATTACATAAACCAAAATATTCAAGCATTTGTCTTTTTTTCCACTATCAAAGCAACCTGAGTATATAAATGAACATACATTTCATAAGTTGAACATTTCTGTATTGTAAATCACTTTTTGAATGATCTTAGGAAATATTGTAATAATTTGAGATAGTGGATTTCTGATTCTTATGAGCTATAAGGTACAAGGAACTAGGTAGATTTATTGTCAGTTTTCTTAGGTTTAAGAAGAAATTAAATTAAAGTTGATCCTAAATCCTGCTACAAAATATAGAAGACATAATCATCAAAATTAGAACAAAAAAAAGTGAAGTATTTTGATTTACATATATATATACAACATATATACACAAAGTTTACCTTTTTTAATAACATTACAAAGAAAACTTTTTCACAATATTCTAATTTTGTGAGATGCACCTCTATAAAGGGAAGGGAAGGCAGTGATCAGACATTATGCAATAAACAAAATGCAGGAAAGGGACAATTGGAAACAAAAAAAGTGGTGGTCTCAGGAGGGGCGGGGTATTTACATATACACCTGGAGGAAGGCCGGGGGCACCCAATTGTCACGATATGAGATGAAAGGGGGGGGCAAGGAGACAGGAAGATCAAGATCAAGGACCCAACCAGTGGGGGGCTGAAAGCTGCTCCCAGACATGTTGATTGGCAAGTCTGCAGTGCCCAAATGTGTATTTGCTTCATCAGCAACGATGTACACATGTTGTGAAATACAAAGCATGTCGTATAGTTTACTAAAAAAAAAAAAAAAGAAAAAAAGAGGTTAATTAAGTAAATTTAGCCAAGGGGAAATTGTGTACAGAACTAATTGGGCATTGGTGAAAAGTACTGCAGGTTTCATACCACACACACAGTGTCTCTATTTGATCTTCCATGCAGGTCTAAAGCTCCCTGTGGAGTTAAGCATTACACATATGCACCAGTGTTAGCACAAAATATTTTTTGCAGCTAATTTAATTAAATTAATTAATGTAACAGTGAAATATTAAAATAAAAAAAACACCTGTCATGGATCTACAGGAGCATCAGAAAGGTCTGCTTTGCATTGAAACAATAACAGAAAACAAGTATTATCACAGTAACAGTTTTGCTTCATTTCCTCTGCAGGAGTGAATAATTTCTTCCAGACGAAAGACATGCAGTATGTCAATGTGTCGCTGCCGTGGATGCCTGATCGCTACGCTATGGTCCCTCAGCTGGTGGAGAATCAGCTCAAAACAGAAAAGGCCTGTCTCCTTTCACTTCCATAAAATTGTTACAACTTAGCGGTTTCACAACATGAACTGTATTTAGGTTTCTGTGTTGAGACATCATGTAGTGCCGTCTGCACCAGGATGTCGCACCAAAGAAAGAACATTTTTAAAGCAACCCTGAGAACATGTTATTCAAGACTGAGATTACAGACCATTTTTTTAATGAAAATGTAATGTAAAACAAAAAATACCAGAACCTACCAGAACTTTAAGAACATTCTGAGAACTAAAAGAAAACTTGCTGCTTAAAACATTACTAAAACATGGCATTGGTTACATTGTACCATTCTCAGAATGTTTTTAGAGCCAAAAATTCCTAGCTGGGTTCTCTATCACTATCAAAAAATGTAAAAAAAAAAAAAAAAATATATATATATATATATATATATATATATATATATATATATATATATATATATATATATATATATATATATTGTTATATATATTGTAATGTTAATGTTTCACATTATGGAACATTACACACAACAACAACATTTTCTGAATGTTGCTTTGAAAATGTTCTTCCTTTGTTCTCATGTCACATTGTGGGAACATTTTATAAAACATTCTTTGATCTGTCTCCTCTCAACATCACCAAAACATCCTTAGAATGTTGCAGTTATGACATTACGTCTTAGTCAGCATATAACTTAATAGGAAAATCATTTGAAATGATCCGTAAAACGTTCTTTGAACGTTAGATCAAAATGTGTTCTTTAAAACATTATTGCAACTTGTAGATCATGTTAGCCAATGTTGTGGGAATGTTTCCAGGAAACCCACAGAGAGTTTAAACCAACTGCAGCTGTTTTCAGTGAAAAACCCACTGAACGTTGCAGCAAACAGCCGACAAAGTTAACATTCATCAGGTGGAAACAAATACGACTGCAGATTAATGCAAATGTTCTGCTCTGCTCTGCTTAAAGTGCAAACAGGCAAATGTTTGGGAACACACTCCACATGTAGGTGTTACATCACCTGCTTGATGTGCGTGTAATTATTATCACTTAGCACACTTGACATAACAGTTTTCAACAGTGATGTAATATTTACACGTTGTTTTCCTGGCAGTTGCAGGCTGGATACAATTAGCTGATTAGCTGCAGCACATTAAACAGCATATAAACATATCTGAAAATGTCTGAGTCCTGGAGTCACTGACCACCCATGGCTTGTCACTACGGGTCAAATTTGTTTACTAGGCCCCTCTGTTCCCCTGTTGGGCTTCACTCTGCCGGCTCCACTGTCAATCAGACCGTGACTATTTAGTTACATTTTGTGACCATGGAGCTTTGGTTTGTTTCCAGCATCCAGAGACTAAATCATCACATTTAACAGTGCTGCAGTAACAGTCTAACTAAATGAGTTGTAGTGGCGGTAGTGTGAACAGGTGAGTCCTTGTGCTTTTCTATCTGCAGACTGCGATTCTTAAGTCACAATTTGCAACCATGGAGCACCAGTGCAATTTGTAAATCTTTGTAGTCTAGTCTTAGTTTGTTTCCAGCTCACAGTGAATGAATCCTCACACCTTATAACTTTCTGCTAACCCTAACATCAAGCTGTTGACCAGAAGCTTCAAGTCCGCAACAGAAACATCAATGCTTCCAACTTGAGACGATCAGGGTCCTTCGTTTTGATTTATTTGATTTAACAATACTTTATTTAACCCTTAAACAGTTCTTTATTTAACTTTAGACTTTACTTAACATTATAACAGTTTTTTATAGTTTATTATAACATTAGTTTATGTAAGTTTATTTTATGGCAGTAGCTACTTTATTTGTGGTTCATTTAATAATTTTGTGTTTTAGTAGTTTACAATAGTTTAGAGGAGATTTCAAAATTTTGAGATTTTATATATATATATATATAGCCTATATAGCCTAAAAATATTGTAATATTCTTTTAAAGCCATCTTGCCCAGCCCTAACTACAGGTGTTTTCACATTCCTCAAGTCTGTGATGTCTTTTTACTTCCCTAAAATCTGAGCCCAAGTCCCCAGGAACAGCAGCTGGCTGTGAAGCCAATATATCATAGTGTTCAAACTGTGGAATAACAACTTTAGGGTCCATCATGTGATGCCATGACGTCTAAAAGACTGGCACTGTGAAAGTACAGAAGAACGTTTTAATGTCAAAAGTTTAATTAAGTGATTATGGATCACATTATTACATGAAATATTTAGTGTTATAACAAGATAAGTAGGTATATTATTATGACATGTTATAACATAAAAAAATTCTTTTTAAACTTTTCACGTTATGAGCTGATATTGATCAGGTTTTGTTTTTCTGGCCTGTCAATTCTTAATGTCCTCTGTTCATGCTGCAGTTGTACATTTATTTTCACTGTGTGAGAACTAAAGAAGAAAAAACAAAGTCTACACACTAGATAATGCTCCCATAAATATTTTGGGAGCAGCATGCTCTTCATTAGTCTGATAAAGAGCATGTTGCTCAAAACTTGACCTCTTTGGTAATTAGATTACATATTTATAGGAGCATATTTTGGTGTGTGGACTTTGCTTTTTCTTCTCCCCCAATATGTCTTATCCAGCTTTGAGTCTTTTTTTTTCGTCTGGATGTGCGTGCTGAGCTAACTGTGTGAGAACTGAAACATGTGACATCATTTTTGCAAGTCTTATGATCAAGTCAAGTCTTATGATCATGCAGCAACACTCTCTTAAATGTCTCATATTTTCTCTTAATGCTCTGATAAGAGAAAATATAAGAGAAGTCAACTCCAGATGTACCAAACGTTCTTAACCATTCAAATCTGCTTTTCCCCGGGTGTGTTCAATGATGAATCCCACTTAATCATAAGTCAGCTATTAGCACAGGTAACACCCCCTAAAAACTATATAAGGGTAGGATTTGTGCCGTGTGCAAAGACTCAGACACATGGCCAAGACTGGAAACATGATGCCAAAAAAGGCTGCATGAAGAAGGACTTCTGCAGCAGTGGAATTGTTAAATTCACTTAAACAAAGTAAATGTGATTTCAGGGAAATGCATTGAAGTATTAGAAGTAAAAGTTTGCATGCAAAAAATGTTTACATAAATTTAAGAAATCAGAACAATAGGAAAAGCTGCAGGTCCTCACACATACAGTGTATATAAAGCTGGAACCATGAAACCTTTTTTTGCATTAAAAATGACTTCCACGTTTCCAAAAAATAGCTGACAATTAATGTTCTAATTGATCGACTAACTGTTCACTGAGACTAGCTGCACTTGTATACTTTCATATGGTTTCATTCATTCATTCACTCATTGTCTGTAACCGCTTGTCCTCGTAAGGGAAGCGGGGGGGGGGCTGGAGCCTATCCAAGCGGTCATTGGGCGAGAGGCGGGGTACACCCTGGACAGGTTGCCAGACTATCGCAGGCCTTTCATATGGTCTGAAAATTTAATTTGTAAAGCAGTTATTAAATAACTGTTGTGAAGTAGAAAGTGAAATATATCCCTCTGAAGTGTAGTGCAGTAAAAATGGCATGAGATTCAAATACTTTAATAACACAAAAGCTCTTCAGATTTGTACTTAAGTATAGTACTTGAGTAAATGTTCTTAGTTACATTCCAGCCCCGGGAGAGTAGTTATAATAATTTCATCATTATAATGACTCTAAAATGTCATTTAAATTTCATTAAATTATATTCATGCATTTTTTGTAAATATTCTTCAAATAAAATACCTAGTTTTCCTTGCGCTGGTCAACAATATGTGGTCTGTGAAAATGAGATGTTTTTCTCTTACCAAGGTCAGAGTGCTCTCCACCACTCGTAAAATGTTCCCTTAGAGAAGACCAAAACGAAAACAAAAACAAAAAAAACCACTGATGAATCCCAACAATCAGTGGGTACTGACAAAGTAAGAAAAAATCATGTATATGAACAAATTAAGAGAGAATTTGCTCGTATATCGTTTCTTGCATGACCCAATGTGTAAGACTTGGCAGTGCTGCTACTGGTTAGGTTTCATTATTTTGGTAATCTTGCAGGATATCAGGCAAGAGGTTTTTAAACTCACAACTTGTCAAGTAGCCCATTGGTGACCTGTTGCTGGCAACCCATGATGTGCTTACTCTGTATGTTTTATTAAATTAATTGTTATTATTAAAATAAACAGTTTCTTAATCCTGTTGTGTTGCAGCCAACAGTGTAACTCTAACATCTGCTGTGACTCCTCCACAGGAGGCGGCTCTGCGTTATGGCACCAAGACTCCTCGCTACCTCCACATCGCCAGCAACAAGACCAACCGCTGGGGTCACCAGCGCTCCTACAGGCTGCAGGTGTTCAGCTTCACCGGGGACCACCTCCCAGAGAGCGAGCCAGAGGAGAGGGCCATGTCCTGGGCCAGGTGAGACTGGACAGGCGCAAAGTCAAAAAAAAGAAAAAAAACATACATTCTCAAGTGTTAAGATTTTTATTCATTTTCATAGGACTAGGAATAAGATCTCCAGCAGGCTCAAGTTAAACTCTTAAAGCCTCTGGAAACATGGCTTGAAATAGTAAGAATGCACATGTGACCAAATCGCTAGATTGTTGCCTTGAGCCTAAGAACTCGAGGAGTATTACTTGATATTTTTAACATGGATTCTCAAGGGAAGAGCAGGAAAAAAATGTTTAAAAAGGACAAGTAAAAGGGTAACCCACACTTTATTCTACTGATGGTCTAACCACACCCAAATCAACCCAGCTTCAGGAAACTGAAAAAACTAAAATGAAAATATTTCAAATTTGGATTGAGGCTGATGTCTGATCATTTTTGATGCCTTTAATATGCATGTAAGACCCTAAATTCAATATGAATAAAGGTTTTGGTGATTTGGGTTCCCAGAAGCTGTAAACATAATTCTATTTACACTTAAAGCCAGTTCTTGCTATGTAGTATGGAAAGTAACAACTGGAGGACGAGAGCCCCAGAGAACAGGGAAGCCCTGGACACAGACTGTCTGTGTGGACATTAGTTTTTTTCTGGCTTAGAATTAAGCGGGGGGGTGGGGACTACGCACGACTAGGGACAGGGTTTTGAGGGGGATTTTGTCAGTTCTCCTACTGTTATCGATACTATCAGTTCTTATCATTGATTAATACTTACTTTTACCCTGGATGGACATCAGATTTCTTGTTCTGCATTCAGATGCCTGTCAAATGCATTCAAATGTTGAAACGTGAGCAAATTGATTTGATTTTCTTTAAAAAACATTTGTGAAAAAGCAATCAGCAACTTGACACGAAAGGTCCTGCAAAATGTTACAAAAAATGTAAAAGTTGAAAAGAAAATGACCTGAAAATCAGTTTTACAGAAGAAAGAGAAAAATCAGTAGAAAATCATTAAATAACTAGGGAAAATCTATTTTTTAAAAACATTTATTTAGAATTATTATAATTCTATATTTAAAATTAGGTTGTGGCAAATAAAATCTCAATTTGTTATTATTATTATTATTATTATTATTACTACATTAATATTTAAATGTAACATTTAAAAGACAATTCTTTCTTTGATCACTTTTTCAGTCTTTTATTGTGCTTGCTCTTTTGCTTTTCTTTTTTTGTGCTAATTTCAGGTCATTGTAATTTTCTTGTAAATTAAATTTAAAAAGATGAAGGTGATTTCTTTCAGTGTAAAGAGTAAATGTCCAGTGTGAAGGATTTAGTAGAACCTTGAGGTACCCCTTTGGCAATTGCAAGAGGGATGACAGCGAGCTCTCCTCTTGTACATATTGCACTCTGTCTGATAAATAATTAACAAAGCAACCAACAGCTCTGTCTGATAGACTACTTTGACGTAGTCTCTTTATTAATATTTTGTGATCTACTGTATCAAAGGCCTCAGATAGGTCAATAAACAAAGCAGCACAATGCAGATCACGATCCAACAAACGTACAATATCTTTGACATTTTTGACAACTTCTGTTTTTTGTATAAATATTATTTACATGTAAAAAGTCTTTTACCTGCTCGAATACTAAAGATTCTGATATTTTGACAAAGGCTTGTCCAAGAGCTTGGAGATGGATAGATTTATAGGTAGGTGAAATTTTATTTAAAGATACATGAAGATTAAAGAGGTATGTAAGCGGAGAAGCAATAAAATCAGCTCCTGGCTTTAAAAAGTCAGGACGGCACTAAATTCCACATCAGCCTACAGAAAAATGCCATCCCCAGGGCATTTTATATTTTATTTTATTTTATATATATATATATATATATATATATATATATATATATATATAGATATAGATATATATAGATATATAGATATAGATGTATAGATATAGATATATAGATATAGATATAGATGTATAGATAGATAGATGTGTAATATACATTAGCAAACATTACAGTTTTACTGTACACTCTAAAGCATTATTTTGCATCAATACTAACTAGATGTTGGTCCATAGCCATAATTCGGGGCCTGCTCTTAAAGTAGCAATGCAGACATGATGGGTTCGGAGGTCATGGTAGTAAATTTTTTTGTAGCACTCTCATGCAGGCACTGGTATTCATGTTCAGTTATTGAGTTCAGTTAACCTTTCTTAACCATAATTCAGATCTTTCCCAAACATTAATTATGGTGTTACCATGCACAGATGTTGAAGGAAGTGAGAATTTTAGAAATGTTGGCATTTGACAAAAAAAAATGTCATTGCACATAATCTGTGTATAACTGTAATCTTTGTACTTGGTTCTGCTGTCCATCAAAAGCCATCTCTCTGCTCCTCTTCCGTCTGTCTCCAGGTATAAGGTTGCCATCACCACGCATAAGGACTTAGAGCAAACCAGCAGCAGTCTGTACAGTCAAAATAACATCTGGAGTCCAGCTGTTGACTTCAGCAAGTACATCGAAGACAACGAAAGCATCGAAGACAAGGTATGTTGAAACAGAATCTGTGTGTAAAAATGGTAAAGTACAAACACATGTTAACGTAGGAAACTGTTAGCTGAAGGAATTTGCATGATGTGTGTTGAAATGTGCTTGCAGGACCTGGTTGCCTGGATTACCACCGGCTTCCTCCACATCCCCCACTCTGAAGACATTCCCAACACGGTTACCGTGGGAAACGGGGGCGGGGTCCTGCTGCGGCCTCACAACTACTTTAATGAGGACCCATCCATCCACTCTGCTGATGGGGTGTACATTGACCCAGGCAACGAAGACAGCTGTGACAACAACAGGATGGCCTGCCTCGCTAAAGAGACCTGCAGCCCTGTCTTTGAACCCTTCACCTACAACGGTTTCGAGGGAGTCATGAAGTTTGAGGAGTGGGAATGATTTATTGAGCGCTGCTCGGTGTTAGCCCTGGTGAACTGTTGTCAATGTTACCATGTTTATAAATGAAGTTTGGGACAAGTAATGAGTTGCGCTACATGTGATTTAAAGTCGCAACAGGCAAGAAATTGAGTTAAGTAATTTTTCAGTAATTTAGAAAACATGCTAATTTGCTTTGTTTCCAGAAGTAGAAAATCAATACTACTTTCTTGTTTGTTTATTACAGATCTGGAGTCAGGCTATGGCTAGCTTAGCTTTAACATAAAGACTGGAAGCAGGCAGAAACAGCTAGTCTGGCTCTATCAAAAGTAGGAAAAAAAACCTCTAAACTTAATCTTTACACAAACAAATATGTAAAATAAGTCAGTTTATGGGAAAGTTCAAAACGTTTTCATCCCAAGTCATCACATATTGCTGCTTTGTCAGTTGACTTCGACATCTACACATTATTCTCTAGGTATCCTTCTGCATCTGCTGTTGACATTTTTACATGCCGCTACCGACATCGCAATGGCAGCAAAATTATGCTACAAAAGCATGTGGTTTTGTTTAGGCAACAAGAGCACATGGCAACCAATGCCAGTATGTCAACAAAAGCACATGCTTAGGATTATGCATCAAAGGCATGGATAGTAAAGTAAGGCAAAAAAGGCACATGGTTAGGTGTAGAAAATTAAACATCACAGATGGGAAGTATACAATGGACTTACACATGAATGTCTGGGGTTTGTTGGATACATCACCGCCCCTCCTGCCTGCCCAATAGGGACCACCTTTGTGCTCCTTAACACCGTGATAACACCACAACTGGTTCTGTCCGGCTGCATTCTCAGCGGACGATGCCCAGTGGCCTGTTTTGGCATCATGATCTTGAGCCAAAATCATTGCAAAAGCAGCAGTATTTGATGACTTTGGAGTGAGAATAAGCTGGGAGGTTACACGCTTTAACAATTTCCTTGTAGGGGTGGGGAAAAAACATTCATTCAAGAAACTTTTTTTCATTTTTTGTTTGATTTTTTTTAATGCCTGAATCAATTCAATTCAATTGTGGACTTTGCAATTTTTAATGTGGTAATCTGTGACTAAATGTGACTTCATATTCATTTCAGGAAAAACAACCCAAATTCAGCCAGCCCAGTGCAAACTCCCCACCGGATTAGGAAACTTTCAATTGCTGCCGTTACACAAATTAGACCCAACTCACTGTGAACCCCAGTGTTAGGGTGGCTAGTTAGTATGTTAGCTCGTTAATTTATGTCACATTTGTGAAATGATAAAGAGAATGAGCAAGGCCAATCAGTGTGCTGCGTACGGCTCTACAACAGAATCTGATTTTACCCATTTTAAATACTAATAAAAATAAAAAAATCAATCAGTGTTGACATTGTGGCAGTTGCCGCAAAGTAATCAATGTATAATAAACACTGCAAGCTTGATGAGCAGGGAGAGCTACATGTAGCTGTTTCAGTTTATTCCTAAAAGTCTATATTTTTTTTATCCATTATATCGTATCAAGGCTAGGCTACATTTTAGTAAGTAATTAAGTATGAAAAGTATATTTTCATAAAGCAGCTTTCACATAATAAGTTCACAAAGTGCTTCACTGGAATAAAATTGTTAAAAAATAAGCCAAATATAAGTTATTAGTAAATTTACCAGTTTTCTATGCACAATATGATGCTGCTGAAATATATGTCACAAAGCATGACTGACATGAGATGTACATTGTTTTTGGAGCTATGTCTCATGATATACAATATCTGTTTCTATTATTGCTGTGCCCCCCCTCCCCCTCTCTCCCCCGCTCTCTTTCTCTTTCCTTTTTGCCATGATTGTATTTCATTTGCTATTTACGACATCTATTGCACATCTGTCCATCCTGGAAGAGGGATCCCTCACTATCCTCTACCGCTCTTCCTGAGGTTTCTTCCTCTTTTTTTCCCCGTTACAGGGGTTCTTTTTCTGGAGTTTTTCCTTGGGTGATGTGAGGGTCTAAGGGCAGAGGGATGTCGTACACTGTAAAGCCCTCTGAGGCAAACCATGTTTTGTGATAATGGGCTCTATAAATAAAACTGACTTGACTTGTAGCTGGAGATGCTACACAGATACTTTTTATCGAGCATGTTTATTAGCTAAGCTAAGATGGTATACATAGTAAACATTTAGTACGTTTACATGCACAGTTCAGTGGAGCTTCAATTACAGCTTGATTAGGCCATTTAATTGGACAACTGTCCTCGTCCCAGTAAACAAGCACAGGGGGAGAATCCATTCATTGATGAAAGTATGTTCAACTCTGCCATGGATGGTGGAGATATGACCCCTTTCATCTAGTTGCTCTTGGTAGTCAGTAGTTGCATTTGTAAAACTAACTGAAGTTTATTTGTCATCTTTAGAGTACAGAAAAAAACAACCAGAGTTAGACGTTATGCCATTACTTGACCAATTTTACATGAGAGAAATATCTTAGCCTACTTAACACACTTTTGATTGCAAGACTGTTTGCTGCAAATTAATACTTTATCAGAAATGATTGTTGCCTGGGATTTATTGCTTTTTCAAAACCTAATGATTGAATTCTCAGAAATGTTATCTATGGTTTGAGCTTTTGCATCGGTTGTATTTACAGTAATCAGTGTTTCCTCTAGGATTTTTTTCAGCAGCGGGGGCAGGCTCTCCAGGGAGCCGTGGCGGCGTAAACAATTGACGCTTTTTAAAGGCTGAATGTAAAAATAAAAAATAATAACAAAAATTCAACAATAAGATAATAAAAACAATAAATAATAATTTCTTGATGGGGCTGTAATCAGTGGCAAAGTTTGCACCCAGGCTCAGAACAATGGATTTTTCTTGGTTTTTTGTAGAACAGCTCTAAGGCTCTGTTGTACGGAAATTCCCCAAGAGGTGGCCCATTGATGCTCAGCAGCATACATGCTGCAAGGTGATCCCCTGCAGCCTGTTTCTCAAGTCAGTCTTCACCTACAAATAGAAACAATAATTTTTTATTTTTTTTATTTATTTTTTTCAACCCATTTAGGGTCCCAGCCTGATAGCCTGTGTTTCCCTTTATGTTTTTCTCCTCTACTCTCATCTCTCTCTCCTGCACCATCACTTTGCTCTCCTGCTCCTTCACTCGGCACTCCCCCTCCTGTACTCTGCTCTCCTTCACTTTGTTCCACTGCTCCTCCCTGTCTGTTACTTGTCTTATACGATTACATAAAACATTAACGTTAGATAATTTACACTCACGTCACATTTGATTACAAGTGTGAACATAATTTTTTACCTAACCATCATAATTTGAGTCAGTAAAAAGGCTAATGATACCTGACTAGCGCCATCCTCATCAGGTGTCTTTCTCTTCTTTGAAAAATATTTGAACAAGCTCATCTGAAAATGCAGTCAGCAGTTACATCATGGCGTGTATATCGCTTAATGCTATCAATTAGTTTACTCACATTAGCGACACTGAGTTGAGTTGGCACCGGGCCCAATTAACTTAAGCTACGTAACCTTAGCTGGCCATCAATATTTTGCGAATGTTTATTTAACTAATAAAATCTATTATAAGTTTTCTTAAGCTAATAAGTCTACCTTTTCTCCGATAAGTTGCACGCTGTTTTCAAGCCGACACTCCTCTGACTCTCCGACCTGATGCCTGGATGCCAGTAGCTAATTAACGTGGGCACCAATTAGTTCTGCTGGGGGGTGGGAGGGGGCGGTGGTATCTACCCCAAAGAGTAGATAAGGAACGAGATAGTTATCTGCCTCAGCACTCGCGACACCCAACGCAGTGCAGGACTGTGCTGTGATGCGGCGGTGGTGTATTTGCAATTTAAAAAAAAACAAAAAAACAACCAAAAAAAAAACGACATTTGAAGGAGCGGTGGGTAGGATTTAGGAGTGGCGGGCCGCCACTCCTAAATGAGTGTAGAGGAAACACTGGTAATGTTTGCAATCACACTTGTTATGTCAGCAATCACTTTTTATATAAATTCCAAATGGCCCTGGAAGAGGCCTTCTTACTTATGAACCACTGTGATATTAACTGTGAGATAAACTGACACTGTAGCGTCAGTTGTGTGAAAAAGTGTGCACTGACAAATATAACCATCCAGTTCGAAGCAGGATCGCGGCCTGATGTGGCTCGAGGCTGGGACTACTGAACATCTGACTGATGTCTGATTCATTTTGTGTATTGTTTCTGCAGTGCAACATTCTGAGGAATGTATTGTTATAGTTGTTTCCTCTACAAAAAAATAAAAGAAGAGATTATTTGTCAAAGAAGGGTTCTGGAGGTCTGGTGGTGCTCAGATTGATTCTGCTAAGCTTTCATTCTTCTCTGTGAATTTCACTTGTGGGAGACAGGCAGTGACAGGATGTGAAAAACAAAGAAGAGCAGAGCTCCTGTGGAGAATCCAACAATAACCTGCACTCAAAGACCGAGTCGTGCCATGCTGAGACAGACGGCTTTTGATTCTCGCAGAAGAGACATAGACCTACCTTGATTTCATGGCCCTTACACTCAGTGTGTTTACATGATGTGTGAAAATGTTGAATTATTGTGTCAGTCCGACTGAAGTCAGTAGGGGGCAATTTACTCCTTCATTTACATGCCTCAATTGGACTTGAACTGGCCTGGGTGCCACATTTTGACCCAGAAGTCAAACAGCATAATTTGTAGGAGAAAGCCAGGAAAAGCAAACCAAGAAGAAAACATACGAAATCCACAGTGACAATGTTTTCACTATTCAACATGCAACCTGTTTGCCGCTTGCTAGCTTGCTTGGTATGTGATGTAATAGGTCAACCAAAACAAGGTCCAATAGCAGCTATCTGAAAATGAGGCATATTACCACCAACTGTGGCAGTCTGATATAGTTCCTCAATAAATCAGTTCTCCTCTGGTGTTGCACTGGGACAAGTGGTTCGTTTAAATGACCTAGCTGATATAACCATAGCTTGCCTTAACTGCGCATGTAATACATGTATACTGTCTGTCATATACTTGATAGACCACTAGTGGAAGAAATATGTTGATCCTTATGTGAACGTAACAGGATAGTAATGTGAAATACTATTATACCTGGGCTTTTTGACTTCTCATCAGGAAAAAAAAATACAAGCATTTCATTTACATCAACATATGCAGTTGTTGGTTTATGGGGTCAACAGGATCCAAAGTTTATATCTAAACAAGCATTTAAACCTCTGTTAAAGTAACATACCAGCCTGAATAAGTGTATAACAGAGAGCAGTTCTTATTCTCAGCAGACTGTAAAATAGCAGTTAAATGACCTCCACATCTCAGTACCAGATGATGCAAAAAATACTCATGGGGGCATGAGTGTTACAGCTCGAAAAGATCTGGAACTTGTCAGTAAGGAGATGGGCCCATGGGAGCAGGTCTGAGGTGAAAAAATTCTCATGAACACATCTGCAACGCCAGTCCAGTGCTGTTGAATTTAGTTAAATGTCTGAATACTGTGAGGGAAAACTTTTGACCTGCTTGTGGCGTAAGAAGAACTTTGAGGGGTCTTCAAAAACTAACATTGCTAGTATGTAGTAATGATACAGATATTGATCCAGTAATTTAATCCAATTTTCATTCTGAAGTCGTCAAATACTGCAGCATGTGCAGCGATTTCAGCATAACATCATGATGCCAAAAGTCATCTTTCATGGCTGTATGATATGTGGACGGACTATCTCAGTTGATAACGTGGTTGGATGGAACCTGTTGTTGACATCCTAGTGTTTGTTGCCATGTTCTTTTGTTGTGCTAATATAGTCCATCATGTGCTTTTGTTGACATCCTGTCACCAGTAGCAATATGCTGGAATGTCAACTTGGGATGAGAACGTGTTGGACATTTCACTCTGGATCACAAATTTAATGTCATGGTGGCACCAGAGGATTGGTCAGTGGATCACCAAAGTCAATGAATTTCCTCCTCTATGGACTACGAATGTCTTTATAAAATGTTATGTTAATAGGTAAAGTTCATCCAGTCATTGTTGTGATATTTCAGTCTGGCCCAAAGAGGTGCATCAATAGACCAGCTGTCATTGCGGTCTCTTGCTTTTAACATGGCAGGACAAGCATGCCACATAACCCACACAACAATGAGACAACAATACAAACAAGACAAAGCCAAAGCAATGTGTGTTTTAGGACAGATGGATGGATTTAGCTGTATAAGGTATAAAAGTGCCATAGAACTGTGACCAAAAAAAGTTAAAATCATAACCATAACTGGATGGTGACTGTCTTACATGTAAACTCTTTGCAAAGCATTCATTATTCACCATACCAATATTTCTTATATCTTCACTCACAAAGTACTTGATTTAGGTATTTAAGGTTTCCAGTAAGCTCCCTAAACACTTATTTTCATCAGACCAAACTAAATGGACGTAATAGGCCAAAACATACACCACAATCAGTAGCAGACATACTGCATTTAGACACGCAGTAGAAAAATCCTACAAATTACAGTACAGATTATGAAACTCCTTATTTTTCTAATAAAGTTTTCAGTTAGGTTACAGTCTTTGCTTACATAACTTAAAGTTCAGCTGAGGTTGATCCTCTGCCAATAATGGAATTCCTAGAAGCACAATACTGAATGAGTGTGTGTACTTGAATGGGTACAAACACTTTGCAAGCTGCTGATAGCATTTAGCACGCAAACAACACACAGGAGCATTATTAACACATCCTCTCCTGGCCAGTTTCCTGTCAGATACAATAGGCAACAGAGAGTTCAAGAAGGGGCTTAATACAGAGAGAGACAAATAAACAACAACAACAATAACAACAAACACATATCTCATATTTAAACCGGGGACATCTGTGACATACAGCTCGACATGAAGCTGTGTCTGTACCTGAAATGTCTTGTTTTTATCTTGTTTTTGTTTTGATTTTTCTTGAGCAAAAAGGGACCTATATAAATGAGAGGGTGGTTCTGCTGAGGACTGACAGGTGCATCTGACTCATAGATAGTAGTAACACCTCACAAACAGCCTTTTATATAAGCAGCCCGTCCTTAAAGATGCATAACTTGGGGTCTTAATAAAATTTAACATGCAGATGTCATGAACAAGTAAATTAACTATAGAGACCCAAAACATTTTAGTACCAGGATGTAATCATGTTGATTTCTTCTGTAAAGTTAGGATTTTTAAAACAGGGGTCTGTGGGGATTGACTCTGTTTCAGAGCCAGCCTCTAGTGGCCATTGGGAAAACTGCAGTTTTTGGAAGAATTGCTTTGACTTCATTTTTCAGCTTTGAAGGAAGCTGCTCATGTACACATGAAAAATCTTTCTTGTCAGTGTCTGTCTGTGGCTTAAAACTCATCAGTCACTTTGTTGAGTTGATAATATTGACAAAACCTGGAATAAACTTTGGCAATTTCCTTGCCAAAGGGACTCTAAAGTGCCTCCTCGAGCTCAAACTGTCTGCAAATAGGATGGGAGCTATCTGCCAAGATACTACTCACTTCCTTCCTTGTCCTTTCTGTACAGAATTGGGCCAAGGACTTTTGTGGCATGCCAACTATTTTGCCATTGACAAAATTGGTATATTCTTAGATGATGGTGACAGTACTAGGCAGGAAGATGACAAGTTAAAACACTCTGACCCATAGTTTTGTACACTAATTCTAAAATCTGCTGACTAACACACCCAGGCCACCAAGTTTCCAAGGAAGAAAGAGTCTCTGTGAGCACCCCCCCCCCCAAAAAAAATAAAAAAAACAAAACAAGATGACAACAGCAGAGATGCCAAACTCATTTACACAAACCAATGGGTGACATCATGGTAGCTACCTCCATAATTGTCTGTGGTCCAGTCCAGCAGAATGAGAAAATGAGACAAAAAGGTGCAGTCACTAGCGAGATGGTATAGTGGGTAAACTGTAGGCTGTTGCCACTTTTTATTTGCACTGTTGCATATTTACATTGCTGTGTATCACAGAGGCATTAGGCCTTTAGAAATTATGCAGAGTTGCATGTCTTGGTCAACTGCCAAGCAAATTCTGGTGCCTGTTTTCTTAAATCAAAATGAATCATCCACAATATCTCATGCCTTTTGTTACTTGCACCTTCTGGCTTCCTTATCAAATCAAAAGAAAAATGTATGTACTGTATTAAGAACTGGAAATATTTTACTGATTTGCAATAAACCTGTTTTCAATTTGCTCACTCCACTCAGTATTTCAGTGCGAAATATTTTCTGTGCACAAACTTAAATTTGTTAATGTCTGTACTACATTTGAAGGCAATCTGTCAAATAGTTGTTAAGCTCCCTAATATTTAAAAGAATCACATTTTAAGTTCTCTGTCTTGTTACTCCATCGAAGTGGAAGCCGTTGTAGGTGAAGGGTTCAAAGACAGGGCTGCAGGTCTCTTTAGCGAGGCAGGCCATCCTGTTGTTGTCACAGCTGGCCTCGTTGCCCGGGTCGATGTACACCCCATCAGCAGAGTGGATGGATGGGTCCTCATCAAAGTAGTTGTGTGGCCGCAGCAGGACCCCACCCCCGTTTCCCACGGTTACCGTATTGGGGATGTCCTCGGCGTGGGGTATGTGGAGGAAGCCGGCAGTCACCCAGGCAACCAGGTCCTGGGGAAAAAAAGAAAATAAAGAGGTATTAGGGAAGTAAATGGCTTGGTAGGTTTTATTAAATTTGTATGTTCTAAACACCTTTGCACACCTGGTTTTCAATGTTTTCGTTGTCTTCAATGTACTTGCTAAAGTCAACAGGTGGTGTCCAGATGTCATGCTGATTGTACAGACTGCCACAGCTGTGCTCCAAGTCCTTCTGCTTAGTGATGGCGACCTTATACCTGAGGAAAAAAAGTTAAGTGAGATTCCAGGGAGAGGAAAAACAACATGATGATAAGGTGACACTGTTTGCACACAAAAGCCAGAGAAAGGCGGGGAGTGCACAAAGTGATCAATCACTTTCGGTCTGTGATTTAAGGCCATAACATACCAAGCACACCGTCAAAGAACTAGTGGCAAAAAAGCCCCCTGCTGTGTCACCCTACATTGGTCAAAAGTTGCACAGAAACATCAAACCAACAACCAACCAGCACGTACATTCTACACCTGTATGAGAGGCAGTACCCCTCCATACCAGCAGATGACAGTCATCTGTAATAGTCATCAACAAAAAGAAAGCCAACAACAGTCAGCAAGGGCCATCAGTGCAGGATACACCGTGGCAACAAGGGCAGTGGGCCCAAGATAAGCAGATGGCTGGTGGTCAGCTTGGTGTGTCACAGCCTAAAAGCTTCTTTAGCCTCAAGTCTCAGGTCCCCTCACAGGGCGCTGGCCTCTCACCTGGCCCAGGACATGGCCCTCTCCTCTGGCTCGCTCTCTGGGAGGTGGTCTCCAGCAAAGCTGAACACCTGCAGCCTGTAGGAGCGCTGGTGACCCCAGCGGTTGGTCTTATCGCTGGCGATGTGGAGATAGCGAGGAGTCTTGGCATCATGACGCAGAGCTGCTTCCTGTGTGATGACAAACAAATGACACATGTTGGATAGTGTGGTTGGAGGTGACCTTTTTGTCAGATTTTTTCCCCACATTTTCTCACAGTTGTGAATGCATCACCTGTCTTATATCCTCTGACTAAGCAGCAACCTCCGAAGCTGAAAAACAAAGTCAAAGCAATAGTGCCAAATGCTGCAGTTCCTCTAATGGCCACTTGAGGCAGGTGCTAAAACGGATGTCAATCCCCATAAATCCCCATGTGAGAATGCCAAACTTTACAAACTTTGTGGTTTATATTTTCTTCCCTCTGACACCAGACCAAATTTTATTACAATTTTGTTTATTAGCATGTTTTTATTTTGACCAATACGTGTAATTACAGGTTGCAGCTGAAATTGAGCTGGATGACCTTGTGCTAATGTTAAGTTTCTGTTCATGTGTTTGTGTCCACTTCCTGTTTGATGTTGAAATGTGTACTCACTAGCTGTGTTCTAAACCGTCCCCTCTGTCACTCACTCACTATTAACTATGTAGTGTGTATCAAATAGTGCACTATATAGGGAATAACCAAACGAAATTTCGGACACTACATTGGAATTTTTTCCCCAGGAAATACACGACTGCATTGCACTGTGGTAGACGGGAGTTGAATGTAGTGTGCATCGTATGTACACCCAAATTTTCTGTGCATTGTGAGCATTTTATAGTGCACTAAATAGTGAATGAAATTAACAGCAGAGAATTCGGACACCACTACAAAATGGCAGACACACTATATAGTGCACTGTATCTGTGATAGAGAACAGTCTCAGACACAGCTACTGTGTTTGGTGCTAGTTTTACTTCCTGAGTTTCCTGCCTCTTTTGATCACCTCATGTGTGTCACCTGTGTCTTATTTCACACAGCTGTGAGTAGTTAATGATCAGCCTTTGTGTATTTGAATCCCAGGGTTTCCTCCCTTCAGTAATATTCACCCCACCACTCCCCACCCACATACACACCAAAAAAAAAAAAAAAAAGAAAGGAACTTGAACACGATACATTTCAAGCAAGGACTACCCAACTCCCCATTTCCCATATAGTTAAATAAAAGTAACAACAATTAAACACATTAATAAAAAAATACAAAAAATAAATGAATAAAAGAAATAAAGAAAAATACTAAAGGAAAAACACACAAAAAAATGGGTCACAGTTATGGTGGTGGCTGCCATGTCTTCAACAAAGGAAAGAAACAGGACTTGTTTCTTGTGTGATTTCCCTGAACGGATTTTTTCTGCCTTTGCTGACTGCCTAAGCAAAGATTTGGATTTGATAAACTGTTCTTGGTATTTTTTTTTTTTCTCTGCATCTGAGTCCCAGTTTTGTGCGAAAGTGTTAAAAACCATACCTTTCTGCAGCTATAACTATTACTGCTACAATGTTAAATAAAAATGAGACTGCACCTGCTCTGTTTGAAGCTGTTTCTCCACCACCTTAGGAATCATGGCGTGGCGTTCAGGCATCCAGGGCAGTGAGACATTCACAAACTCCATGTCTTTGGTTTGGAAAACATTCTTCACTCCTGGAGAAGTGACATTCAGTTGACTGCATGTTATTTTAACTTTACTTTCTGCAATTATGCCTAGTTGTAGCTTTTGTTCAATTATATTTAAAAAAAATAGATTCTGACATGCTTAAAGTCCTCAAGATTCCTACAACACTCACCTAAAACATCAAGATCCACTTTGAAGTTGACAAAATGGGTGTGGATATTTCCGGTGACATTTTCAGCCACTTGGTGACCGAATGTAAAACTGTTATTTGACGTAGAAGATGAGCCAATGTAGCCAGTGGCGTGCACCTTGGCCTCCACTGACCCACTCTGGTAGAAAATGAAATCCCACATGTAGTCATAGTTTCCTATGGCTGTGATGGTCCTGAACACTAAGGCACTGTTTGCTAGTCCTCCATAACTGTTGTAGAATATCTCTGAGAAGTGCCTCCGCAGAGGAGAACCTGTGTTGTGCTCAAAGACACAAATTGAGTTTCTGAGTCGGCGTGGAACACCAGTGTCCATGAAATGGAACGTGTCTATGTATGTAGCTGAATAAGGGCAGTCGACCCCCCTGACCAACTCATAAGCACACCGACCAATGCCCATGCTTCCATCAAGGAACTTGGTGAGCATCATATTTGGGGTGACAGACCCGTAGACTGACATGGCTTCTTGAACGCTTAGCTCATAGATGATCCTCTCCCCTCTGAAACGAACATCAAAAACTCTCATGCCTGTAAGTGGGCTCAGACCAAAGGCAAAACTCCAGTCAAGATATACGATGTGGTTATTCTTCACACTGTATCGCTTACCATGGACATAAAACTGTTGGGGTCCAACACCCGTGGGTTTCTGTTTGGGTTTGAGTGAGGCGTAATTCGGCACAGGTTTGTAGACAACTTTATCCACAGTACCTGCCTCATATTGCTGCTTCAGTTCCATTATACTGTCAAAGTACTGACCATTATAAAGCACTTTAATCACGCGCCAGGACAAAAAATTGGTGCTTCTGTGGTCGAAGAAGATCTCGAACGCCACAGGGTGGATAAAGAAGCCTTCCACCTTTCGACAGAGCACAAGCCAGGTCTGTCTGTCCCCTGACTTCACTCCTCTGGGCATGCTTTCGTAAAAAGCAGGACTTGAGGCTGCGTCTATACCAAAACTTTCACTCAGCAGCATACTGATTGGTTTAAGTACACCTTTCAGAAAAATTTCTCTACCAATGTGTTCACCAAAATGTATTGGACGTGCAGTCAAAGGGATCTCTCTTTTATATCTCTCAAGGGTGACATCACGGTGGTAGGACGGGTTGGGGAGAGGACCCACTACATATTCCTTTACGTTGTTCTTAGTGCCATGAAAAACCACTGCAGTTGCCTCTCTTGTTGGCTTAGGTCCGTTGGTATCCAGATGGCGCAAGACATCCTTTTTTTTTGGCAGGGAGAGATCAATCATATACAGGTAGTCGACGAAAGGAGGTAAAGCTGGTTCAATTGAGATGTTCATCCCTGGGATCTTGGTCATGTAGTCGCGCACCTGTAGAAACTCTTCCACTGAAAGGTCTGCAAAGACGACGCTGCGATCATCATGTGGTGCATGTTTTACAGGATTAACCTGTTGAGCAGGGCACGTTGGAGTGCGTTGGGTATTGAGCCATATCAGGACACAGTTGCCTATTAACGAGGCAACAACTACAAGAACCAGAAGGCCTTTTAGGATATTGCAAATAGTTTTAGAGACCATTTTTCTGCAGCTGTAAAAATCGATATAGTTAAGCAGAGGAAGTGATAGATGCTTAAGAGGGTTCTGTAAAGGGGCGAGGCCACTGACTTCAAAGGCTGCTTTTACAACCTGAGAGGTGTTTCTTTTGATAAGACCAATAGCAACAAAGTACCCATATATTGCAGTTGCTGATGAATATTGATTAACATAAAAAGAGACAACAGTCCGTGCAAATGGTATCAAGTTGGGATTCAAGCAGGTAAATTTGTATGACAAGTTGTTCCCAATATTCCAATAGCTACAAGAGGTCATACAGAAGTGATATTGGAAAAAACATTGACACAAAACTTTGGATTTTCAACTTGGGTCATATTTTTAGTTCTAGAAATGGCAATGTCTATGTATTTTACGTTTTGATTCAGGCTGAAATATTCCAAGAACTAATGACTGATTTCCATGACATTTTGTATGTACAGTATATTCTTGGTGCCAAATAGATGAATCCTCATAAGTGATCACTGACTTTTCATCAAGCATGTTTTCATCAAGATATTCTTGGTTTTGAACAATCCAGTATGTCTCAAAAACTATTGGTGGGATTGTCATAACCTTTGGTACGGATATTCAAGGTCTCCAGATGATGCCTGAAATCATTTGGAAACACCCTAAGTATTCATCCAGTGCCATCATCAGGTGGAAGATTTTATAGTTATCCAATTAAATATGTAATTATCTTAAGTTTATGGGCATGCACAAACTTTGTTGATTCCTGTAGTGCCACCATGAGGTCAAAATTGAAATATAATTCTTATCAGCCTGAGCTGTTCTTTGTGTTTAGTGATTATTAGAAATATTATCATGCTAACAGGCTAAACAAAGATAGTTACACACACTGACTAAAGGTGATGCATGCTGATAGTTAGCAGTTAATGTTAAAGGGTTTATATGTATTTAAGTAATCAGGTTACTCAAAGAAATCTGGTGATACAGGAAATTGGAAAATGCAAACCAACTTCATTTTGGAAGTATGGCTTTTTTTAATCTAGTCGGCCATTGGTCTGTGCACTCTCATTTTGAAGTCTTTTGTTTGCATTTCGTCTGTTGCCATTTTTTTTTAAGAGGAACTTTGGCACTTTTGCATTGAATTCATTTTTCAGTCACAGATGTTGCTCTTGTGTTGGAGCAGACTTAAGATGCAATGAGAGGACAGGCAGACAGACAGAGCTTTTCCTCACAGTGGTAATGTGTTTGAATTTTGGATGGTATTGTTTTACATGCGAAAAATTTTGTGAAATGACCTCTCCTTTCATCCTTTTGGTGCTCTGTTGCCATTTTCTCAAGACTTTGTTATGCACACATGAACCTGTAAAAAGCTGATTAGACAGCTGACCTCAATACATCAACATTCTCTAAAGGGGGATTTACCTGGGAAAATCAGGTGACTCTAACCCCTTACCTGGATCACAAGAACCAGGTTTCTCATTTACATGACCTCTAAGGTATCCCAGTTATTAACATGCATGTAAACACCAACCTGCTAAAGAGATCTGTAGAATTTTGTTACACATTACAACAGTACATCTCAGTTGTAAATGTATTGTTTGATTAATTTACAACTTGGGTCAGAGCAAGACTGAAAGGCAGCGACTGCCGTGACCACGTGATAAAGACAAAGGTTAGTTAGCAGGGTGGTCATAAACATTAACAATAGCATTAATGTTCTTTTGTTATAAATTGATATCCCTCTCTTATCAATCTGCTTGCACAGCATTAAAAATTTCAAAAGACCGATAAATTATTTACCCACAGCAATATAACCACAATGTGTGTAAGGGCTTAATTGTGTGTTAAGTTAATACATACGAGTCAACAACTTCACCAGGGGTCAAATTTCCAGATGTCATCACAATACCATCTGGACTGGTATGTAGCATGTTATCAAAGTATCATTTTCAAAAGCAGTACCTCCATCAAGTGTGGTATTGTGTAACTAGGTAGTCTTACTCAAGTACTGCAACTTAGTATACATTTTAGGGACTTAATTTGAGTATTTTCTTCTCATGCTGCTTTATACTTTACAATTACAATTACCATACAACTTACAATTTCCATTCACCCTGTCTGCAGTCTCAGTTGAAGTAACATGATTGATGAATTGACTGGTAATGTTTGCAACAAAACTGTGAACCAAAGTCTTGCTTAAGAACAAAAAAACATTTCAATGTCACTATAAGCAAAATTCAGACCCAGTTATATGACTGGACAGTGTTTTGTCAGTGTGCTAAACTTTGGCCAAATTATTATACCATAATTTTTATATTGTTTAAAATTAGTTACAGTGTCTATAATGTGAACTCCTAGATAGTAAATGTGCACCTGCATTTTTTTGTAGTGGTCCTAATAAGGTCGTACTGAAGTAGAATATCACAAGACATGGTTAAGCTATGCTTGAGTTAATTATTGAGGACTGCGTCATAAGATTTGTTTTATGCTCATAGCGTGAGCATCTGCAGAGATTGCACAAGTTATGAACGTGCAAAGAGGCTTTTATGGTCCTTTTATGGTATATTGCTCCACAGTGTCAAGGAGTGATTGTAATCAATAGTAAACCCTTACATGGTCCCGGCAAAGAACTGAGTCAAGTATTTGGAACAGCAAATGTGTTTAAATTCTTTAAAACCTGGATCAATACTAATTTTTTTGTGTTGTGCTCAAACACTTTCACAAGCTATTTAACCCTTCTAAGTCCGAGCAGATTTGTTCGATTTCTTTCTAAAAAACATGGGGAAAAAGAGCAGTGACCAACTTGTCCCACAGATTGCAGTGAATTAGTCAAAAGAGACAAAGAAAATGACCCGAAAATGAATTTTTACAAAGGCAGGAGAATAGTTTAGATTATCAACACAACAAAAAAAGAAACCTAGAGAAAAATGTCCAGAAAAGTTTTTTTCTTTTTTTTCTTTTTACTAATTTCTTGCTATATTTTGGACCATGTGTTGTCCAGATGCTCATAGTCTTCACCTCATGTTTTCAAAAGAAATCAAACCAGTGTGTTCTGGTTTCAAAGAATTAATGACATTAAGGTTGAGCAGTTGATTATCCTGTAAATGTGGTTGTAAAAATATTTTCCTAGAGGGGTGGGGACCAAGGGCCAAGTCATAATTTTGCAAGTCATGACTATGTCTCAAGTCTTTGCACTCGAGTCCCAAGTCAAGTCTTAGTCCTTACTTAGAGTTTGGAGTCCTAAAGAAATCATAGTGTGCTCTTCACCAACCTTCTTACCATTTTGACACATTTGAAGAAAGCTTGAATGCTTCTTAAAATTTGTATTTATTTTTTTAAACAAACTTGTTCAAACAAAACGTAATCAGAAAAAAGTAGAGCTGAAAATGTGCTTTCAGATCGCACTATTTGTACCACAGAGGAATGGATTTTGTATATTTCTGTCCTGCCTTGTTGTAATGAACACAAGGCATCGAGTATTTTTAGTTCAAAAGGCTTGAGTCCAAGTGTAGTCATTGGTGCTTAAGTCCAAGTTGAGTTTGTCAAGTCTTTTTTGATTTTGTCATCAAAGCCATCAAAGTTGTGACTTGAGTTCAAGTTAAGTGACTCGAATCCACACCTCTGATTACTCAGATCATTTCTTTCTTTCTGAAAGAAAGTCCCTATCTGTTCACAAATTACTTAACACAAAGGTGATTGAGCCTGCAACCCACTGATAAAAGTATTGCATTGTTGAAATGCAGATTTATGAACTTGGTGTTGGAAAAATTGCAAAAACTGCTGATGAAAATCCAGCTATTCCTATTGCTGCAGCTAAATATCAAAATCATTTAATTGGTAAAATGTGTTGACTTTTATTATGAAGTAGTCACATGTAGTGCACTGTGTTTATCGGTGAACAAAGCACAACTGCAACCACCATTTTTTCATGCCATGCGCAGCATCAAATCAGATCACGGCTGTTCACTTGATGAAAAACTCCCAATTATCATCTGACTTCTGTGTTAAAACATGATTTAGTTGGCTATCCTAGAACCCTGTGAATTAAAGTGTTAAACTGCAGTCGCTTTTACCAACGATAGCTACTTTGTCGCCAAATCAGCCACAACGGAAATCTTTGAGATTTCAACTTTAACGGGTAAAAAGAATATTACAGAACAGTTTTATGCAAAGTTAATAGGAATCCACGAATAATAGCGGCCTGCTGTTTATTGGCAGGTTTTGGCTTTCAAATGAAATATTGTAATTAGCGAACATGCTGATCAATTTTTGAACTTCTAAAAAACATCAACTTCTAAGCTGATGTGTATTTTATATTTTGTAAAAATCATAAATATTACATGTGCTGAAAAGCATTTTATGTATGTCTCCATCTGCTGGTGAGCCAGAATGCAGAATATGATGTCAGTTCCACCACAGAAGATACTTGATCACCAACATTAGGTGGGAAAAAAAAAGTGGCTGTATCGATATCAGTTATTGGGCAAATGAGTTCTTGAATACTGACATATCGGCAAAAAGTCCAGTATCTGCATTTGGGACACACAGTCACAGACTCATATTATGGCTTTTACTTTTTATTTGAAATTCGACACACTATTCAGGATCAAACATAACAGAAAATTTAAGGATAGACACAGACACACAGTTTTTCTAAGTCCATGTTATCATCATTCGGTACATTCTATAATTCCACTGAAATAAAAGAAAACAAGGCTTTGGAAGTCTGAGTTATACAAATCAAGGAGATGTTTTGAAAAGTTGTACATTTTTTTGTATAAAATTCATTCTCTGTGTTTCCCTCGACATTGTTTGCTTCTGAGGCGCGGTGGAAGGCTGGACAGATTTTGCACATCAGTTTAATCTGATTGAACTTTGCACAAAGTGAATGGGGCCTGGTCACTCAATGAATGACCATGAAAAGACCTCAAGTTGTTCCTCAAAGAAGGAACAGAGTGAAACTTGACTGTGACTGTAGCTATGATGATTTTGAGGTAAGGCTACAGGGGTTTCATTACAATTTATCTATTTATTTCAAATTATGAGTTAGTTTGAGTTAAAGCCTGCACTTACATGCACAGAGGTCTGGTCCTTTATCACTTTGTTCATGAAAAAAAACTTAACATAAAAGACACATTTTGCATGCACTTACAAATGTTTGCTAACTTTATTGTGTCATTTTCCATTGCACTGTCAAGTTGCAAAAGGTTTCTTAAAGCACCAGGCTGAATAAAATACAAAACCCTATTATCATAGCGTAATAAAACAGGTGAAAACTGAAGAGTCCAAATTATCATTTATTTAAAACTAACAATTTTTAGATGCAAACACCTGTATTTGGCTATGCAGGGCTTTTAATTAAAAACATCAATAATAATAATAAAAACAGATGTATGAAACCATAGACACACTGCAGTTGCTGCATTCAAAAACATGAGATTTGACAAAACATTTTGAGTTCCGGTTCAAGCCTGCGTGATCAAAACAGACATACATGTAGGAACATTATTTGGTGTGCGTTTCTATTGTGTGGAGCAACAAACATCCTGCAAGGTTACTTTTGTTTTTGAGCATCTCCAAGTGTCACTGTTGTATGCCTCCGTGCACCAGTCAAGTTGCACATGCACAGTTTACATCTATGCTTGTAAAAAACGTGGATGCTTCACACACCTCTTCCCCCCCGCAGCACAGATCTCTACAATCAACACAGTTTTAAGATTACAGTCACCAATTCAGTATGTCACCAAATGTCCCCCCCTCTGTTCCTGAATTATGACTTTGAGCGATGTCACCGTGAACTTGACCTTTGACCTTTTGGATAACAAATGTCATCACTTCACCATTATATCCTCTCAGACATTTGTGCTGAATTTTGTGCTAATTAGTTTATGACTTCTAAGTTAAGGCCAAAAACATGTGTTTTGGGGTCACGGTGCCCCTGACCTTTGACCACGAAAATCGAATCAGTCCATTCTTGAAGCCAAATAAATATTTGTGCCAAATTTGAGGAAACTCCCTCACGGCCTTCTTGAGATACTGCGTTCACGAGAATGAGGTAAATGCAAAGTCACGGTGCCCTCTGAACACCAAATTCTAATCAGCTCATTGTTAAGTCCAAGTGGACATTTGTGTCAAGTTTGAAGACATTCCCTAAAGGTGTTCTTGAGATGTCATTTTCACCAGAATGAGACGGATGTAAGGTCATGGTGACTTTGACACTTTTTTTGTAATCTGGTACAAATGTTTATTTTGGACTTAACAATGAAATATCCAGTTTTTTAAGGTTCAAAGTGCATTCACAAGAATAAGACAGAGTCGCAATTATTTGACCTTTGACCTATAACCACCAAAATCTAATCAGTTCATTGTTGAGTCCAACTGAATGTTTTTGCCAAATTAAAAAACAACAACAACAAAACAAAAAAAACAACCCTTAGTGTTCTTTCAATACCGCATTGACAAGAATGAGACAGACAAGGTCGAGGTTACTTGACCTTTGACCTATGACCACCAAAATCTAATTAATTAATTGAGTCAGAGGGATCGTTTGTGCCAAATTTAAAATTATTCCCTTGGTTTTCTTGAGATATCCCATTCATATGAATTAGGGGCAAAGTCAAAGGTGACGTTGACCTTTGACCACTGAATGCTAATGAATTTATTGTTGAGTCCAAGTGAAGGTTTGTGCCAAATAAATAAAATAAAAAATCCCTCAACATTCGTGAGATATCGCACTCACAAGAACGAGACAGGCAAAGTCACAGTGACCTTTGACCTATGACCACCAAAAGCTAATCGATTCATTGTTGGGTCCAAGTGAATGTTTGTGTCGAATGAAAAAAAAAAAAAATCCCCCCTGTTCTTGAGATGCCATGTTCACAAGAAAGGGACAGAGGGAAAATTTGAAAAGGACACTGGGAGAAATAACGAATGTTCTTCATGTCAAGTACAAGAATTCTCCTTGAGGAATGAAGACATGTGATATACGGTGTACATGACTCCTTGTTTGTCAGGATAACTAAAACACTGCGTCTGAGGAACTGCAGCTGCTCTCTGACGCACTGAGGAAAGCAGTCTGCGTCTTATCTGACAAGAGGCGTCCCCTGACAGTTTCAGGCCAGTTGGGGGAGGACTGGGTGGAGTTGAGCGTCTTAAAAATCCATTTTTTTTTTTTCCTTGGATAGCGGTGTGCCCAAAATGTTCAAGAGGCCAGGGCAAAAACTAGACAAAGGGAACCTCCCCTGGGCGGGTAAGGCAACATGGAGCAAAAAAAAGAAACCCCTGAGAAATCCTGGGAAAGGTCCGGCATCCACTAGAGCAGAACTGCACATAGGAAGAGAGAGCAGCAGGAATCCGTGAGCCTCGGTCCCAAGGGAACATATGGGAAGCAGGCCACGTAGGTGGTCTCTGTAACAGCAGCATGTACCGGAAACTGAAGGTTACGTGAAAGCATGTAGATGACTACAGAGTGAAGCCAAAAGCAAACATGGAGGAGGATCCCATAACAGCTGAAATGTATGTGTGTATGTGTGACCTTAGGCCAAGTTTTTTTTTTCTCGAATGCATTTTTATAGCTTCTTCGAGCTCACTGTGGAGCCACACAGCTGGGGTTTTCCACACAGAGCAGCAAGCACCATTCATGTTGAAGTTTTCATCACTGAATAGCAGCAGACTATCAGCTCAGAGGCAGCATCTCATTTAACACGTTATGAATTATCCTGACGTTGTAAAACCCCAAAACATCAGATGTTCCCAAATCAAAGCTAGAATTATTGTTTGACCTGCAGCTGATGTTTTTGTGTATATGTGTGTGTGTGTGTGTGTGTGTGTGTGTATGTGTGTGTGTTTGTAGGGGTTTGTCAGTAAAGAGCTTCAGAGTTGCTGTTTCTGGGTTTCTTGATCTTCTCAATGTTCTTCAGGATCATATCATGAAGAATCACCTGAAAGTAACAAACAGAAATTTAAAAAATGAACGTTCGACTTAACCCTTTGAAACCTGGATCGACGTCAGTTTTGTTGTGGCGCTTTCAGACGCCTTTCACAAGCATTTTACACCTTTAATACTTGAACGTACTGGTTTGATATCTTTTGGGAACAAAGGCAATGAGCTATTTGGCAAGAAATTAGTAGAAGACATAATTATTTTAAAAATAAAAATGCACTTCCAAACTCAAAAACTCTCAATTTTCCAAAAAGAAAGAAAAAAATAAATAGGGGAAAAAACTACCAAAAAAACCAAAATTATATGAAAAACAACCCTCAATTTAAGAAAAAGAAAAAAAAATACATCCCACAATTTTAAATGATAAGAAATGGAAGAAAAGCATCCTCAACCCTTAAAATTATTATTTGTTTTTAATTAGGAAAAAATATTAGGAAAAAAATAACACCCCCAAAAACCCTCAATAGGTCAAGAAAATGAAAACAAAAACAACCCTTAAACATTTATCAAAACAGCCCCTACTGGTTGAAACCTGGCTTACGAAAACATTGCAAAATTTTGTGTATTAGCCACAAAATTTCTACAGTATAATATCCCTTTAAATTGCAATGCAACCCCGTCAGACTTGAACTGGGGTCCATTGCAGAGTTGTTACTCTATTTCATTGCAGCTTGTGTGGACGACAGTTTTAAGAGATTTTAACACTCACATATTGATTCCTGAGCTCTGAAACTATGATTTTCAAACTGATGTATTCCTTCTCGTCGATCTCTGAAATGGTCCTCCTGTAGTCCTCCTGCAGAGCAAACAATCACACACACAGTTAATACAATATTCTGTTACAGGTCAATGTTCTGTATTGAAAATGTTACTCAAGTAAAAAAAAATACCGTCCCACACAAAAGAAACCCTCAATATTCTAAAATCAGGTAAGCCCCCCTCCCCCCCGCCTAAAAACACAAAAAATACAATTTTAAAAAAATAAATAATACCCCAAAAAACCTCAAAAGTATTTTATTTTATTTTTGTCAATAGGCTGATTAACTAACTGTTGCAACCATACTTTGGTAAATTTGTCAGTAATTTTGTTTATTCCAAAACATAACAATTTTATAAACTCCTGTGAAGTATAATATTTCCCTCTAAAATGTAGTAAAAGTATAAAGTGACATGAGAAGAAAATACTCAAGTAGAGTACAAGCATCTCAAATTCATACGTAAGTGCAGTACTTGAGTAAATGTACTTAATTTACATTCCACCAGTGCAACCCACCACGTGAGGGTACTTGACAATTTTGGAGACGAGCTTGGCTCTTGTGATGTAATATCTGGAGATCTGGTCCAAGTAAGACGCTGCCTCTGACTCCACGGTCCTCAGCTCTGCCACTGTCTCCTCCTGCAGACACAGAGACACACAGACACTGAGACAGGGTGGACAAAAACACCTAGAAACAGACTTCAGAAAGTTGCAAATCCTGAAAGTGAAGTTTTTAACAAACTTCCACAATATTCTTCATGCAATCATATGAATGCATCATAATATGCAGCAGCTGGGCTTTGTTTAGTTACTACATTCAAATCCCAGCTCAGCGCCTCCTCTCTCTGTTCTGTGTCAGCTGGAGAACTATAAAGCCACAGAACTCACCCCACTGTAGTCAGATCACAGACCGCAACACGTGTCAGTGCTGCTCCCTACTGTCCAACATAACAACTGCAAAAGACGCCTCCATTCACTAAAACATTAGAATCCAGAGCAGAAGGGACCATTAAGGGGAGAGCCAATGAGATCCAGTCCTGCAGTGATGTGCTGACTTACACTGGTCTGTATTACGTTAAAAAATGGGAGAGCGGTGGACCTTAACCTTTAGGGCCTGATTTCATATTACACACATGTATCGCTCAGTGCACAAAATGCGATTTTCAAAATCAAGCTTTAAAAAATATCATATTAATATGACATCAGTACTAATCATAAATATCAAATATTCATTAATTTTTTAAAATTTTAACCCTTTCAATGCCATTTTTGGCATTGATGCCAGTATGAGTCCCCCACTGCAAAGTCAATCGTTTTAAAAAACTCTTGCTCCTATCTCAGTTAAACTTTTAAACAATGCTGCCTGAATAACTGTGTGTTCTATAGTCTCATGGTGGTTTTTATTAGTGGGAGTATGCAATATGGGTTTTTATTACTGTGTAAGTGCAATAGGTGTCATGTGCAATGTGTGCACCATTTGTAATGAGTTTAACTGGGACTATGTGCAACTGAACATCTAATGTTTTTGTTCAGACTGTTGTATTTTTAATGTAATGGTGCAATTATTGCTTGTAGCAATGAGTCCTAGACAAATTCCCCCTACGGGGACAATAAAGTATATCGTTTCGTTTCGTTTCGTTTCGTTTCGTTTCGTTTCGTTTCGTTTCGTTTCGTTTCGTTTCGTATTGCATCACATGGTATCGTTTCATATTGTATCATATTGCTAAAATTTGTGCCATATGCATGAACACAGCCAAAATGATAAAAAAAAAAAAAGTAAGAATGAGAAACGCGTAAAATGTGCCAAACAGTCCCTAAGGGTTAAATCTAATTGATATTAGACAATTTACAATGACTATACCTACAATTAGAAATAAAAAAAAACTAGAGCAGGACCTGTTACACAATATATTGGAGTAGAAGCCCAACTTAACATGGCCTCGACTTTCACACTAGTTTAGTAGTTGGCAGGCTTTACAAGAGCTGATTCCAGAATGAATTACGATTAAATTGGTATGAATTCATGGAAAGTGAACCAAATTAATGCATTTTACCTACAACTGGTACCAAATTACATAGGTCATTTGCTGACCTGTCAAATCACAGTTCAAAAGACCTGCTGTTGGTATGGACACAGTCTGTCTCGCTCTATGGCTGTCTACATATATAAAAAAAAGTCAGTGACAGACTGGGATAAGATGTGTTTCCTATGATTACTATTAAAAAAAAGTAAGAACAGGGTCCAAAGAGAGTTTCACACCTTGCACTGCACATTAGAGATCGCATGATGTCTGACTAAAAACTTCTCGTGTTTAGAGCTGCACCTAACTATTTTTTTTTCAATTAATCTATTGATTATTTTTTTATTTATCTAACAATTTTTTTTCTTACTCAATCTATATAACAATGAATTTACCAAAACTAACATTTTAAAATTTGTCATACTCTGCAGGGCATTATTCTCCAACAAAAAATAGCCCAGTCTTAACTGGTAATCTGTGTTTTACAGTCTGATATAAAGTCTCTCTAAAATAAAAACTTGTTCCATTCAAGTAAAAGGAATGCAGTGAAATCTACATTTAGCAATCCAACAGCAAAATAAATAAAACAATGTAAAACTCAAGTCACTTTTAGGAGGAGTAACAAAACAGTTACTCTTTGTTACAGCAACAAACCTCAAATCTAGCAGTTCAACAAAACATCTTACAGTCAAATTAGTCCAATTTGAAAAACTCTATAACTTTTCTCTAACAGAAATAATTATAACAAGTTCATCCTTTCTGCATCAAAATAGACCAGCCTAACTGGGGCTTAAGGCATATCGCTGCCTGCGGATATGAGTGCTGTATTTTCATATTTATAAGCACATATTCCACTTATTTATGAAGTTATACAAGCTTTTGCACAGCTGACAATCAGGTCCTATAAATGTTTCAAAATAAAATGCATTGTATCAGCAATTGATGGCATTCTGTCCACAGAGACACAGTCAGATAGCTTTTGTTTTGAAAGAGAAGCAAGGAAGTTGAGGTAAAACAAACATCTTTGTATTTCTTTATCTGTGTGACAGAGAGATACTAAAACTGCAGCATGAAGTGGTATAGAGTCAACAAACGTGAGCGTCACACATAAAAAAACGGGCCACTGTTTCTCTAGTTGTGCTGCGGCTCACACGCAGCTCAGACACGCCTGACGAGCGCTGCTCAGGCGAGCAGTGTGCGCGCTCTGACGTGATACACGAGCGCCGAAACAAAAAACAACACGCCCGGGGCTGCTCATGCTCTAGTGACGCGTGCTGTGTGAAATGCTGCGACGCATCGACACACGTTACGTGAATCAACGTATTCACGTAATCGATTACGCCAACGCGTCGCCCCAGCCCTACTCATGTTATCTGTGGCTGCAAAGATCTATTAATTTTGCTGTATGAATCTGGATGGTTTCTTTTACAAAAAAAGAGCCATCACTCCAAATGTTCAGCAAATACTGACATCCAAATTGAGCACTCGTGCTAATTACTACAGAAGCCTCTTTTCTTCACCACCATGTTTGTAGCGTCATGTCTGTTTTTGAAATCTGCACAGCCATAGCTCCAGATGAAGCATGCAGTGAGGTCTGACCTGTATGGAGACTCCAAAGTTGTTCCCATCTTCTATTCTGGGGATGAGCAGCTGGACCCAAGTCTTAACCTGACACAGAGGAGAGACAAGGTGACGGATGGATCTTCTCAACAAACAGGGTCAACAGTGTGACATTTAGAAAGCAAAGGGGCACAACTCATCATTTTGCTCAGGAAGAATTAAAAGGTGTAATAAACAGAAAATGTATTTTAGATTTACCAAAAAAAAAACAAACAATTGGGATGTGTTCAAATGAGCTCTGGTGTGTGTTTGCCTGTTTGGTTTGGGCTCGTTTTTTGTTATGGCATTAATCGCCAGCCGATGTTCCCGTCTGTAAGAGGCTGTACTGGGCTAAAGGACCTCAAAGGCTCCTGCAGACTGTAGAGCCAAATAGCACTCCAGAGTTAGGCTACGTTTTGATGAAAACGGCATGGTCATTTTCACAAGGGGCCTTTGACCTCTGACCTCCAGATATCTGAATGAAAACTGGTTCTGTGGGTGCCCATGAGTCTCCCCTTTACAGACACGCCCAGTCACATACTGTTTTTTGTTGTCATTTGATACCTAATCATGACAATGTGATAAGAATTGCTTCACCGTGTCTTGAAATTCAAAATATTTGTATTAAAATAATGTGATTAAAAAATGTGATTAATCACAATTAACTATTGAAATTTTGCAATCAATCGGGATTTTTTTAAAATTAATTGTTCGACAGCCCTAAAAAATGGCAAAAAAGAAAGTCACAGTCACCATCCCGCTTGTTCCTTTAGAGTTGAAGATACTTCTGTTTTTATCGTGTTTTCAGGTGTGAAGGAGACAGATTATAGACGGATGGTATTTATTTTTTAATTTTATTTTTCTCTAATCAAAGAACAATGTAAGTTATTTTATTTATATTTTAATTTTACTTACTTAGTGTGTGAGTGTGTGTGTGTGTGTCTTCAGAGACTCACTGTGTTACACTTTTCTATCAGAGTCCTGATCTCTGGTTTGACTCGCTCGATCAGGTCCACCAGCTTGGTGTTACATTTCAGCATCTCCTCTGGCATCAGCAGTGTTTTGGTTCCCCCTGGAACCAAACACAGCGTCCACACTCTACAAACTCTGCTGCTTCAGGCTTTCACACTTGTCATGATGCTCCAAAATTTGGATCAATACAAGCCCAGCAGCATTAATCTTTTTTTGAATTTTCATTATTTGTTTTTACCTTGACAGCTCCCGTCAGCAACTCCATCTTCTAGTTTCCTCTTCTTCGTATTCTGCAGCACACAAATTAAATGTAAGGATTTTTAACCCCTTGAAACCTGGAGTGACATAACTTTTCTTGCATTGCTTTCAGTAACTTTTCACAAGTATCTAAACCTTTGAACCTTGAACAAATTGGTGAGATGTCTTTAAAAAGTCATTGGAAAAAAGGCAATGAGCAAAATGGTATTATTGGTATTTGTGAAAAAAAAAAACCCATCACCCTGCTCGGATTTCAAAGGATTAAAACCTTTTTAATGTCACGTAGAATGCAATTAACTTGTGTTTGGTCTGGCAAAACAATGTCAGAAAACCTGTAGGGACTATAAGACCTAAACTTATTTATTAAAGGGATACTTTGCCAATTTTTTTGCCAGCGAAAATATCTGATAGCCTTCAGGCTGTTGTTCCGACCGCCTCATTTTCATATGGTATGCCCGCCTCCTCGGATACAAAGAGTATTGAAGAGGATCAAGAGAGAGCAGCCTCTTTCTCTCTCTCTCAAACTCAGCTCAAACAGTAAAACCAAGCAGAGCTGATCGAATTTAAACCTAGATCCAGTTACCGATTTGCCTATTCGCCTCAGATGCTTTCAGGAACACTGGGTCTCATGCAGGAGACGACACACTAATCACTAATTTCTCTTATTTTTGCTCGTATCTACCATTGGTTATTTTGTTAGTACCCATTCATTTTTGGGATTCACCAATGTTTTCTTGTTTTTGCTCACCGTGTCCACGCCATCATGGCTGTTGGTGAAAAGGACGGACTCGGGGACTCTGAACTTGATCTCTGAGTGGATTTCTTTCAGGTCCTTCACGTTGAGGATCGGCTCCTGTTTGAAGACGGCATGAAAAAAGGTCGAAAATGTACTTGTGTCCAAAAAAAAAAATGCATACATGACATTAGCCAAAAAAAATAATAGACACATTTCACCCATTCACCCATTCACCTGCTCTGTACATTAACACATATTAACAAACCTGTTAATAAAAGAACACCTAAATTGAATACCAAATACCTACCAAATTAATGAACCCCAGAATATCTGGATCCAGCACTTATATATATATATATATATAGATAGATAGATAGATAGATTGATAGATAGATAGATACAGTATATATACATATTTGTAAGTGTGTGTGTGGTAGTCATGGTAACAATGCAGGTGTATGTTTGTGCCAGTTAATGTTGTTTACAAGTTAAAGAACTGAATTGTTGTCACTGAGTATTTTAAGTAAATATAAATACATATTATATAAATATATTTATTTATTTAAAATGGTTGATTGATGGTGAATTAATTATTATTATCTTTAAATTACTATTGTTAAAGTAGTTGTATTTTTGTATTATCATTAATATCATTATTATTTATTTGTTTACTTATTCTATTTATTTTATTGATTACTATTGTTATCATTATTAATGTTGTTTTTGTAATGTAATGTTATGTTGTTTTGGACCCCAGGGAGACTAGATTGTCGCTTAGGCGTCAGCTAATAGAGATCCTTATAATAAACAATAAACCACATTTGTGTTGACATATACAACTATAACACTTGTTTTGTTTCAATTGTATGTTCTTGAAATAAATAATAAAATATTTTCAGTATTTCTGTCATATCCTGAAGAATATTGTTATCACAAAAATACCTTAAAAAATTATTATTTTATGGCTATATCGCTTACTAGTGTCACCACATCAGCTAGGACACTAGCCACTTAGCTAGCCACTTACCTTGAGAAAATCATCCAACTCCAGGAGCTTTTGAGGGAAGAAGCTGGCAACCAGGTGCTCAGCCTATGAGAGCAAACAGAAGAAAACATTTTACGATTAAAATAAAGAAAAAGTGGAACTTTTGCTTAAAAATCTAATATGAATCATAATCTAAACCAGGGAGCAGAGAGAAATAAAAGAAAGAAAGAGAATAATAATAATAATAATAATAATAATAATGATAATAACTTTATTTGTATAGCGCTTTTCTAAACCAAAGTTACAAAAGTTACAAAGTGCTTCACAATAAAAGAGAGGATCAAACTGTGAGAGGAAATGTCGGCTCAGCTGGATCATGTTAATACTCACCTCACTGCTGATCTGCTCCCTGAATGTTTCCACCTGTCGACACATTGATGTGCAGTTAGAACACCTTTTATACTCCTTCATTATTCCTTAACAGTGTCCAGCAAGTGAGACATATAGAGTGCATTTGTGCAATTGTGAATATTGAAACTATACCCTAATCGATACAGGATTTTAGAGGCTGAACCCACTATCGGCTTAATATTGAGTGTTTAAAAATCCCAAATAAACAAGAAATGTATCAAGCAGGACATTTTACAGCCATTTTCATTTCGTGAACACTGTTTCAAAGCGTATATTTGGCATTTCTGTACTTCAATCTCTTGGCATTTATCAGGCTATTCACTAGGGATGCAGAGGACTTGATTGGTATCTGTGGATATTAGTTTTGAAATGAAATAGTGGAATCAGTGACATGCTGATTTCTGCCGATTTGACAAATCTTTTTTTTTTTTATTGAAAAAGTTAACATGTACAAAACATCAACCCTTAAGTATTTTTCTTATTTTGCACATTGACTGAATATTACATACACTGAAAAGCATTGTATTTCGTAAGTGTATACATAATATGACATTAATTCAACTACAGAAAAGACTTGATGAAAAATTAGGCAGGGTTAAAAGTGGATATATTGGTAATGGTTATCGGCAGTACGAGTTCTCTGTTTTGGGTGTTAAAGTTTGTATTGAGTTTTCTGCAGAGTATAATAACAAAGCATATACACATAGCTGCATCTCATCCATATGAGCCCGTAAGTTATTCAAATTTGGCCGGTATTGATACTCTTTTTTTATAACCCTTTCCCTCCCCAGCTGGCTAGACTGACCTGAGAAGTCGTATAATTTTTAATCAATTAATTAACAAAAAAACAACAACAAAAAAAACACAGAAATAAGTAAAACGAAAAGATGAATGATTACGAAAAAAGTGAGGAAAAAACCGGCCAAATTAGTTGCTATATATCGGCATGTCGGCCTGAATCCAATCTCGATACCTATATATCTGTAATAAGTTATGGGCCTGGCTGTAATATGAAGAATGGCACTGCAGATATAACGTTATTCCTTTACTGAAGCTGGAAAATAGTGAATTTCGAATTTTGAAGCTGCAGTGGAGAACAGCTCACATGTGTGAATTCATGTTTTTAGGCTTGTGTTGAAATAACAGCTTTGACGATGAGGACTCTGACTAAATCTAACCCACATATTCAGCGAGCAGCAGCTGCAGCAGCTGGCTGATGTTAGTGACAGCTCACCCTGGTCTTCAGCTCGCGCTCCACCTTCAGAAGAGATGACATCGCGCGGAAAAAACGTCCAAAAACGGTTCAAATTCAATCTTTTCCCCTCACTGTATCATGCGCTCTAGCAGGAGTAGTAACTCCACATGTATTATGGCCACTACCGCGTCCACAAGCCACTGACGTTATCAGAAAGCGACACGAATTGTGTGTTTGGTTTTATCACCCTGAGCAGCCCTGAGCGAGAAGTAATATCAGAGCGATGTGGACCCGCCCTTTCAAACAGCGCCGGTAACTAAATCGAGCAAACCCCTCCCCCACAACCCTTCCCTTCTCTGTTTTCTGTCAACTGTTCTAGGCAAGTGTTTAGTTATGGACAGTAGTGGAAGAAGTATTCAGGTCCTTTAATTGGATAAAGTTACTAAAGCCTCTTTCAAGTAAATACTCTGTTTCAACACAAAGTCCTGCATTAAATATATTAAGCAAGAAAAAAGTCACGAACGTGTACATAAAGTGTAAAAGTGCAGAGAAATTTAACAAGAAAGAAAGAAAACATCAGACCCCAAAACACAAATATAAAATAAATGAAGAAAACAGAGAAAATACACTAAAAACTCAAAATTATAAAAAGAAAATAACAAAAAAACCCACACCCCAAACTCAAAAGGACTTAAAAAGGTTAAAAGTCTTATCGGCGGTAATGTACATATGTAATATACATTTTATGGGATAAAAAAAAGGCTATACGTACTGTGAAGATCTAGCGAGCGACATATGAATATTTTCACGTTATGTAAGATGTACACAGAGAAGGGACAAATGTCCATGACGTACACAACATGTTGACAGTTTCGGTTGCTACACGGATGTATTTAAGCCTCGCACAGTCGCTTTGCGCCGCCCTGTAGTTTTTCCTCGCGCATTGACTCTACTAGCAGCACTTTCGGTTCGTGTTTGTTTTATCTTTTCGCTGAATTTTGTTCATTTATAATTGACAGTGTGTTATTGACTGTTTTTTTTTTAATCACCTGGAGTTTTACCGTCACTGACGGAAGTGGAGCACTCTCTGAGGGAACCAGACTTTCTCTACAAACTTGTTTTATTTAATTATTTATTCCGGTGAACCATGGCGTGTGAAGGAAACGGCATGTCCGGTAAGCTTTTAAAGTACTCCTTACTGCTTCTAGGTCGAGTCTAATAAAAGTTTTCGAGGTTGTCGTTTGTGGTTAATAGCTACATTATTTGACCGTCCGCGACTGTCCGTTGTATAAAGGGAAACATTGTTACCGTTTCCTGCAGATTGTGGAGGACTAAAACTGACAAAATCAACAATAAATAAATATGTATTTAACTAAATAAATAAATGTGTCAATAAATAAATGAAAATGCCAAGAATGGCAGTATTTTATGAACGTCCCATTTATATTTCAGTTTTATTTATCAGTTTATTCATTTTCCCATTTAATTTCCATTTTATTTAGCGATTTTTATTGATTTTCACATTCATTTAAATAAATAAGCCAATCAAAATTAAAATTAATGAATTGACAAATAAAATGGAGAATGAAATGGGAAATTAAATACATTTTGTAATTTTGGGTAGGATTTGTGTGTGTGGAAGTGTTTACTTCCTTCTATTCCTTTTTCGGACATGATATACTTATGTTTGATTACAGAGTATGTACAGTGGGTATCTCATATTGTTGTTTTTGCTCATATTTTTATTTATTGTCTTATTTTATTTGCCATGTTCGAAATAAAGATCTTTCTAGCTATTTTTGGCATTTTTATTTATTTATTTATTTTTGATTTTGTCAATTTTAGTCCTCCATAGACCACAGCCCGAAGTTATAATGCTGCTTTCTATGATTTTAAACTTGTAACTAATTTGCACTAATGCTGTGTATTCCTCCTCAGATGCCAGGATAGGAGAGGCCCTCATTAAAGAGTAAGTCCCTCATCTCAAGGTTCAATAGCCCAAGAATGATTTTGTTCAATCAGCAGTTCAAAACTGGAATATATTCAGTTTTGTGAAATAAAGAAATAACCCATTAATGGATCAATTATGACTGTTTATCTCTAGCCATCAGTCAAAATCATTTCTCATCATTGAACAAGTAAAAAAAGGTCAGTTTCCTGCCTTTGAGTGATGACATCTGGATGGGTCCACAATATATCAAAATTACAGCTGGAATTAATTGATAAGATGAACGACATAAAAATGAATTAGCAGCAGTTTAAATCATTGATTCTTTTTTTTTTCTAACCCTTTGAAATCTGAGCAAACTGTCTTGGTTTCTTTCAAAAACATGAGCAAAAAAACCCCAAAACAAAAGCAAGAGTGTATAAAAAAGTACAAAAAAATTACCTTAAAATCAGAAAAAAAAGTAAAACAAAAAAAAAACAAGACCTGAAAAAGTGGTAAAAATGTTATAATCTTTCTGTGACATAATTCTAAATATCTAACTATGATAATTATAAATATGGTTTTTTCCTACCTTTTTTCTCTAGACAATTTCCCTAGTTTTCTCTTTGTTTGTTTGTTTGTTTGTTTGTTGTTGACCTATTGAAGCCTGAGCAAATTTGCTTGATTTCATTTTGAAAACATGTGCAACAAGAAAATAAATGAGACAAAAATAGCAAGAAATTAGTACAAAAAGTACAAGAAAACTTACAACTCTTTTAAAAACTTACATAAAATAAACAAAAAGAAAAAAGAGAAAGTAAAAAAAAAAACGGGACTTAAATAGTGGTTAAAAGTAATACTATTTCTGTAACATTATTTACATATGTAATTAAAATTGCTAGTTAAGGTTGTGCACTGCCATCTCCCCATGTTTTTGAAAGAAATGACACCAATCTGCTCAGGGTTCAGAGGTGTAAATACGTGTGAAAGGCTTCTTTTCTTTCTTTTGTTAGTTAATATTTTTTAGCCAACATAAGTCCGAATCACAAGTATTAAATATCCTTTTTTTGTGAAAGTCTTTTGAGAGCAGTAAAAGTAAAAGTGTCGCCCCATGTTTCAGGTAAAAGTACTTAAACAACTCTCAGTTGTGAGGCTATGCTGCTGTTCGTAGACACAAAAAGTTTTGGATTGTTGCTTTAGATAAGTTTTAGTGTGCTTTTTCTTCTGTTTTGACATATTAAAGATCAAATGATTAACTTGTGAAATAATCAGTAGGTTAATTAACAGTGAAAATAATAATTTAGTGTCACTGACCTAAAACACATTTCCTCAGTCCAGTTTATCTCAAGTGCGACTAAAATATGAGTCATCTGTTGTTTGTTTTACCTTCACTTTGCTTATTAAGCAATATTTTGTACTCTGCGATGTTAAGTTCCACATTTAAAGCAAGTTTCAGTTTTACCACTCAGTAATAGTTGATGCTCTTACAGGAAGTAACACATGTCGTAGCATGACTCATATCTGGAAGACTGTCAGTGAAAAGGGTCACTGATGTGTGAGATGCTTTTTTTTCAGAAATGGGTGTTTCCCTGTGGGCAATTTATGGTTTCCTGTTACTGCAGGATGCAGTTAAATCAATATCATCGTTTTTTATTTTATGTTTATGTGTTTCATTAACAGAGCTTTTTCCCAGTCACAAGAAAAAATGTTGGCATTGAACATTTCTGCAAACTACGGTTACATTACATTTATACATTATGTAGATGTGGTTATGTTTAGGCACAAAAACACTTAATGTGGTAAGAAAATGAACATGTTTTGGCTTAAAGTGCCCAGCTTTAGGCTCTGGGCACAATCACAGCAGGAAGTAGTATTGTGCCCGAGAGGCTTGGGCAGTATTACAGTAAACCAGGGACTGTTTGGCGCATTTTCTTTTTATTCTACATTTTTTGATAGTTTCTGGTGTGTGTTGTGTTCATGCATATGGCATACATTTCTGCAAGATTGTGTATTTTTTGTTTAGTTTTGTTCCATCTCAGCACCTACAATAAGTCTAAAATACACTGTGTAAACTAAACTGTTACATTCATTTTTCCACAACTCTATCCCATTCAGACTGCATTTTTTTATCCCACAGCCATCAAAGCAAAAAAAACATGCTTTATATTTCCTCTGGGTATCATTCTGGGCTTTTGCCAGAATTTTTCGTTTTTTTAATTTGTAATATTTTATTCACTGTTTGTGTTTTGTTTGGTTTTTTTTTTCATCTAAAAACATGACAATACCATGGCATTTAAAGAGTTAAAATTCTTAAACTTAATTAATAACTGATATTTATGATTAGAACCAACATTGGTTAAAACATTTAAGTCAATAAAAGTAGAAAATAATATTAATGTGTAATGTTTTTATTGCCTGATTTTGAAAAGAGCATTTTGTGTGCAGAGTGATACGAGTGTGTGTGATATTAAAGCGCCCAGTGATGCTTAAGCTGTCTAATCCAATAAAAGCTAAAAGCCAAAAATATAATCTTAAAAAGAAAAAAAGAAAAAAAAGTGAAACTCTAGGTTTCTCTCATCCATCGATCTGATCGGCTCTGAACAGATCCACAGATCAATCATCCACCCTGAGTCACAAACTGCAGGGAAACAAGAGAACTCATGGAGAGCTCCAGCTGTGCTGCATTCATGGGCCAGCAAAAAGCTGAGAATTTGGAGAGGGGACACAGAATGACACAAAGCGACATACAGGCATGTAAAAGGAAAAAAAAGCAGTGAACTTTGCCTTTAATATCCTGTTCTCTTTCAGCGTCATTGAGGAGGAGCTGAAGGATGTGCCCTCAGAAGACATCCCGCCACTCACCCCGCTGGCTGTCCAAGTCAATTCTGAGCAGGAGCAGAAGATGGTGACCCAGCTCAGCAAAATGATCCGTATCATCGGCGACAGAGTCAAAGATGACCAGGAGTTCCAAGAGTGAGTCTGTCAGGCACTAAGGGCGCGTTCCGACTACATGGTGCCAGCTCTACTCTACTGTACTCGCCTTTGGTATCGGGTAATTTTCTGGGGGTCATTTTCCATTAGAAGAAAGTATCGCCTCAGTGTAGCTGGTCATTATAGCGATGCAGCATGAAACTGTCGTGACGTCATCTTCTGTGCGACACATACACACAGACTCGCACTCGCTAGATACGCTCATCGGCCAGTAAGGTGAGGAACGTTTGCGTCCTTGATTGACCGTGGCGTGATTGATCTTTCTGTTTGCCATTTTGGGAAAGAAAAAAAAAATGATACAAAACTACGGTCGCTGCAAAAGCTTGGCTGTTTAAAAATGGCGGGCATGGGTTTGCGCTGTTCAGTGTATTCCGTGCGGGACGCACATTGATGATGACACAGTGACGTTTCTCTCTGAACAAAGTGGTCTGCACTGTGTCCACATCACCTTTTAGTACCTCATAGTACCCTGTCAACTTTTTTTTCGAACCCCAGGAGAGCATGTACTGAAAGAGGTGGTACTGGGTACTTTTTCCTAATGGAGAACCGAAAAAAGCAAGTAGAGTAGAGCCGGTACCATGTGGTGGAAACGCGCCTTTTGTGTATCATGTGTATCCCAGCATTCATGGTACAATTTTGCAAACACCTACAGCAGCGGGTTATATGTGATGTTGATGCTCTTCAATTTGTTAAGTTTTAAAACCTAAACTGCCCCCATTTTGTCTTGTGTCTCTTTTGCAGTGCGATTGACGGGGTGGCTTGTCCCTCCGAAAATAAATGGGAGCGCTTTAAGCAAGTGGCAAATAAAGTGTTTGAACAGGGGATCAGCTGGGAGAGGATCGCGGTGCTCTTTTATGTTGCGGGCAGGCTGGCTGTCAAGGTTGGTTCGCTTCTTTTTGCTGCAGATCAGAATGAATTTTCATGAAAAAACTATGAAGCCTCCTACAGACTGTGAGATTTAAGCAACCTCATAAGTTTAGTGCATATCAAGTTTGATGTACAATGACTTCACCTACTGAATCACAGAATATGACCTATATGTCCATCAACGTCAGTATGCAAGAACAAAATGTTTTTGGCGTTCGTCATCCATCTACGCCGCTGTAGCGGTGAGAGAAAAATGTAAACAAGCATGAATCGAGGTGTCGCTTTAGTGGCATTTATGTGTGTGGAAAAAAGTCTAAAGAGGAGGAGAATGTGGACATGGTCGTTCCAGGTTGGCCTCTTTGCCAACCTGGAACGCCAATTTTGCAACAAGAGCTCAAAGTAAGTATTAGCATCTACTAGCATTTAGCATTAACTAGCAGAGGCGCATTGATCAGTGCGTCATTTCATGCTGCATTTCTATTGGTCGATTAGTAGACCAATCTTAGACCATTTTAGAGCCACAACCAAAGATATCGCCACATTTCTTTCAGGTTGTCTTTCATCTGGGACAGCCCAAAATCACACAGTGTATATCAGGCTTTAAGTAGTATTTGACATTTTCTTGATTTTTGATATTTTTGTAGTTTAATGGTCTATGGCATGATAGCTCAGCCTGTTACCCACTGCAGGTCCTAATGACGTCAAAACATCATTGTCACTCATATTATTTGGAGGTCGACCGATATTGGTTTTCCAGCGCCGATGCTGATACCCATCATTATTAGCAGTTAATGAGACTGATAACCGATATTTAAAACTGATATGCATTTACAATAAAACTGAAAATCTTTGTGTCAAAATTTTGAATTTGGAATATATTAAACTCCAACACAAAACTTTGTTTAAACGCCTTTAGCAAATGTTTTATCAAAACTGAAACGTTCATCATATACAGACTTAAAACATTTTTTTTTTTTATAAAGTCAAGTGAAAATTTAAATAAAAAATGAAAAAATAATAATATCTCCCTGAGGTTAAAAAAAATCCTCCCATGCTGACACTTTCTTTGCACTTTTTAATTAATTAATTTTATTGTTGATCATTAAAATAAAACACTGATACAGATAATCTGCAAAAATGCCAAATATCGGCCCTAATAATCAGCCAGGCTGAAAATCTGTCTACCTTTTAATATCAATTCAAACTTTATTTAAGACTCGGGAGATCAGTCGAGGGAGACCCACATTTTCAATGATGCCTGACATCAACAAGGACATTAAAAACAATCAACAAGCAAAATAACTGTTAAAATAGAAATAAAACCACAGAAAATAAACGATAATAGCAACATGAGTAGCTAAAATTACAAATACAGGATAGTAAACATGGTGTGGAAGTACAATTTAAAAAAAGATTCACACTCCATTAAAACAAGATGTGAAATAAGGCATTTAAAAAGCCATAATAGTGGAAGAGTGTCAAAGTTTAAGTTCCTTTGCATATAAGAGAATGATGTTTTTCAGCGCTGATTTGGGGGAATATGGAGCAAATAGCTAGTCTGTCACTGTGTACAAAGATTATATGAGTTTAGATTTAAGACGTACAAAAAGTAGTGGGGAAGCATGTGTTTCAAAGCTTTAAAGATGAATATGAAGCTTCCACAGGAATGCTTACCCAACTTTTGGCTCACAGCGCTTAATATTAAGGATATTCTTTAAAATGACACGTTGGTAATCCCACATGGGTGCAATATTCAGGTGTCTACATACTTTTGGCCAGATACAAGGTCTTCTGCAATAGTTTTTTCAGTGATTTATCGATGAGATAAGATTCTGCTGCAGCTTCTCTGTCTGAACCTGGTGTTGTTGTTATTCATCAGATGGTGGAGGCTCATCTCCCTCAGTCAGTGAGGGAGATCCTCAGGATGACTGTGGAGTTTTTCAAGAACAATCTACTCGGCTGGATTCGGGAACATGGAGGATGGGTATGTTGGGTGTTCATGTCTTTCCTTCCTTCCCTTAATACCATAATCTAAGACCACTGAGACCTTTGTTCATTTACTTTCACTGTGCAGATAATGTTGTATTTATTTCATTTTTGCCTGGACCGCAGAAAAGTACTGCAGTTAGGTTGATTTCCAGTATTGCCTGTCTGGTCCGGTTTACGAAACTTGAACCGCTTTGATTTCATGCAAACGTGCTGCACTATATTTGTCATTATGACACGTTTTTAACTCAAATTACAGAATAAATTAGTATTAGGCAATATGACAACATATAATATTGTATTTATAAATGGATTAACTTAGCCACCAGTGTCCAATGGGTCATGTTTAATACTTTGAAACCTGAGCAAATAGGCTTGCTTTTATTTTCAAAAACATGGGGTGAAGGCAATGAGTAGCAACAAAGGAAATTACTCAAAAAATCTGCTAAAAAGTGTAAGAAAATTACCTGAAAATCAGTAAAAAAAAAAAATAAATAAATAAAATAAGAAAAAACAAACAGAAAACTTGAACAGAAAAATGCTTAAAAATTATAATAATTCTGTAGCATGATTGTAAATAAGTAATTACGATAATTATATATTTTTATTTTTTTCTCTAGCTTTTTCTTTTTCTTTTTTATTTGCCCTAGACATTTTCCCTAGCTTTTTTTTCTTTTAAATCTACAAATTTCTTGCAGTTTTTATGAAACATGTCTTACCAAGTATCTCATTGCCTTACTAACTATGTTTCTGAAAAAGAAAACCACACTAATTTGCTCAGGGTTTAACAGTTTAAATACTTTTGAAAGGCATTTGAAAGGACAACACACTGTCCAGCACAAGGAGAATAAAGTCACTCCAGTTAAAGTTACAGTTATGATTGATGTAGTGTTGGATTTTCCTCAGTTGTTGCTGTTCTTTTAGAATGAATAAGTGCAAACAGTCCTCAGTTACGTCTTTAGGATCCAACTATTTGGCAATCTAAGCACATTGACCATATAGTTGTATGAATGTTTTCCATACCGCTTTCGGGAGTTGTTTTCTCATCATGACCAGAGCCGTCTCTCCACAGATCAACAGTTTCTCGGAGCTGGCGGTGGCGTCTGTGCAGAGCATGTCAGCGATGAGCTCACACAACTACGGCCTCTTCCTCATCTTCTTAGCCGGGCTGGCTCTTGGAAGCGTCATCACCTGGAGACTGACCAAATAGCTCTGAGGCACATGCACACACACACACACACACACACACACACACACACACACACAAATACGCACAATCCAGACCCAGGTCCCCTTTGTGTTCAGTCCAGGCGTTTACCAAATAGCTGGTATTTGCCCTGACTGCAGCTTGTTTACCTGTGTGTTTATCATTCAGAGGCATCATGTGATGACAGCAAAGAGCCCAGATGCTGTTGTGCCCTGATCACACATCACCATGGGATGATCAAAACTTTGACGTGCCTCTCACATACTTTTCTGCCTTCTCTGAAGTCATCTATGCAAACTGGAAAACTTGAAATGTGTCATAGCTCACATTTTTTTTATGGATGTACTGTGTCACGTTAAACAGATATTCTCTTTGTAGATTGCCACAGAGCAAGTATAAGAGGGAAAAACCCCAAAAATGGAAACGCGGGGTCTCGTTCATGAAACGTAAGTGGAATTAATTTGTGGGTAAACTGTTTACAGAAAGGGATTAACGCGTATTTTGGCATTCATCGAGATTTTAGTAGCTCCAATCTTCTCATCGGTATTACTGCCTTTGACCGTTCGTAGTGCTTGTGTAAATGTAAATAAGGAATGCATACACACACACACACACACACACACAAATTCCAATTCATTTGGTGTTAAACATGACACAAGATTAGAAATAAAACACATTTAGCTGAATTAGTTTGCAGTTAGCAGATTTAAGCATTAGATTGGGTGTAGATTTGAAAATGGTTATTTAAATCATCTTAATACCTGTGTTTCTGAGTTTGCTGTTGGCTGCTCCAGTGCAGGTAGAGCTCTAAACTCTCACAGATTTACCAGCATTTCATGAATGAGACCCAGTTTTCTGTGTGAAGGCCCTTTCAGTTTGCAGCGGTGATCAGGTGCTAACACGTGATCTGTGTGCCTTTACACAGGATGTGACCATCCTGATGTTATGAATGTTTAGCCAGCGTTCAGCATCACCGCACAGCCCAAATCCCAGTTTCTTGATCATATTGTTACTGGCCACCAATGTAGTCAGATGTCTTTATTTTGTTGAATTTAGGTTTTGGCGTCAAGTGACCGACATTCATTTTTTAACGCCTACTGGCAACCTCAATTTGATGTCAAATACTGACAACAGATGACGTTTTTTGATATTTTTTGTTATGAAGAAACCAAAATCCAAAGTCTTCCAAATGTCTCACGCTAACGGCATCTTGAACAAAAATATTTAGTTGTAAGTTTTGGAGAATAAAACCCAAAGTCTTCAAAATGTCATTATGTTAACATCCAAATGTGAAATTCTGAATTTGCTAGACATTTAAAATATTTTTCATTCCAACACAATTTAATAAGAGAATACAACACCTTTTTAACGTCATGTTGATGTCGGGTGCAGGCGGGGTAGCCCTGGCAGCTTGTTCACGTGTTCTGTACAAAGAAGGGCACAACAAAACAGCAGTGAGACTGTGTGTCATAGAGAAAGACAGGACAGCTTTTTAATCGGTCTGCCAGGGATTAATAAACTGTGATTCAGATGTAATCAATGCAAAAGATCTGAAAAGAGAGAACTAAACTAAACTAAACTCATGAAAGTTGTCTACCAGTTGACCTCCATCGTTATAGGTTTCATGAATATTCATACACATGAACACTTCTTTTTAACAGATCTCTTTAACCCTTTCAGACCTGAGAAAATTGGCTTGATGTCTTTTAAAAACATAGCTAAAAGGCAATAAGCAACTTAAGAGGAAATTACACAAAAACTAATAAAACATTTGTAAAAAGTACAGGAAAATTACCTCAAAATAAAAAATAAATAAATAGAGTGACTCACAAAACAAAGAATATTGAGGATGTGTTTGACATAAGATTGTTTATACTGCCCCTGTTATAGTCTAACAAACAGATGATGTTTACAGATTAACTAATCACTAGAATCTAGTGGCCATTACATTCATTTTTTTCTTTCCTTTTTTATTTTTATGGCAGATATGTTGGTTATTTATGTCTTCTAAATATATATTTTGAATTTGATTTAAATGTTCTTTTTGTATGGGGAAAAAATAGTGTAAAGAAGTGTAAAAAAATTAGAAAATTAAACCAAAGGAAAAAAAAAATAAAAGAAAAATAAACAAAACAAGAAAATGACCCAAAAAAGTGCTTAAAAATGATAATTCTCCAAAATGATTCTCAGTATAATATAATTATAATTATAGATGGGTTTTTGTTGGACATTTTTTCCCTTGCTTCTTTACAAATAATTTTTCAAAAATAATTTCTCGCAATTTGCAGAACAGTTCTTGCCAAGTTGCGTATTGCCTTCTTTCTCATTTCTTCAAAAGAAAGCAAATCAATTTGCTCAGATTTTAAAGATTTAAATACTAGTGAAAAGTGTTGCAGTACAAAAAAGTCACGTCGATCTAGGTTTCAAAGGGTTAAAGAAATATTATCATGAGGTCCCAGGTGCAACTGAAAACACATAGGATGTAAACTACAGGACCTCCTCTGACGCCTGAGTGAAAAGTGAGGATAAGAGGTATAAAATAGGAAGAGAGAAGGAGAGAGAAAGTTTGCAGGATTGTGTACTTGCACCTTGTAGAGATTTAGTGGTTTTATAAAAGTTTACAGAGTTCTCATCAGCAGGACAAAGATGCACTAAAAGTACTTTTACTTGATAAACTGAGATTGAGCCACTGTAAGGATGATGGCACGATGTGCTAGCAAGAAGTGAACAAAGAAAAAGCAACTGAGGTGATGAGATAAATTTTAATTAGAGCAGTAGAATTTTGATTTTTTTTAATTGTGACGATTAACAAAATTTTTATAGTTTATTGCGATGAATCGCATTTTTTATCACATTTTAAATTCAATTATTTTGCATTTACAAAACTTTTGAAGTTTATATTGATGAGGTGAAGCAGATTGTCTTCTCACCAGATTGTCCTGATAAGAATCAAATGACGGCAAAAACCTGCATAGGATTAACATCAGGTGGGTATGTCTGTAAAGAGGAGACTCATGGGTACCCACACAAACTATTTTCATTCAGATATCTTGAGGTCAGAGGTCAAGGGACCCCTGTGAAAATGGCCGTGCCGTTTGCCTATTGGCAAAACTTTGGAGTGTCATTTGGCCCCCTGTAGTCCCTGTCTCTTAAAGACAGGAATGTCAACCAGTGATCAACGCAGTTAAAAAATCAATAAAAATCAATAAATTAGCGTTATGTACGGACCAAACTCATATAGGGAACGTGCCAACTCTTGACTACCTTTTTTTTTTCTTTATTTTTTATTTTTTCAACATATTGGTTACATATACAACATGTAAGGCATACTTACAACTTTCACATACATATCATATTTTTTTGGTTTTTGCTCTTTTTATTTCAGCATTACTAAGTATCCTTTCAGTCGCAATATTTCTAACTACTACATATTCAGTATTCAGTATTTATCTCCTACCTTGCTGTTCACACGAAAAGACCAGAAAAAAAAACATATAGAATTATGACATTTCAGTAGCGATATAAATCAAGGTTAAAAATCGAACTAAAACAAAAAGTGAACAAGGAAGTAAAGCAGAAGAAAAAAAAGTCCCATTTTTAAGTGAAAAACAAAATCTCCCACTGCTCACTAAAGAATTTTGTGGGTACTGCTGCAAGTTTACTTCAAAAAGTATAGTTTAAATTTATTCTATTGTACATGGAATGTACATTTAAGTTAGTATGACTCCTTTCAAAGAGAGAGGACACCCAAAATCTAAATCACAATAAAATTATGAGTGAGACCATAAAACAGTTATGAGTTTATTTACAACTTTTCTATGCAGCATATGATGCTGCTTAAATAAAAGTCAGCCTGACATGGATGTGCATTGTTTTTTTGTAAATATGTCTCATGATATGCCCTAGAGCTAAATGATTAGACTGTCTCCGGTGGTCTAATGTGAACAAAGTTAGAATCACAAGATATCAGAATCACAGTACGAATAGAATTAGCATCCAAGTATCATTATAGCATATTCGGAGATATGCATATTATCCCAGCCGTACTGCTTTACAACCTTCCACTGATAAACAGTGGTGGTTGTGGTGGTTCTACAGTTTATGAATGAATCTTCATTTTTTCAAAGTGTGACTTTGAGCGGTTGCGTGTTGAACCTCAATGGGGGAGAAGAATTGCTTTCCGCCAAAGATGGAGGCAATAAAGGGGACCTCAGGGATTGCCGCTTTAAAGTGTTCATCTCTAAATAGGTACTTTTCTTTCTGGTGCTTGTATAGCAACAGCAGTTTAACCCTTTGAAACCTGGATTGACATCTGTTTTCTTTTACCATGTTCAGATGCCTTTCACAAGAATTAAAACTTTTGAAGCTCGAAAAAAAACTAGAAAATATGGAAAAAAGGTAATAAGCAACTTGCAAAGAAATGTCCTGCAAATTTTAAGAAATGTGTTGATTTGGAAAAAAAAAGTCCAGGAAACTATAATTATTTGTAATCATTAAAATAATAAATTTGAAATTATGATTCTGGTAGCACTTTTTCAGGTTATTTTCTTTTTTTGTGTGTGTGTGTGATTTTAATTGACTTTAAACTAATTTTTAGGTAATTTTCTTGTACTTTTTACCAATTTCTTGCAAATTTTGGGTCATTTCTACTTAAGTTGCTCATTGCTATCTTTTCTTTTTTTTTAATTTTTTTAATTTTAATCATGCCAATTTGCTTAGGTTTCAAATAGTTAATACATTTTTTTTATCTTTTTATTGGCTGTCAGGGTTAAGGTACAACTGACTACAGCTGGGAATTGTCATTGTTTACTCTTGCCCCCAAACGATTGGTTTGTTTTTAGCTTTTTATGGATATATATATAAAGCCTGTAAATAACAGCAAATGTCAAATATATACTGTATGTGTGAGGACATTTAGAGACAGTGTCAACATTACAGAGTTTGTCCACCAGAGAGTGCTGACAGGTCAACTTTCATACTGTAAAATGTCCCACTCACAGTAGTTCATGTCTTTTTTTCACAGTATTTTAAAAGCTAATAAAATGAATTCTGTCATCAAAAATCGTTGTTCATGTTTTGTTTAGTTTTTAGTTTATCTTTAACTAATCACCCAAAAGAACGCAGTTCTGTTGTATTCTTAAATTTATTGCTCAGTGGTTTTTCGTTGACTGCAACCCCAACCGTAAAAGGTGACTGGAATTAAATGTGTGCAAGTACACAGCTAGCAATGTTTTGGTTTTACAAACACTCTGAGAATAGCACAGTGCAACAAATGTGGTATTTTAGTAACGTTTTCAGCAGCAAATTTTCTATGATTTCCCAGAATGTTCCTTTTAAAGTTAGGGTAACATTTTCTACAAACATCAAAAAATTTTGAAAATGTCTTTTTTGTTTTTACAAAAGCAAATTATTATTATCGTAGCAAAGTATCATACAAATTAAACTTATGACCTTCTAATTGTACCACACGCAAATTCAGAGTTTCATGGTAATCCATTCAATCATGACATTTCACCCCAAACTGCTACCTCAAGCACTGTAGGAAAGAAGATCACCAAGTTCATTCAGCATCATCCTTTGAAGAACAGGAGTATCTCAAACACATTTTGTGGCAATCCACTTAATAGTTTTTGTGTTATTTCAGTCAAATATCCATCCTTACAGCCATGCTGCTGCCCAGGCTAATGAAAACAACAACTGCTACTCCCCATATCTACAAAACTTAACTGTCACAGTGTGACATGTAATGTACCTGTAACTCTGCTGTAATTGCACAGTGTGTAGAGGCTTTTGGGTAAGAAGCCAGACACTGATCAGATTGCAGTTTACAGTTTTTCTGTGGTTCTCTTACTTCTCTCTGTGTTTTTCCTTTAAAAAAACATCTTCCTCACAAAGTGCACTATATCAGTCCTGTTAAGCGCTCTTTGAACTGAAATAAACCTGAATCCTCCCCCTCCTTCCTGTCATTTTTCCTACATTCCCTGTGCTAAGAATAAGCTCTATCAAGTTCATGTGTGATTTGGCTTAACATAATTATAGCCTACCCTACACTGCTACCTCTCTCTTTATCTCTCTCTGTCTGTCTCTCTCTCCCTCCCTGTGTCTCTCTCTTGCTCCCCGGTGTCTCTTGTGGTCCTATAAGCGGTAGACAATTAGCAGGGAAGGGTAGTTTTTATTAATTATCCGGTAGCAAGGGATGAGAAAAAGAGGGATTGATTGATGGATGGAAGGATGGAAGGATAATGATGGAGAAGAGGTGTTGAGCGTACAGAAAGTCAGATTGTTCAGTGTTGTTACAGGAGCAGTATGTAGGATTTAGAGGACCTTTTGGTTAAAATTGAATATAATAATTACAATAATGTTTTTATTAATGTGTATCACAGGAAATTAAGAGTCCTTGTGTTTTCATTAGTTTAGAACAAGCCCTTCTTAGTATTGTAATCATGCAAGAACCTGCATGGCTGAAAAATACAGCCAACTTGGTAGCTGTAGAGCCAGAAACTACAGTTTCTCTTTTGGCCACTAGGGGCTGGCTCCAAGAGCAAGTCAATCATTATAGTGATCCATGTTAAGATGCCCAACTTCACACCAGAAATTAATATGTTTACAGCCGGGTTTGGTCTCTATAACTAATTTCAACATTCATGACGACTGTACAGAGGGTGAGTTTTTATATAACTCACCTTTTTAAATGTTATTAAGTTTTGCATAATTTTTGCAGTTGCAACAATAATTTTGGATTATTGTTTACATTTGTTGTTTAAATTTGTTTACCACAGAGCTCATTTTCTGCAATGAGCCAAAATCCAATGGAAAAATCCCATGGGATCTCTGAAAACAGACAGGGTGACATTAGCTTTTGTGTTGGCGTGCAGAAAAACATCATCCATACCCCAGAATGTGATTGGGTTAATTTCACTTCACTTCATCTGATAATTGGCTAGACAGAAGATCCATTTTCCCCCACAGTATTACAATCTGCTGTGAAGTGTCTTTACATCCGATCAGCTTTCAAACTCACGGATCTGTTACTCACACTCTTCTGAACTGAATTTCATTTACTGACAGGTACTTTACCCTGCAGCATATTAAAGCAGACCTTTTTAATATTCTGGCTCTGTGCAATGTTCTGTCTAAATGCTAAAGTAACTACCTGCCAGCAACTTATTTTAATCCATGTGTGTAAAGGAAGAAATCACATCCATTTATGTGGCTGTGATGTTGTGTCTGATAGCACTGTTTCAAGCATCAGTGTGTAGCAGTTTTAATATGCATTTGGATCAGCCATGGAAACTGGGCTTGTGTGTGTGTGTGTGTGTGTGTGCGTGTGTGTGTGTGTGTGCGTGCGTGTGTGTGTGTGTGTGTGTGTGTGTGTGTGTGTGTGTGTGTGTGTGTGTGTGTGTGTGTTAGTGTGATTCCACTGGTCTTTTCCCGTCTTTCTGCCGGTCCATGTTCATTCATTATTCATCCCTCAGCAGTGTCCTGCCCTCCTCCCTGCTCATTTATTATGGCTGTGCAGTAGAAAAACACTGGCAGGGGCATCCTGTGCTAGGTGTGTGTCTCAGGTGATGTAACATGCCCTCTGGCAGCCATCTTGGAAATCCGCAGCACTTGACAACATTGGCTTTGAAAGCTGGCTGCATTTCTCATAATTTGACTGTCTCAGCATAAAATAAATGCATTTCAGGAAAGGAAGAAGAAAGATAAGAATTAACTGATACTGTGTAGTTTTAATTGCGAACATTTTCACATCTAACAATCATCCTAGATATAAGACTTTTTGTCTTGTGATCACATATTGACTGGACACAGCAGCCCACTGCTGAACCCTTCAGCATGCCGACATAGTAAGATAATACAACAGCAAAGGCGGAGTCCTGGTTATTTCTGTGAAAGTTGCCCAGTGGTGCATGAAGCCCAAAACGTTTGACATCTGGGTGTGAAATTAGCCATATTTTCTGCTCTACTGCTGTTTGATTGGCCCTAGAGAGCAAACACACTAGAGACTTCCAGTGGTAGTGAGGCTGACATCTGACGTTTTAGTGGATACTTCAGGTTTAGACCTCAGCTAACTTGAATGGGGATAAAAGGATTCAGTTGTGTGGCTCTTATAATCTTTTGAAATGTTCAATAGCAAAATGAGTTGTTTTACTGAGGTTGTGATGCTCAAAGGATTTTATCCTCTCATTTACAGACAATTCTCTCACAATGTAAGTCTATCAAAAAAGAAGGCCTTTTCTGACTTAGTGGCATCATCCACAGTTTGGCCGCTAAAGCCTGGCGCTGTTTCTGGTGGGCTTGCTACAGCAGCATTTTCCAAATCTCACATTTTAACAAAAATATGTACTTTTTGGATTATATATATAGCTACATACCCATTGGTCTTTCATAACATTATAAAGACTAAGGTCAAATGCAAACTAAGTTTACCACCACGCGATTGAATGCCTCTGTGCACCAGTCAAGTTGCACTTATAATTAACATCCATGTGTGTGAAAACATGGATGCTTCACACATCTTTTCCCCCGGCAGCAAAGATGATATATAAAATCACAATGTCAAGGTGGGCACCCAAGGATAATGCTGGGTAGGAGGGTATAGGAGTTTTATGACCATGACCTTGACCTTTGACCATCAGATTCTAATCAGTTAATTTGTGAGTTCAAGTGGACATTTTTGCCAAATTTGAGGATTTCAGATATTGCATTTGCGAAAATGAGACAGCTGTAAGGTCACAGTGACCGTGACTTTTGAACACCAAAATCTGATCAGCTCATTGTTGAGTTCAAGTGAATATTTGTGTCAAATGTAGAACAACTATATACTTGATTGTCATAATTATATATTTAACATTATATTACAGAACATAATGTTAAATGTTTCAGCATTTTTGGGTCATTTTCTTCTTTTTTTAAATATTTTTTTCTCATTTTCTTGCAATTTTTGTTGTTGTTTTTTTTACTAATTTCTTGCTCATTTTTAGGCCATTTCTGTTAAGTTTCTTATTGCCTTCAACCATTGCTTTTGTAAGAAGTAAAACCAATTTGCTCATGTTTCAAAGGGTTAACCCACTTAAAATGTTTTAGTGCAATAAAATTTTTATTATGACTTCATTCAAAATGATTACATTTTCATGAGAAACATTATTTGTTGTTTCAATATATCTATATGTTTATATATTTTCACATGCATTGGCACAAAAGAATAGACAATGGCCCTTATTTTTATTTTTTCATTACTCCTCTATTAAATTCTCTTATTTTGCAAGTATGGGAAACAAAAATGGTAGAAGGAGAGGAGGCGAAGCGTGAGGGGAGCAGGAAGGAAGCGAGGAGGTCAGAGGGGGCACGTGGACAGCTCGGGATAGAGAGAGAGAGGAGGAGACAGAGAGGAGAGGGGAGGGAGACTGCAGTGTTTTTTGGTCCCCTGCAATACTCTGTTTTGGCCCTTAGATGTCCCCGTGCACCACACTGCAGTAAAACAGATCCAAGAACAGATGCTGAAACTGCACTGCACACAGGGTTGGTGTGTGCTTGTGTGCCTGCGTGCGTGCGTGCGAGCGTGCATGTGTGCGCGTGAGAGAGAGAGAGACAGAGAGAGGGTATGAGAGACATCCAGGTACAGACTCTCTCTCTTTCTGTAGCAACAATGCAGTTTTATGCCCTTGATCTTCCATCCGTCTTTGATGTAATAGGTCCCTTTCGGTCTCATGTATTTAAAGGACTGGTTCAACATTTGGGGAAACACACTTATTTGCTTTCTTTCTTGGACTGAGATGAGAAGAAGGGTATAAATCTCATTTCCAAAGATGGAGTCACAACATGGTTAGCCTAGCTAGCTTAGCATGAGGACTAGTGCTATGCCTGTCGAGCTTAAAGTTCTCACACAGCACATATGCAGTTTCCATTCACCTGTATGTGTGATTGGAGAAGCCAAAAAAGCAAACTTTATAAAAATAAATTCTGATATGTATGAAGTATGTAACTTCCAACTCCAAAACCTCCAATGAAGAGAAAAAAGATGATGGCAACCCCAAAAAGTCACATCTTTGTGGAGCAATGAGAGAGCTTAGTTACTTTTCTTAGTTTTTTTTGTTTGTTTGTTTGTTTTTAGTAAAAAGGGAAATTATCCTACAATAAAAGAATAAGAAAACAAACAAAACAAAAAAACAAAATGACTTAAAGTGCTGAAAAATGTTTTCTTAAATTTTATTTTCTAAACATTTTATATTTTTTATTTATATTTTATAAATATTTTATATTTAATTCTCATTTTTAATTTTTTTCTGTATCAAAATTGTAAACATAAAATTAGTGTAATTATATAAATTTGATTTTCTGGACATTTTTCCATCTTTTTTAACAAATTTCTCATCCTGTCGTCTTTTTTTAAATTAACTTTTCGATAGTTTTCATTTTTAGCTTTTACTAATTTCTAGCTATTAGGGGGACATTTCTTGCCAAGATTGCCTTTGCCTTATTTCCCCATGTTTTTGAAAGAAATCAGACCAATTGGCTCAGGTTTCAATGGATTAAACAGCTTGCGAAAGGCATCTGGAGCGGCGTAAGAAAAACATCTATCCAGGTTTAGGGTTAATGCACAAAACAAACAAAAAATTTACATTTCTATGTCATTTTTCACATTGTCACTGTTCATTTCTCGTAAAGCTTTAACGCTGTTTTCCCACTGTGCCCACTTCTTGTGCAATGGTTAAATGGCACCTGAATTAGCTCTACCAACTTTTTATTTCTATGAACCAGTTCTAAACTTTCATACCACAACAGTGGATAAAAATACAATAATTTGCATTTTTCTTATGATTGTCTTGAAATTTTAGCACTAAATGGCCTGACCCACAAGCCCCCTTCAAACCTGGAGATACAGGGAAACACTGTGAGTCGTGTTCTTTGAATTCTCCAGAGCTTTTAACATCGTACAGCCCCGTCCTCTAAGGAATACATTTCTGGTGATGCCACTGCACCTTGACTCCTGGATTAGGGACTACCTCACTGGCTGCTAAGAAAAAAAAAGAAAGTATTTTCCAAACTGTTAAACTGTTCCTTTAAATCCACCTGCCTATCTCTCTCTCTGTTAAGACCTCTCACTCCACCACTCTCTCTGTAATTATAAAAAACAGCTCTCTCTCTCTTCTCGGTTATTGTGAATGTCTTGTGCTTTTTGCTTGCTGCACTGTTCCCATCGTCTACCCAGAACACGTGCGCACACACACACAGACACACACACAATTTTCCTGTATTTTATTTCGCTAAGTCAGCACCCCAAACAATTTATCACTGTCTCTTTCTCCCATCTATCTATTTCTCCTCTCATTCTCTATCCTTTTCCCCTCTCGTATTCAAATTTGCTCTGTTTGCAAAGCTAATATTAACTACAGGATTAGTAAAGCAGGTTTGACAAAGATTAAAATGTTAATATAATACAACCCCAATTCCAGTGAAGTTGGGATGTTGTGTAAAACGTAAATAAAAACAAAATACAATGATTTGTGATTCTTTTTCAACCTATATTCTATTGAATACACTAGAAAGACAAGATATTTAATGTTCAAACTGATAAACTTTATTAATTTTGCAAATATTCACTCATTCTGAATTTGATGCCTGCAACACATTCCAAAAAAGCTGGGGCAGGAGCAACAAAAGACTGGGAAAGTTGAGGAATGCTCAAAAAACACTCGTTTGGAACATTTCACAGGTGAACAGGTTAATTGGAAACAGGTGAGTGTCATGATTAAGTATAAAAGGAGCATCTCCGAAAGACTCAGCCGTTCACAAGCAAGGATGGGGCGAGGTTCACCACTTCGTGAACAACTGCTTGATATCTACTTGTTATCTTTTTCATCATTATTTACAGAAAAGAGGAAGATAATGTAAAGAAAGAGGAAGATACTGCCATGTTACTCAACGTATCCTCATGCAGTGGTTCGTTTGATATCCCACAAAAATGCATACACAACAGTTGATATGATATTCCATGAATTAGTCCCAACACAAAATATCTTATGTGCTTTGCATAAAGTTACTCTGGTTATGTTTAGGTAAAGCAACATGGTGATGACTTACATTAAAATGATTAAGATAACTTGGTTTTACATTGGACACTAGCACCAGTCTCCTGGGGGAAAGTCCTCTGCTTGTTTGTCCCTAACCTGCCTTCATACATGGATTTTTGCTAGTCTATACTACCTTCTTTACTCCCTAATAACATGATCACAGCCTTACTGATTATGTAGGTTATAAACAAAGTTCTGGCTCATGATAATATGGGTTATATACAGATTCTGGTGCTGGATTCTGAAAATATTGTGCCGGACCTGATACAGATTGTTGTTTTGATGCACTAACTAGTAACAAATAGGTTACAAACAGAGCGAGCAAGCCAGGGAACTGAAGAGACACGCTTTAAATTTTTGCCTTCTAGCCTGTGCCATGAAGGCTCCAAGAGATGTGTTATTCAACAGAACTGCATAAAATATGAAAGCAATACAGGTGGTAAATGAATAATATACATTAAGGAAAAAACTTGTGTGCTACACTTATCTTTGCAGCTGGCTTGATGCTGTTAACAAGGTATGATCTTGAGGAAGGCCTGAAGGCTGAAACGGCGTCTAAATAAAGGAGATGCTACATTCTGCCGATAAGGCATTTAAATTTGCAATGATTCTTAATCTTTATGTTTACAAACTGACACAAAGAAATAGACCATTACATTTGCTGTATATATCAGGATGCACAAATAATTTAGAATTTGTCACTGACAGCATTTCAAAGTTTCATCTAACTCAACCCGTGAAAAGGGTGGTGGTGAAATCACTTCAAAGTTTTCTTTGCACTTAATAGGCCATCGCTGTGTCATCCTAACACATCTCTCAGCCCCCAGCGACACACAGTCATGCTGAGTACATGGGTCTCATTTCCACTGCATGCTTTCACTCGGCTTGACTCAGCTTTACCTGACTCACTTTTTGGTATCGGGTACTTTCCTCGATTTTGGTCTCCACTGCAGATAGCGCCCTGTTGATTTAGATGGAGCTCTTAGCTAATCATCACAGAGATGCTGCGTGAAACTGCTAAAACATTGTCATCAATGCGACACAAACAGTTCCTTTCATTGGCAACCAAAGTGAGGAATGTCTGCATTTTTTTCAATTTACCACAGTGTAGTTTTCTGGATCAAATAATTTAGAGTCACCCAGCGATATCAACCTTTTTCGTGTTCTGAGCTCTTCAAATACGTCCGCTTTGTCAGTACTTTCAGCATACAAGCATGACGCCAAAAAAACACCTTCCGCGTCCACCTGGATTGTGGCTAGATGTCTTCAAATGAGGACATAGCTGGACAGAACCAGTGTTGTTGTTATTGTACGCTGGCAGATGGCCACATTCACCAGGCACGTCCATATGCAGCGCGCACAGGTGGTGTCACTTGAGAACACAGCCAGACAGAACCGGTTGTGTGCAAAAGCAGAAGGACAGCGATTTGTAATGATTGCTGCAGGTAAGGACATACTATAAAGAGTGTGAGTTTTTATGTCACAAACATCTGACCTTCATGCAGGAGTCTTGTGTTCACTACCCACAGATGTGAGGTTTTTTTCTACACCTTACTGTGTCTTTTTCCTGAACCATCCGTGACTCTGTTGCCTAATCCTAACCATCAAGACAGTCCGTGTTGGTTGCCATGTGCTCATGTTGTGTAAACATCTGGACGTCATCCCACCATGTGCATTTGTTGACATCTCTGTAACGGCTTCCCGGAGCGTAAACAGCTGATGCAGAAAGAGACCTGAAACGTCATAAGTAGATAGAGAAGGTCACTGACAGAGCGGCACCATGTAACGAGTTGGGATGAGAACGTGTTGGTGATACAGCTTTAAATAATATTGCAATATTTATAGGCTATGCTGCTAAACATGATATATATCTCAATATTTTGAAATCTCCCCTACAGTATTATGAACTACTATTATACAAAAACTATTAAATTAAGCACACATACCATAGATAAATAAAGTAGCTGCTGTCATACAATAAAGTTAAATAAAGTACTGTTATAGAAATGATAATAAAGTTTTTAAAAAAAAAGTATTGTTACAATTAAATAAATCAAAATGGAAGCCATGGTGCTTTTATTTTGAAGGACCTGGCTCATCTCGGGCTGTAATTGTTGATGATTTGTTGTGAACTTGAAGCCTCTGGTCAACAGTTGGATGTTAGCAGAAAGTTAAACTGTAATAACGGTATGAGGATTAATTCACTGCAAGCTGGAAACAAACTAATAGCCCTCCAGTTCATAGATTGCAAAGATTTGCAAGTCGCACTGGTTCTCCATGTCACAAAATATGACTAAATAGTTGCAACATTATGTGTTGGTCAATGTTATTGCCAAGCTGTAAACATGTTTATTTCTGCGGTAAATTTGGACCTCTAAACATTGAGGTCTATGGGGATTCACTCACTCTCAGAGCCAGCCTCAAGTGGCCAGTAGAGGAACTGCAGTTTTGGCCATTTCTTAGTCAGCTGCATTGTAACCCTTTGAAACCTGAGCAAATTGAGTTTAATTTAATTCAAAAACATTTTTTTTTTGAAAAAAAAAAGGCAATGAGCAGCTTCACAAGAAATTACTTAAGAAATTAAGTACAAAGTTGCAAGAAAATTACCCCAAAAATAAAACAAAATAGAAAAAATAAGTTTAAAAAAGAAAACAAACAAGAACTAAAAAATATGAATAAATATGAATTTAAATATGTAAATATTTAAATTCATATTTAATTCAAATATGTAATAACAGTAATTAGTACTCCCTCTCTTTTTCCCTCCTTTTGCAATTGCTGATTGCTGCCCCCCCAAATGTGATACTTTGTCATTAAATTTATCATTTTGTTGTGTGCTTACCTCTGTGCTAACCCACTTTTCTCACGTTTATGTATCTCTCTAATCACCCTTTCATGATCCTCTCATTCCTCTACACGCACTTGCTTTTCCCTTCCTTCTCTCTCTGTGTTGATGCAATGTCAAAACACACACACATACGTCCACATTGACTTTGCCTCATCCTGTCCATGTGTGTACTTGGTATATTTGTACTTTGTGTGCACGTGTCCCCCCTCCCCTATCACTCTCATACCGCAAAGAGCCCCGTAGCTCCTTAGTCAGCATGTTAACTTAATTAACTGAGAGTGTGTATGGGTGTGTGTGTTTACATGTGCTAATGCATCGTCCGTCTCTGCGGAGGTTTGTACGGAGGTCTGTGTTTGTAGTGGTGTGTGTGTGTGTGTGTGCTTGTGAGTGGTGTGTGTGAAGGAGAGTACATGTGTTCATATATGTGAGTGTGTGACTGCTTACGAGAACAAAGAGCCCTGACCGACCCATCGGTCATTTCCAGTTACAAAAAAAAAGCAGTGTAAGAGGAGAAAGCAGGTAGGACACGTGTCACAGGCAGGTTTAGAGAAGCCACTGATTATTGCATTATGATAATGCATTATATGATATTAGACTGCATATACAAACAGTGAGTAGTTTTGTCAAATACAGGGGAACAAGGCACTGAGCAACAAAAAAAGAAATGACCCCATATTTGCAAGAGATTAATTTAGATTAAAAAGTACAAGAAAATGACCTTTTTTAAAGTGAAAAATGTAGTAAAACAAAAACCAAACAAGATATATGACCTGCAAAAAGCATTCTAAAATTACAATAATTCTCTGACATAATGACAATTAGAAACATAGATTTTCCCTAGATGTTTTTCCTCTACCCTTTTAAAATAATTAGAAAAAGCTAGTGTTTACCAAAAAAAGTGTGAGAGAAAAAAAATCAGGAAAATGACCTAACTAAAAATGTTTTAAAATATATCTATTCTGTAATTTATTGAATATAGTTCAACAAAAGTAACCCTTTGAAACCTGAGCCAATTGGCTTGATTTTTTTTTCATAAGGCGGCACTGAGCAACTTTAGAAATAGAGAGTTAGGCCTACAAGAAGTAACTTTAGTAACTGAAAACAACAGGAAAGTAAAAGTAAATCCAAAAAAATGAAATTACCTGAAAAAAATTCTAAAAATTAAAATAAATAATAAATGTTTTCCTTTTCTGTAACATTAAGATATGACTTTACCTGACCTCTCACATTTTTTTTTTTTTTTTTTTTTTTTAGAAAGATTTTTTATATAAATTTCTTCTTCTTTCTTGTCATGGAACATGTCATTTCACCTTGCTCATTGTCTTTTGCCGCTGTCTTTTCTAAAAAATCCAACCAGTTTGTTCAGGCTTCAGAGGTTTTAATGCTTGTGAAAGACATGACCACTGCACAAGAAAAATGATGTTAATCCAGGATTCAAACGGTTAAGTAAATACTTCTGCATTTTATGTAAACTTGATTAGATATAATGTACACATAAAATAAGATAAGCAGTTATAGTTAAGTTTCTTTTGCAAGGCCACTGAATTTTGGAGATTACTTTCAGTAAAATCAGCTTGTCAGATTTGACAGTGCAGAGAGCAGTGCTGTTGGCGCTGTCCGCAGTGCTGAAAGCAGAGCAGTCTCACTCAACTCTGGACTGATGAGAGCCTCCAGGATTCTCTGCCGAGCACTTTTCAGCACCGCGGACAGCGCCAGCACAGCATGTCTGCTGCGCAGTGCTCAAAAACAAGAACCTGTGCAAAGGTATTAGGTCACAATTTAATGGATCAGAAAAGGATCAAACAAACAAACAAAAATATATGAATTCCCAAATTTGTCAGTTTATTTTCTCTTTGTTACACTCCGTTGCCTTTTATTAGAGGCACCTAGCTAAAACCAATACCATCTAATACAGAACTCCTGCAATAAATCCTCCCTCATGAAGGTTATAATATTCAGTTTTTGTTGAAAAAGTTTCAGAGTGAAGTTGATTCAACTCTCATTTTGGTGGATGCAATTTGTGCTGCTGTGAATTGTTTGGGCTATACTGACAGGTGTTTCTATTACTTTGTCCACCCCATTAATATAGCGAGTATGGGTTAAATAACAGAAAAATCTCTAACTTAAATATTACCTGAAAACGCAGCATACAGTATTATTTTCAGCCCTGAGTTTTGTCTGCAGGTGCCTCTCTCAGCATCATCTAAACCCAACAGCATGAGAGGCGGGAGCTCCACCACTGCAGAGATTATTACCATGCAGACTTTGGCTCCAAATGACGTCAACAGCACAAGGGTAATGGCAGTATCCGGGATATTTTGGCTTCATCTTTGCATAGAGGGGGTAAGTGGATATGCGACGCCGTCTTTCTATTCAGTCGATAGGAATAACTTACAGAGGGACTCAAAACTGTCTGAGCTGATCATTATGGGGGAATTTAAGTCGCTTTTAAAAGGTCAAGAAAATAGCACTACTGGTCAATGTGACTGCTGCTCCAATGATAAATGAAATTTATTTATCAAATCTTTAGGTAATTTTCTTGTACTTACTTACAATTACTTGTACTGTAATTTTAGCTTTTTTTCTAATTTGTGGATTTTTTTTCATTTAATTTTACTCATTTCTCTATTCTCACCAATTTGCTCAGATTTAGCGGAGTTAACCAATAACACAATGCAGCCTGTATACAGCCTTCCAGCTGAAACCCACGGTGAAATTACTCTACGTATCATCACATGCCGCCCGTTTAGTTGATTGCTCTGAGCGCCCGCTAACAACTGTTTGGTGACTCAGATGAAAATATCCACTATTTTATCAGCTCAGATCTCCTTACACTTAGATTCTGACAGCTGGGCAGTCTGAGAACAATGTTCACAAGAGACTAGAAAGAAAAGATCCTGGGACAATAAAAGAGAGGGGACAAAAATAGGACTTTGAGAAGTGGAAATTATGCCCTTGCCACAAACAACATCTTCCAAAGTGATCACAGGGTGGAATCAACACCTCTCTAGAACAGTAGAAGCTTCATGTAGGGAAGATTTTTTGTAGGACTGCATTCATTTTAGTTAGGTGTACCTAATAAACGGGCAAAATCTATCTATCTGGCTAGCAGGGAACATTCCCACAGCATTGGCTAACATTACCTAGAAGTTGCAATAATGTTTTAAAGAAAACATTTTCATCTAATGTTCAAGGAACTTTTTAAGGATGTTTATCATTTCAAATAATGTTCCTGTGAGGTTAAATGCTGACTAAGACATAACGTGATGTTGAGAGGTGACAGATCATATAATGTTCTTATGTTACATGAGAACAAAGGAAGAACATTTTCAAAGCAACATTTAAAAATTGTTATTGAGGACTGACATTACAGCTTTTTTTTAGATGAAAATGTATCGTAATGTGATATATTAACAATAAAGAAAATCAACATTTTTTAATGTTTATCAGGAATGTTGCTCGAAGAACGTTCTGGGAACATAAAGAACGTTACTAAAACATTCAGTGGTCGCATTATACTGTTCTCAGAACATTTTTAGAACCAAAAATTGCTAGCTGGGTATCCATCTATCTATCTATCAATTTGGACGCATACAAGACCATAGAGGCCATAGTAAAATGTGTGTGTGTGTGTGTGTGTGTGTGTGTGTGTGTGTGTGTGTGTGTGCGTGCCTGTGTGTGTGTGTGTGTTTATGTGGATGCGCTCCAGTGACGTTGTAGTGGATCCTATACAGCAGAGCACAGTGCTGCAGACTGTTCTCAACAGACCAACACAGCATATTAGCTCTGCACTAGAAGAGAGAGAGAGAGAGAGAGAGAGAGAGAGAGAGAGAGAGAGGACAAGCCTTGGAGATGATAAGGGGAGGTGGAGAGAAATGGAGAGAATACACCGTGTGAGAGAGAAAGAGTGAGAGGAGAGAGAAAAAGGGAAAATGGGAGAGCACTAATGATCTGACGGTCTGCAGTCTTTTCCCCCCATTTTGTGGAGCTCAGCAAATACTCGTTCTGCTCCTGCTCTCTCTCTCTCTCTCTCTCTCTCGTCTCTTGCTGCTGGTGGTGGAGGGACTATCTTGGAAAGGAAAAAAGGGAGAGAGGGAAGGGGCGGTGGGCGTGAAACACTCTATCATACCTCTCCTGCTCCACTCTAATTGAGCCAAGTGTTTTAGTAGATTGAAAGACAGTGTGGAGGAAGGGAGTGATGCAGCAGAGAGAGAGAGAGAGAGAGAAGGAGGACAGATGAGCTCTGGTAAAGGAGACTCATTTTCATGCAGGACACTAAAACAAATCTTAAACAGAGTGTTTAGTAGCTGGCACTCAGTATTTCCCTTCTCTGTGAGATCTTTGACCTGTAAAATGTGTATGTTAACTGCAGATATGTGATCGATGTTTATCAGTTACAACATAAACAAAAATGCTGACACATAATGGTATTAATAATTTAAGACTTTTTTTATGGAATGAGCACCTTTAAGTCCATTTTAATGTTCACATGTCCTGACTCAGGTAAAATGTATCCGCCCATTTTTAACTTCCAGTGTCCTGTGTTGGGTTGCACCATCACTGAGTCTAAGTCTTTTCAAAGTTCTCATTAACATCTAGAGTCAAACTAGAGATTTACTACATAAACTATAACAGCCATCATAATGTCCCCCTTTGGTTTGTGGACTGACATGTTGAAGACTTGGGTTCTTCACCTTAGCCATCACAAAATCTTAGTTTTTTGGAGCCAGAGTTGACCATATTTGGACAGGGCTGGAGGTAATTAAAGAGGAGCAAGGTGGATCCAGCCCCATGGGTGGACTGGCCATCTGGCATACCGGGCACTGTCCCAGTGGGCCAATGATGCTTATGTGGGCCAGTCAGCTGGTGGATTTTTTATCATTATTTTTTTCTTGCCACAGAACTGGCTGGCCTGCCCCGCATTGGCTGACTGGCCCATTTGAACACCCCATTGGTTAAGCCCTTTAAAACCATTTTGACACTTTTCACAAGCTTTTAAACCTTAAAAATCTGAGAAGACTGGTTTGATTCCCTTTAAAAACAGGCAATCAGCATCTCGGCATCAAACGTACTGCAAACTGCAAGAAATTATTAATAGGTGACAAGAAAATTGCCTGAAAATTAGCTAAAAAATGTGTGTGTATATATATATATATATATATATATATATATATATATATATATATATAGAGAGAGAGAGAGAGAGAGAGAGAGAGAGAGAAAGCTACTAGAAAATTATCCCAAAAAATCCAAATGTGTCAAATTAACTTATTTGGTGCAAGGGCTGCGGATGGTCGCGTGCGCACAAAACGCAGAAGGACGGCATCAGATTGTAGCACAAACAACTGACTTTACATACATTTGCTGATCATAATAATTTTAAGAACATAATTTTACTTATGTAAGGTTCTGAATGCAGGACTTCTACTTGTAACAGAGTATTTTTACAGTGTGGTATTGGTGTTTTCACTCAAGTAAAGGATGTGAGTACTTTTTCCACCTCTGCAGACAATAGATGGTGCTGAGAAGTGAAGGCAAATCCCTGCAGCAGGCTGAACACCTAGAGTAGTGATACTCAGTTTACAGCCCAAGGGCCAAATCTGGCCCCCGTTAGAGGTGCCAACCATTTTCTAATTCACATTAAAAAAAGTGATTCACACAGGAAATTGTTTTTGCACTTTTAGTATGCATAAGGTGCAAGTGTACATAAAACAGTATTGAAATAGAGCTTCTTTATCAAAAAGGTGCCAGTGGAGGATCCCCCCACCTCAACATGAGAGGTCTCTAATGTCCTGAAATGTCCTAAAATCCTGGAAATGCGCAAAAATCTTAGATATGTCCTAAAATCCTACACATCCTAAAACCCCAAAACGTCTTACAATCCTAAATGTCCTAAAACCCATGTCCTAAAATCAGAGAAATGTCCTGAAATCCTGAAATGTCCTAAAATGTCAGAAATGTTCTGAAATCCTAGAAACAGTGAAAAAAAGAGATGTGTCCTAAAATTCTAGAAATGTCCTAATATCCTGGAATGTATGAAAATCCTTGAAATATCCTAAAATCCTTAAAACTTCAAAAAATCCTAGAAATGTCCTTAAATCATACATGGGGCTGCTGTGACTGGCCCCTGACCTCCTGTCATTTTGCAGAAGTGCCCCCCAAAGCAAGTTAAGTGTCCCTGATCTAGCGGAAAGACTGAAACCTGAAGATCGGTGGCATGTAGCAGGTTTGTTCAACAGCGGCTGTGATATTCAGGTGACCATAACCTCAGTGCATTCTGTGCGCTTTTGCAGCATAAAAGAAGAACTGTCTGTTTCTCTCTGCTTCTCAGTTCAATAAATCTTCTGTCTTTGCAGTTGAGTCCAAGGATGCAGCAGACTGAACAGAAGCACAGAGCCAAAAAGTGCAGAATGTGAATAGATTTGTTCAGCAGCAACGGCAGATTTGACCTTAATAACATCAAATGATCCAGTAATAAGAATTCAATCAGCCAGTCAATCAGCCGGTCAGTCATTCAGCGGGCAAATCTATTGATTCATAAAATCCGCATCCCACATATTCTCCCTCCCTCCCTCTCTCTCTCTGTCATACACACACTTTGAGACACACACACCTCTCTCTCCAACTCTCTCTCTCACACACACGCGCGCAGACTCCTCCTCCCTCTCCTCTCTCCTCCTCCTCTCAGTTGCCCCTGTGACTCCTTGCCGGGACGGTATAACAGTAGCCTACAAAGCGGGGACCGGCGGTGGATGGGGAAGGGCAGTAGCCGCAGCAGCAGTCGGGCGCACCGACCGAAGCATGCTCCAGCGCAGCCATGACTTGCTCGGCGTCAGATAGCGAGAAGATCGTGATCAACTGCGGCGGGATCCGACACGAGACCTACCGGAGCACCCTGAAGACGCTGCCGGGGACGCGCTTGTCTTGGCTGACCGAACCCGACGCCTACAGCAACTTCGACTACGACCCCAAGTCCGACGAGTTCTTCTTCGACCGCCACCCGGCTACCTTCGCCTTCATCCTCAACTACTACCGCACCGGCAAGCTCCACTGCCCGAACGATGTGTGCGGGCCGCTCTTCGAGGAGGAGCTCGCCTTCTGGGGCATCGATGAGACGGACGTGGAGGCGTGCTGCTGGATGAACTACCGGCAGCACCGCGACGCAGAGGAAGCCCTGGACAGCTTCGAAACCCCCGAGCCGGACGCACCAGAGGATGACCCGGCGCTCACCGGCGGGGCGGACGGAGACCTGAAGCGGCTGTGCATGCAGGAGGACGGCCGCAGGGCGACGTGGTGGGAGGTGTGGCAACCCAACATGTGGGCGCTGTTCGAGGACCCCTACTCCTCCAAATACGCCCGGGTGAGTTCGCGTTTTTTGGTGTTTTCTTTCTTTCTTTGTCTCTCCGGCGCTGCGCTCTCATATCCTCGTTTGGCACGCTTTTGGCCACCGCGCATTGTTGCGCGTAAAGTTCATCCCAAATTGTTTTAGAGGAATGGGGTGTCTCCAAATATTCAAATTCGCTGCTGTGTTTTCGCCTGTTCTCTCTTCCATTTAGTTTCCCCGCCACTGTTCTTCCTTAAAACCCTTTCAAACCCGGGCAAATTGGCTTGATTTTTGTCAAAAACATGGGAAGAAGGCAACGAGCAATTTAAGAGGAAATGACCCAGCAATTGGTAAGAAATTAATACAAAGTACAAAAACGGTACCTAAAATTAGCCAATACAAAACACAACAAACAAAACCAAAAACAGGAAAAAGGTTTTTTTAAAAAGAGTGAGAAAACACGGAAATGACCTAAAAATGCTTTAAAATATTTGATTATTCTGTTGTTTTTTTTTAAACTTTTTATTTTTAAATATATGAACTTAATAATTATAAATTTAATTCTCCAGAAAGTTTTCGCTAGCTATTTAAAAATATTTTTCCAAATCTACTAATTTCTCGCATTTACTGGAGCAATTGTTGCCAATTTGCTCATTGCCATTTCCCCCCGTGTATTTAAAAGAAATCCATCCACTTTGCTCAGGTCTCAAAGCTTTAAATACTTGCATGCAGCACAAGAAAAGTGATGCTGATCGAGGTTTTGAAGGGTTAATCCCCCCACTGATATCACTGTTTGAAGATCTGGCCACTGCACTTGTCTGTGCGCATCAATCCATCCATCTCTCTCCCTGTCTCTCTTTTCTCCTGGCTGTGTGTGCCAAATTATTTCTCCAGCAAAAAATGTGATTTAATTAGACGTGACCCTAATTTGGGACCAAGTTCTCTCCACTATCAGTCCACATTTGGTGTAAATTGTTTTACAGTCCGATAATCAACTTAATCACTAAGTGACTGAGTGGAAATCCAAATGTTGGTGCCTCCGTCTATCTGCCCTCTCTACTGTTGATGAAACAATAACAAAATCCTGTAAATAGCAGCAGCCTCACAGTTCCTCCATAAGATTGCTGGGTTTGTGCGTGTGTGTTTTTCTGTGTGTGCATAGGTGAGCGCATGGATGCATTACTCATGAGTGTACTTAAAGTATGCTGGCAGGTGATGGCGACTGCATTACCGGAGTGCCTGTGTGTGTTTGGGTAGATGATGAAGCAAACACTGGTGCGCTACACTGTAAAATATCTGTTTTCATTCCTTTGCTGTGAACACACAGTCTAGACTGAAGAATAATGAATCAAATGTCATTTTTAGCCTCTAAATATTAGAGCTAATGTTGTAGCTGGTTTGAATTTGGCATGAGCGACAGAGGAGAACTTTTTATGGCTTAAAAAAAGACACGGTGCTCTCAGCATGGAGAGCATGCAGCAGTATTCTGACAGCAACATGAGGAAAGGTGTCTGTGAGGGCTTTATTGAATCAAACTAATACATAAACGTCTTGTCTTTGCAGGGCCCTTGCCATTGCAATCATTCTGCCAGTAACATACGTCATGTACTAATGCAGGACACAGTGCACCCTTTATGTAGCAAAGAGGATCAAGTTGAAGGGATCAGGGTGGTGGACTGGCATGGATTGAATACATGCCATAGACTGGAGTTTGTGTCCAGTGGTTAACGTTAGTTTAAGGGTATGAACGGCCTTGATTTCTGCCTGACTTCTCTCACGGTGATTAAAATATGCTGGTGTGGAGAGTGGTGCAGAGTTGTGGAGTTGCAGTATGTGATGACGCAGGGGGTCAGGGGTGGAAGTCAGTCACCAGAGGAATAATGTTGGCATTGTACATTTCTGCAAACCAGTACGTATCATAATACGTATCATATCAGCATTTCTAAAGTGATATATTTGAGTTGGTGAAGGGAATGCAAAGCTGCAGACCACTGTTTCACAACCGACAAACAGCAAAACCAGTTGTGTTTTAGGGAGTTATTGCTGAGTTTCCAGTAGTGCTGCCCCTTAATGTCAGAGATTCAAATCAACAGTTGGACACCCTTCATCAACTGAGACTGGCTCAAGTCGAGCACTTGTTTTTTTTCACGAGCCATGTATTTCTAGAGACGTTTTGGTCCCCAGATCTTGTTGTGGAGTGAGTACTCTTGATTTCCATGCTTCTCTTTGATACACGGAGGTGCTGCGTGCTGCAGACATGCAGGCACCAGCACAGATGAGAAGAGAATCTTTGCTTAGAAGTGGTGAATTTACAGTTCACAGCATCTTAATACGATACAGTCTCTGGCTTCTGTTTGATATCTAGCGTCTGCAAAAAATATTGCTGCACATCTGCAACCCATAGTTTGCGCCATTGGCATGTTTATTTTATTAAGTGAATGCTGCTGTTGCACTAAACAACCTGCAGAGCCCATTCAAATTTTAAAACTTTGTATGGAAAACAATGGATTGAATCAGCATATCGCTACATATTTAAAATCACAATATTAGTGTATCGTGGTGTAAACATAATATTATATCATATGGCATTTGGTGATTCCCAACCCTAGACTTTGCCCAAAGAAATGGGTATTTTTAGCCAAAATATGATATTTTTCTTTTATTATTAAGTGGTTTTTGTGCCTAAACCGAACCATAGATTAAGTTTCAACATATTGTCACATATAAATGTGCAAATGCAAAGTATCGGGTGTTTTTAACTTGTGATTGGGTTAGGGTGGTACAGGGGACAAGGGACACAACAGATTGACAAAGTGACTCTCAGGATCATAAAAGGTTGAGTCCCTTCCACAGTGAGGTCCTAACTAGTTTGAACTTCTGGTCCTGGTGGGCTGTTCATAAATTACTAGACTACTTAGATTTAACTTGTATCCTTATCTTTCCAATCAGTTAGTGATTCAGTCTTTGGTTTTCACCCTTTCTCCTGCTGTCATGCTATCTTTTTTATATTGCTCCATTTCTCTCATTTCTTCCTGTGAACTGGATTTTCTCTCTTTTTCTCCTTCCCCTCCTCATTTTCAGCCTTTCCTCCACCTGTGCAGTCAGTGCTCTACCTCTCACCCGTGTCTTCCTCTGCTTAATCCTCTACAAATCCATAGGCGTTTACAGAGGCAGAGGCCAGTGCTGACCAGGATCAGTGGAAGTTGAGGTGTTTTCCGTGGACTCTGCTGTATGCGCAGAGACAGCATATTGACTCAGTCGCTCTCCCTGACTTAGGATGGAGACACACAAATGGAGACACATTTACTACATGCTCACAATGTCTAGAGCAACACTTGTCCACCAAGGGGTTCATAGAGCACCTGTGGCCTGAGCAGGGAGTTTGTGGGAAAATTTAGAAAAAAACATGCATATAACACTCAAAATCTATACAATTATAAGAACATGTAGCCTGGAGAAGCATGTTGCAGCTCATTATTCATGTCTAAATTCGGATGATTTGATGATTCAGCACCTTGCCATTCATGTCCAATGCCAACGTTGAGTGTCTATGCAGAAAGCAATGTGCCCTTCAAGTAGCAAGGTGAAAGATAAGCATGTGGATGGGTGTACAGTATGTCTGACTTTCATACAGGGGAAAGCAGTCTGCATGCTGCGACAATCCTGCAATTAAATATTAACCATGATATTCCCCTTACCTTACCGTAATGCCTAGAAATGTCCTAAAATCCTGGAAACATTCTAAAATTCTAGGAACATCCTAAAGTCCTGGAATCAAGCTTAAATCCTAGAAATGTCTTAAAATTCTAAAAACTTTCTAAAATCCTAAAAATGTCCCAAAATCCTAGAAACTTTCTAAAATCTCAGAAATGTCCTGCAACAAACCTTGACCGTAATGCAGTTTCCATGCACAGGTTTCATAGAAAACAAGAATGTTAAAAATGTTTGACAGTAACATAAAATAAAAATAAATACTCTTGGCTGGATGCAAGGTTGTCCTGACCTGAGATAGGCAACTAAAAAACACGACTGACATTCATCTAAACCTAACCACATGTTAACCATAGCATTGTATAATCACTGCACAATAAGGTGCAAAAGTAACATGGTTTGCAGAAATGTACAATACCAACATTTCTTCTGGGTTGTAGTGACAGATTTTTGTTATCAGTATCAAAGTTTGCAGAGAAGCATGCATATTCCTGCGGGTGCTTCCACTCTTGCACAGCACAAGTAAAGAGCCACCACTGATGTTATACTGACTCAGATGTTCTCAGCAGGCTGAACTGACATTACTTGAGTGTGTCTGTGTATTTGTACTTTTAATGTACAGGAGGAGTCCCAAATGTGCAGCTGGGGGTGTTGGTAATTGCCAGTAGGTCTATCGTCATACTACTAGCATGAAGTTCATACTTCATACCTTATAAGTGTGTGGCACTAATCCCACCCAACAAAATGTTAAGAAAAGCAATACTCTCACACATACCTTATGGATTTGTGAATACCCTGGTATACCTTAATACTGTAATACCGCCCGAGCCTATCTGTGAGGCTTGGCCAGAGTCTTTCCTTGTGCAGCTTTCATGCACCAAACCGGACAGGTCAGAAAATTAAATAGCAGCCAAACAAGAGATCGAAGAACCAAATGGGGACTGACAGTGGAAAAAAAAGACAAATTGAACGCGGGGGGTGGGGGGGGGGGGCATCGGTATGACATTTGAGGTGACTTTGAAAGTGTTGCAGTCAATAGTTTCGGTGCCAGCGCGGTGACATAAAGATAGGTGGGGGGGGGGCGGAGGGGGGCAGCGAGTGCAGCAGCAGAGCTCAGGTAGGCTGAGGTCAGGCGGTCCCGCTCGGTTTTAGCTGATTAGCTCGCTGGAGAACGACGAGGGCGAAGCTGCTCGTCCTGCCAGCGTCTTATGTTGGACATTCAAAAATGAGCGATTGGATCACTCGATCAATTCACGCATCTGTTCATTAAGAATACGCAGCGTCCTTGCAGAGGTAGCACCGCTTTCCATCTCTTTTCCATCGTTCTCTTTCCTCCTGTCCTCCTTTCTTACAGCCCCTAGTCATCACCAGTGACAGCTCGTGCTGCTTTATTACCACGATTTCAGAGCTGAGTGCTGGATTGCTTATTATCGCTACTCAGCCCCCCCCCGTGTCCTCTCCCTCCTCAGCGCCCCCCACCCCCTTCATCGTTCTCTCCAGCTCTCTGCTTGTGCTATAGCGTAACACTGCAGTCCCCGTAGTAGCTGACTGCGCTGTAGTCTGCTGCAGAGAAGGAGGGAGAGACACGGAGAAGGGGGGGGTTTGTTTTGGTGAGGGGAGGTGGAGGAGAAAGGGGGATTAATTGAGAGTAAGAAGCAGTAAAGGAAGAACAAGTAGAAAAGGGGATGGGGATCACTTTCTGCACCCCCTCGATTTCGTTCCCGCTGCCCCTTTCTCCCCCCCTCTTTCTGCTGAGCTCGGCAGGCTGGGACGCTCGTATCCGTTTATCGATCAGGCCGTATGTCTCAGCTCGCCTCATTCAGGTGGATGTCTCAGCTGAATGGTGTTCCTTTGTAAGCAAAACCTTCCCACACACATTCCTCTCTCTCTCTCTCTCTCTCTCTCTCCATCTCTCCATCCCTTCACGCAGCGGGGTGCGATGGCAATTCCCAGTCCCTCAAGGAGAGAAGAAAATACCAACACACACTTACACATACTTATTGTACTGCCACACGCAGTCAATTGTGGCTCTGTTAATGTCATTCTGACCTCATTCTCTGAGGCTTTGTTTCACATGTGAGTTATTTTTACTCATCACCCTTATAATAATGTAACAATTGCTCCTGCAGATAATGTGCACGACCTGCTTGACATTAAACGTTTGTGTGGAAAAACAAAACAATTTGTTGAAAATTTGTTTTCTGTTTTTTAAGCCTTCTTTTTCACTGTGCAGGAAGCAATATTGCGCCTACTTCCTGTTCACAAACTCTCCCATTACAGCTAAAAAGGGCATTAAAATAAGTTTCTGAAAACATTTTAGGAGAGAAATTGGCAGTGCAGTGACATTACCTTGGTTTACACTCAGTCAGCACTGCCTAATTTTTCCGTTTGGTCAGATTTTAGTTTGAGAGAACAAGAGAGGAGTGGGTGCGTCTCTTGATCCGCTTCTATACTTTTATCGTCACTGTGGTGTCATGGGTGGCGGGCAATAAAAAAAAGCAGAGGCACAGCCCGTAGAACGAGCAACAGCCCGCGATCCAGTGAAACTTCCCCCAGCGCTCCTGACTCCTCAGACCCCACCACACCTCCCCCTGCTGAACTGTATATTATCCATTGAACATATTCTACAGAAATATAGTTTTTGTTACAAAAACTGCAAGTTATATTCTAATCACTCGATTCACAGCCAGAAGAAAACAGCAGCAGGTGTATTCCTGCTTCCAGTCTTTACACCAAGCAAGGCTTCCCATTCCCTGACTTAACTTTAAAAAAAAAGGCAAAGCAATGTCTAATGCTCAAAATGTCGAACTACTCCTTTAAGAGTGTAGGTGACAGGTGGTCAGTGGGTGGAATCTGGCCCCGTTTATTAACTGATTCACCCAAAAACAATGACTTAGCCAATGTTATTTATAGAGCAGGTGCTTCCGACCTTCAGTGGTAAGAGAGGTGGTAACGTCACTGCACAATCTCGGCACCTGCAGCAAAACAATGACAACCAGATGATGATATTAAATCACACACACTTCAGCGGTTCTCAGAATCTTCCCATCTTTCTCTCTCGTGATATTTTTTTCGGAGTCTTCGCTCCTCCTGTTTTTTTAAAACCTTTCGCACCGCTCTCTCTCTCTATCCCCTCCCTCTCTAGTGGTTTGTTGCGCTATAGGCAATATATCCACCAGGGTCCCCCTTCCCCCTCTGTGCTTTTCAGGATAATGCTGCGACAGAGCTTTCTTTCTCTGTGTCGCCCATTGCAGGAGAGAGAGAGAGAGAGAGAGAGAGAGAGAGAGAGAGAGAGAAAGAAGCGTGAATGTAAGAGGAGAGGCTGCAGAGAGGGAGAGAGGGACACCATACTGTATTTGATGACATGTCAAGAAATAAAGCGTTTAACCTCTGAGTGATCTCCACTGTCCTCTCGCCTCACGGGGGGTCAGTAACACACATGCAAACACACACACACAGACACTGATTGAATGCAGAGACACACACTTGCACAAAAGCAGCTAATCGAGCAGAGAAAATAGCATGCTCAGTAAGCCTCGGTAGCCTCGACGTACACAGTACACTCACACATGCAGCAGATTACTGCAGAATGATCTGCTGTGACATGCTGTGCGGTGTGTGTGTGTGTGTGTGTGAGGGAAGTAAGAAATGCAGCTGATCTTCTACCCTACTGGCTCGGTTTGAACACCCTTCCCTCCTCACTGTTTTGGTGCCTGCGTCTAAAGAACAGATCGGGTTTTAAGAAAACCACAAGGAGCTGCTGAGATTGCAGCAAGAAAGCTTCCTGAGAGCAAAATGCTCAGTGCAGTATTTTCAAACCAGTCACCGGAGGAAAACGTTTGCATTGTGCATTTCTGCAATACATGAAGATGCTACATTTGCATGTTTCCTGTGTATTAAATAAAGGTTGCTAATGTGTCGTAGTGTATGACCAGACTTTTCATGAGGTGGAGCGGATGGTGTGTCACCTTGGCAGGACACGTGCCAAGATGCAGACCACTGTTCTGGACCAACAAACAACAAAAGTTGTTGCATTTTAGTGAACTGTTTTTCCAGCAGGGATAAACTAAAACAAAGCTGCATTTCCAATTTGGATAGTGCCACGAAAAGTATTTGCTTTACAAAGCTGCATTTCCAGCAGGATAGTGCCACGGCAAGAGGTTTGTTTTTTACTGAGACATTGCTGTGTTTTGATCTTCTTTCGCAGACACATCACTGCATTTTCAGTCAGGATAGTGCCACGAAAAGCAGTTATTGTCAATCACAACATCATTGCATTTCCTGCTGGAATAAAGGCATGCAAAGCAATTGTTTTTTACAAGACATTGCTTCTTTTCCAGCAGGGATTTTGTCCCCCAAACTGGGTATTTTAGGCCAAATCATGATTTTCTTTCATTACATAACCAGGTGGTTTTTGCACCTTAACCTAACAACAGCACTGCTGAAACCTAAAGTTGCAATGTATCTGTCACATATTACCAAAAAAATATAACCTATCTGTAGTATGCAGAAATGTACAGAGCCAATATTTTTGTCTGCTGATTGGGTTTGTTTGTTGACAAATCATATGAAAGGACCAAAACCAACAATGCATTCAACCATTTAATATTCATTCAGCCCTAAGCCTTTTCGTTCTTGTCTGAAGACAGTTTTAAAATCATGTACCTAATGTTTCATTTATTTAAAAAAAAAACGTGGTCCATTGTAGTTTTTAGCAAATATCTCCCAAACAGACTTTTTACTGTCATAACAACAATGTGGCTCATTGATTTGCTTCTAATAGTTTTGGGGCGACAATGGAGCTCTTTCACACAGAAGATGAAGATATATATCAGCCTTATACACACGATACTTGTTAGTAGGTTCAGCTCACTATGAGTTTTTATCTTTTCACAAGATTTATTGACAATAAAAAAGACAAAATATCACCAATCTTCCCTTCATTAATCATTGTTGTTAGGGGGGGTTGTGCTTGTGATAAATGTTCTTCTCACTTTGTCAGCAAGGAAAGGTAATGGATCTCTACAGTTAGAGATGAATTAGTGGTTGAGATTGTGCTATCACTGAAGGCACTAAAGCGCACTATACTGTCCTCCAACCTTTATTTTCCACTTTGCTACATAAAGCGCACATAACCTCCTGCATTGGCACTAAATATTGGAATTGGATGTAAATTTTATGCTGTGGTAGAAAACTGGCCTGCATTTAGCAGCTATACTCTGTGGGACATTATAGTGGGTTGGATGGTTTGTATATTATGCATTATTTTCGTCCACAAATTCTTGGCGCTTGCTTTGCAATCGTTCAGTTTCCTTTTGCAACTAATTCTCCTACCTAAACAACAATGAACAGCATTCTGTGGTTTCAAAGACAGATACTTTGAAAAACCAACCACCAGCTGCCTTTTTGTGAGTTTTTGTGGCGGTGTAGCCTGACTCGCTGGATGTAGACTGTGGCTAGAAACCTGCCATTAGCCAACTATTTAGGCTTAGGGTTATTTTCTCTTCATTCCACTATTTACGTTTATCACATTCTATCAGAAAAGCCCAGTGCAGGACAGTTAAGCCAGATGTTGATTGTTTGTCTGAAATGGCCTGTAAGAGTTGATTTGCCACATATTTTTACCTGAGCAGCGACATACATCAGTGACACAAGGCGGGTTTCCATTACAGATTTGCGCAGAACGTAAGTGATATTTACGAAATGTTGATAAAACACAATTGCAAGTTGACTGCATTTCCACTGAGTGATTTTATGTGACTTGAGTGGATGTTCAAAAAATTAGCAGCTTTATTTCATTTGCAGCCACCGCACTGGCCATCATTATTTCCAATCCAAGGCCACGTAGGTGTGTTATGCGAGTGATAATGGAAAGGCAAGCCCCTTATACCTAGAGGCCGAAACGTATGAGGGACTTCTGGGAAGCGACAGTCCACGATTTCACAGAAGAATTGTTGATTCAAAACTTCCGGATGATCTGCTCAACTTTTGCAGTAATACCTCTTGTAGTTCCTGCTGTATCATGAGGGAGCCAGTTCCTACTGACAGGCACATACAGTAGATAGCATCATGTGACCTATAGAAGCCAAAAAAAGGTTTAGTTTCAGTTTGTGCAATTTCAGGGTTAATGTAAACCCGCCTACTTACTTCACTAGTTTACCGATCTGTTCGACTTTGTGCTGTGGAGATTCATCTGACTACATAAGACTAGTGGCAGTGATGTCCATAAAACATTGTTCCAGGCACTTAAACAGACTGTTGTGATGCTGTCCTTTTTCTAGCCTGGTCTGTTTTAAACCCACTCTGGACTTTTTTTAAAACTTTTTTTTCCAGTCGTTTTAGCCGTGCTAGCTGTGTGGCTCTTGTGATGGCAGTAGTTTGTTGGTCCACTATTTTGCTCCAAATTTAAATGTGTCAACAACTGTTGGATGGATTGCCATACAGACATTATGTTTCTACCCTAAATTATTAGAAAACAGATTGTCTTGAAAAAGTTAAGTAAATATAACTTTTAGTATGAATCTATATTAACTTTATATTTATAGTTAAGTTAACTTAAGTCTACTTCAAAAACATGGGGAGAAGGCAATGAGCAACCAAAGAGGAAATGAGCTAAAAATTAATTCAGTGTATAAGAGAATTACAGCACATAACTAAAAAAAAAAACGTAACGTCACCATTAAATAATTATTTTTTTTTGCGATAATCAAGTTAAGCCAGACTAACTTGGTTTACTCAAGTTGCTAACACTTAAAAAAAAGGTAATTTCACTTGTCATTTTAAAGTTGCAACAACACCACAAAATTAAGTAAATACAGCTATAAGTATAAGTACATTTAACAATTGCATATTAAGTAAACATAACTATTTAATTTTCCTTTCAAGGCAATTGATTTCCCAGTTTTGTTTTTTTTTTTTTAATGGGATCAACACGTCATTTTACACAAATTACAAATCATCACATTCAAACTAAAAGTGTCCCTAATGAATTCCCCACACTGCAACACAATTGAAACATACAGTAATTGAAACATCCTTGACAGCCTCTTTGAATAATTTTAGTGTTCATGTTCTAAGCACACCTGAAGAAAATGTAGTTGTTCTGCAGTAGTGACACTTTGATAAAGTTCTAACATGTTGAAATTCCTCCAAATACCCACTGGGTGTGCTTGGTTTGATCCCCTGCACGTGTCAGAGAATCCTGGCTGAGTGCTCGAAGTGCATGAATCCTGTCAGTGTGCTGAGCTGCTGAGCTGTTCACTGCTGAGGAAGCTGATAGAAGGTGTAGATTTCAGCTAACAGAGCTGTCCTATGAAAAATGAAAAGCTTTACATGTGCTGTTTGTTCCCCTGTGGTGCTACCCAGCGCTGAAGTGGCTGATGTGGGTCGCTGGCACCAGGCTGCGACATGAAAATAGAAGCATCGCTGGAGGTGGAGAAGTGCTGAATCGACTTTAGAGCGCAATTTTAATTTAGGAGCGCTTGTTTTGCTGGTAATTGTTTGTTGGCACTTTGGTGAAGCAGCTGCTGAAGCAGACGTTGTCCAGCGCTCAAGTGCTGAAGTAGTGTGCAGACTGCAAATTCGCTTTGGGTTTGAGATCCTTTAGGAAATTGAATGCAGCTTGTTGAAGATAGCAAGATGGATATTTTCAGCACCGTCATCATCCTACCTGACTGACTCCAGTCACAAAACTGTGAGGAGGTGGAGCTTGTCCAAGGCCAGCCGAGTCACCGCAAGAACATGAAGGCATTATACATTCTTGTAAACCATGAATAAATGACATTTACACATTTCATACGTATCATACGTAGCAACAGTGTTGGGCTCCTTACTCAAAAATGGTTAATATTACTCTTTTCAAAAGCCTCTCCGTAGTGGGGCTGAATAATCTCCAAAGTACTTTGTAACCTTGTTAAGAAAAGTGCTATATAAATAAAGTTTATTGTTATTATTATTATTATTATTATTATTATTATTATTATTATTGTTCTTTGCTGAGATAGGCAACATTTCATCCACTACATATCCAGCCACAAACTCACATTTGGTGGAGTGTATTTCCTGGAGCTCCATGTTGTTGTACTGGGTGTTTCAGACTCAAGGTTTGAGGTTGTGTTTTGCATAGTGCAAGAGTCTTAGATAGGGCTTCCCCTTGAAGGTCGGAGGCTCGACTCATCAGTCGGAGACCCTCAGTCGACATAGATTACTTCAGGGGGAGCCAGTCATTTTTTATTTTCAGAGTACTGTACTTCTGGGGACATTCTGGCCCCCAGATTTTGCTGTGGAGTCAGTTCTCTTGACTTTCACACTTCTCTTTGCACTTGCGGACATGGAAGCAGTGGCACAGAGGGAGATAAAGACTGCCCCATAGGTGTAGAGGTGGTGAATTTACAGTTTACAAAAAGTTTATGTTACAGTGTCTGGCTTTTGTTGATATCTAGTGTTGGCAAAATATGTTGCATATTTGCGATCCGTGCTGAACTTAGCATGTGAGCCATTAAAGTGCAACCTGGTGTTTATTGACCCTGTTTTTATTACTGTCTGGCCTTTATTGTCCAACTTATCTAAATAGAATACACTTGTCAGCATGATTAATATGATCTGGTCTTTATTGTCCACCTAATATGACTAAAAATACAAACATTGGCATAATTGATATGGCAGATTAAAAGCTAGAATGTGTTCAAATCTTGACTATAAAATTAATTCGACACCTTTATTTTCTTGCAGGAAGGTGTAGAATAATCATGGTACTAAGTGGTGAGGAGTTTAACGTACAGTCTCCTTAAAATTTGTTTTCTTCAAAACTCGTGATGAGCTGTGAGCAACTTAGAATATGACAGCAGTGTGGTAAACCTCTACTTGAACCACAGCTGTGTGCTGTAACTGTCAAAATGGTGTAATTCAAAATATCACATAAATATGCACGAACACATCACAGGCAAAGCCCTACTTATGTATCAGTTCACACACACTCACGCAAGCACACACACACACACACACACACACACTGCGGTCAGCGTGACTTTATTTATTCATGACAAACATGACATTTGAAGAGCTTTCTCAGGGGAGTTATTGACCCGAGGAAACCTTTCATAGGCGTTTGACCGAACTAACAGTATCACTGTAACATTCAGTACACACCACGCCACGGAATAACAAACCATAGAGCAGACAGCTTGTACAGACATGTGCCATTAAAGGGAAAGTTCAGCTTTTTAGAAGTGGGGTTCTATGGAGTGCTTATCCATAGAGAGTGTGTTACATACAGTAGGTGGCAGAGTATTTTCACTGCTTTACCTTAATGTCAGACAGTGATTTCTAACTGTAAGATCAAGTTGTTATATTGCTCTCTTCAAAGCCAGACTCCACTGATAAAAGTAGTGATTTAACATAATTTCAACATTTTCAACATTTAACATTGCTGAACACAGGAGCTGCTGGTTTTATGCTGCCTTGAACAGTTATTTTGCTTGTTTTATTGTGTGACTCTGGTATTTAACCATTTAAAACCTGGACACGTTGGTTTGATGTCACTCAAAAACACGAGGAGAAGGCCAAAAAATTAGGAAGAAAATGGTAAAAATAAAATGTTACAAGAAAATGACCTGAAAATAAGCAATAAAAGAAAAAGCATAAAACAAAAAAAGACTCCCAAAAGTTCTGAAATTTTATATTAACATACATATATTTTTCTGTAACATAATTTTAAAATTAAAGTCATTATAAATATTATTCTCTGGATATTCTGGACACTTTTCCTATTAAATCTTACACTTTTACACTTTTCCCTTTTTGTAATTTAATTAATAAATTAATTGATTGATTGATTGATTGATTGATTATTATTATTATTATTATTAGCTTTCACAGAAGTAGTGGTATTAGTAGTAGAAATTAAATTAGTTATTTTTTTACCAATTTCAAGGTAATTTTCTTGTACCATTTTACCATTTTTGGGTGGCTAAAATACATTTTGTTGCTGACCCGTCTGCAGCAGTACATTACCCAGCATCTACTGTATGTAATACTCCTATTATGGATAAGTACCACATACAACCCCACTTTGAAAGGATCAGTACTGTCCCTTTAAAAGCATGATGAATACATTACTGTTAAATAATGGGCTGACACAGAACCAGCAGACTTCTGGAAAGACACAAAAAATAATGATCATTTTTGTGTAGACTGCAATATTTTTATGTACTCAGATACAAAGTGAGAAGTGCAGATGTTCTTATTAAGTCCCATGAGAAGCTGAATAAACTGAATTTAATTGTTGTAATCTCAGGATTTTCCAAACAATTCCTCCTTAGGGGAATATAGGGGAAAGCAGCGGTGCCAAAGTTTGGAAACAGACATGATTCTTTTACACAGGCTCCATGAATGTACAACCTTCAATGTACCAAACACAGTGGAAACCGCAGCTTCCTCTGTGAATCTTCTTCCTCAAGTAGCCCAAAAACACATTAGAGGATCCCTTTCTCCCTCCCGACCCTCCTCCTCCTCTACTCCTTCCTCTCCCTCTAAATATAGCCTTCTTTCACTCTGTCATTTCGACACACACACACAGACACACACGCACACACACACACACACACCTCGTCCCCCTGGTGGGGGTAGAGGTGTTACAGCGCCTCTGATGCACACTCTAGGAGACGAGCCCCTGGTGCAGTCTCACATACACAAACACACAGCTTGTCTCTTTTCAGAGAGGAAGAGCACCCTGCGGCAGTGTTCATGGTGGCGCTCTGCGGGGGGCGCTGTAGCAAACAGCAGGCACACAAGAGCTGGAGGGGCCTCAGGGTGTCAGAGCCATAACAGGGATAACTGTTTTACTTTTTAGGGAATATATATAATGAATTTATTTAAAAACAAGATATTCTGCACTTCAGACACATAAATAATCTATTTTAGTGCAAAATGAAAGAACAAGAACAAAACAAGTCTACACTGTTTGACTTAAAGCTGCATATCAATATTAAAAAGATTATTGTAGCTTAAATCTGTAGTTGATAACTTTTAGGAAAATAAGTTTATATCATAGTTTATAGTTTATTTATTTTATAGTTTTAATAAGTCATATTTACTATAACTGTCACTATGTTCTGCAAAATACACGAGACAGATAATCTGTGAAAAAAATCATGTTCTTCTTTCTTGTGCTTTTTAATGGCATTCTATGGCATGACGAAAACAACCAATCAGAGCGGTCAAACTGTCCAGCAAGGCAGCACCGACCAAGTACTGCATTGCCTATCAGTCAGCCAGAGACCTCAGTTGACTGCTTCAAGACGAGCAGTTCCTTTTTTTTCCTTTGTGTTGCAAGTCAGGTCAGCTGAGCAGTGTACTTTTGGTTCCCAGATTTTGCGTCAGAGTGAGCCCTCTCAACTTTCACACCACTGTTTGGTACAGGAAGTTGCAGACATGCAGGCGGCAGCACAGAGAAGGAGAGAAGAGAGACCCTCTGCTAAATAGTGGTGAATTTACAGCTCACATCAACTTAATACAACACAGTCTCTGGCTTTGTTTGTTACAGTATATAGTCTTGGCAAAACAAAAAAAGTTGCACATTTATGACCCACCATTAGCACCATTAGTTTGTTGACTATATTACATTATTGCTGCTGTCACACTGAACCTTCCACGGAGCCTGTTCAAACTTTAACACCAGATACAATATGTTAATGAGTGACTTTTAAAGGTCAGGCATGAGAGTAGTATCAGTCTTGTCATCTCACTTTTGAGATGCTGAGTAACCAAAATGTTGAATCATTCTTTTGAAACAAGTTTACACTGTATGTGAAGTGGAACAATTGCAGAATGAAAGATCCACGAGAAAGTAAAAAGTATGAATAACTACTGACTAGTACTTGGACAAAAAGCCACTGTAAAAGAAGATAAAAATGTTTGACATTAGTCTTTTTGGCTGTGCTTGTGGTTTCACTTATAATTTTACTTTATGACAAGCTATCGCTAGATGAGGATAAATGTGGAGCAAGAAAAAGCACTAATCATTGAAGAGCTAAGTAACTATGCTGCGTGGGAATTATCAACAGTCTGACTATTTGTCTCCTGATCATTTGATCATTAAACACCACAGTGGAGGCACATAGGATTAAACAGAAAGAAGTGGGTGCTGTTTTACTAAGTAGGTTTGCGTCATCTTTTTTTCTTCAAACCACAAACTGGCTCTCGTTTTTCCATAAGAAAAAGAGGAAGAGATAAAGTGATTGGGGGATACGGAAGGAAGGGGAAGAGAGAAAGCGGGTCCATTTTTTCTTTCTTTAGATTTCAATGCAGAGTCAGCTGTATTTTATCTCTTCATATCGCCATAGCTTATTTTCCTGTTCATGACAGCTGTACAGCGATGTATGGTGGAGAGTGATGCAATGATGGACCTTTGAAAAATAAGGTCCATCTCCACCCAAGCAGCACTCAAACATCGATCCAAATTAATTTGAAAAAGAGACTATGTAAGTAAGAAATAGATAAAAAGAAGTAAGCCCCGTAACATTTTAACTGGCCTCTATGCAGCTTTCTACAATTTGCTATCCTTTTTTTTGATTTTTTGTTGAACATAACACACCAAAACAACCAAAAAAAAAAACAGAAAAAAAAACAGCAACGCACACATGCATACAGAATGGCATACACGTCTGCTGCAGTGAAATGTACACAGCTCTGCTCTCCTAGCAATGTTAGCGAGAAAAGTTCCTACTGACAAGCATAGCATATAGCCATAGCATCATGTGACCTAGGAAAGCCAAAAAAGTGTTTCCATTGTAGTTTTGTGTAATACGTCTTTTTCAAATTGCCTGAAATAACAACTTATGCAAGCGTAAAAACTTATTTGCCCTAAATTGGATTTTGTTTTTCGAAATTGATTTGTTTCTATCAGACGGTATTTTATATTAGCAATTTCAATTTACGCAATTTAAGGGTTCATGGAAACTTACCCAGTGAGGGACGTTGTGGTGGTTACATCCATTGCTTTTGTGCAGTCTATGACACACGCACGCGCACACACACACACACACACACACACACACACACACACACACACACACACACAAAGTCATGCCATAAACCTCCTTGTCAGTCCTCATGCTCTGCATTGATAATACAATGATTACTTAAAGGCTTCCTGTATGCTCGTTGTGCTCTCTCATGCCACACTGTTGATTGATTGGTTTTGTGTGATGCATACTGCGGGACAAGCTGAGTGAAGAAAAGGAGAATCCCAGAGTGACAGCTGTGTAATGCTGCAGCACGGCGTTCAGAAGGTGACATAAAGACATGGAGGAGAGGAGGACGATGAGTAGATGAATATGAAGAGGAGTAGGGGATGAGAGAGAGAGAGGTAAAGGAAGGATTATTGCATAAGTGATGAAGAAGCTGAGAATTCTGTGAGGGAAAATACACAGATGCATCTCTCCTTTTGCCCCCCCCCCCTCCGATTCATTCCTCTCTTCCCCTCTTCTTTCAATTCTGGTATCGTGTGATGTTCCATTTGGGCCTCTATAAATTCATCTGCTTTAATCTTTCCCTTTCTGTTTTGTGCTGAGAAATCTCTGCAGGTGCGTGTGCGTGTGTTTTGATGCAGGGGAATATGTGCACGTGTGTTATTTGATGATGGAGATGAATAGGTTGCTGACCGCTGCTTTACAAATGCACACATAATCAGATTGGACTCAGGTGCTCAGTGAATTTACAGAGTGTGTGTACAGTTTGTGTGTTTCAAGTTTCAGTGTGGACAGGAATACATCCTTTAAATACTCTTGTCTGTAAACAAAGGTTTTTAAAAAGATGCATGATAAAGTATTATAGCAAGTCTACAGCTACGCTGAGGCCTTTAATTTCTTTGAAATACGTGTGTGTCACTTTTTGTCATTTTGGATCCGTGAGGTATGAGGTTTTTGTGGGTCTATGAATGCAGTGCAGACCGAGCTCTCCATGAGTAATTTTTTTCCTCAGCAGCGGATTGTGACTCACAGGGTGTGTAATTGATTGGTCTATCCGTTCAGAGCTGATTTTATCCTATCAGATTGATGGATGAGAGGAGCAGCTGTTTTTAAGTGAAAGCAAGATCCAGGGTAATCAACAGTTTTAACTTTCAGTGCACCTGAAGTTCTGCTGCTCTGTCTCGAGTGTGCTCTGTGCTCCGACAGTATGGTGCTATTAAACTAAAACATCTATATATATTCAGTAGCTCTCCCAATTAACAATCCAACTCCAGAAATAGAAAATGTATTTGTGGCAGCAGATTATGTAATCATATTTTACTCAAGTATTTTATTTTCATGCTATTTTACACTTTTACGTTACTACATTTATCTGACAGCTTGAATTACTTTACGAATTAGGATTTTTTGCATAAAAAACACAAGTAGGGTTTATAAATTATGATGTTTTGTTGTGAACTAAATTACAAGTTACAAGTTTTTACAAGTACAGTTTAAACAATTAGTTGATTAACAATCAGTCGATTCGCTGAATATTAATTTTCAACTGTTTTGACATTTAAGTCATTTTCTTTTTTCTTTTTCCTGTTTTTAATAATTTTGAGTTTTGGGGGATGTTATTTTCTATTTTGTTTATAATTTTGTTTTTTTCTTCTTTTGTTTATTTATTTATAATTTTGAGTTAAGGGGTGTGTTTTCCTTTATATAATTTTGAAATTTTGTTTTTGTTTTTAATTTTTTTTTAAAACTTTTTATAACTTTGATTTTTATGGATTTTTTTCTTTTTCAATAATTTTGAGTTTGTAGTGTTTTTTTTTCTTTTTTTAAATCAATTTTGATTTTATGTGTTCTTTTTAAAAGTTTTTTCTGCACTGGGTATTTCTGCTTCTCATACTTTAAGAACATTTTCCTGATTACACTTACTGACTTTTACTTTAATACCATTTTTAATGCAGTACTTTTACTTGTAACAGTGTATTTTCACAAGGTGGTACTGATACTTTTACTTTGGTAAAGGATCTGAATACTTCTTCCACCACTGGTTTGTTGTTGTCTGAAACCTTTGACTCTGCCTTCTAGTGCCATCTATTGGCTGTAGTATTTATACCAACATAAAGGACGCATGGAAGCATGAAAGCAGGGGCGTTTACAACGTTCGAAACAGAGGTTTCTATTTTCGCACATAAAGGTAATATAAATGAGTCTTAACCTGGCTGTAGATACGTCCTGTTGAGGACAGTCTCAAAATAAAACATTGTCTATGAAGTTAAAGTGCTGACTTTCAGCTTTAAAGGTATTTTTTTTATAATATTGCAGAAGGACAATCATCCTAAATGTGCCAACAAGGATATTTTATGTCCAAGCAGTGGTATGTTTACGTCATTCACCCCATCTCAGAAAGTTTCAATGTTGAAAACCAGACTAGAAATCCTACAGTGACTCTCCTCTCTTAGCTCTGCTTGAGTATTAAATCTTGAGAAAAATGACTTTGCTCACGACTAGATGTTAAAATATTTTCACAAACCATGAACACTTTTTGTCCCCCGTTTGGTCAGGAGCCTTTTTTTGCTCTCAACCCCTTGCTCCCTGCAAGGTTTGAGATTGGTTGACTTGTGTTGAATATCCAAAGTTACGACTGAAGGAAAGGTATTTTTATTTCAGGAGAAGATGGGGAGGGGAGGGGAGGGGAGGGGAGGGGAGGAGAGGACACAGCAAAATCGAGGAACATTTCTGCAAGGACAAATGTGAATGGCATTGTGGAGCACTGCAGCGATGAGGGAGAACAGGAGAACTAAGCAGAAAAAAGTGCACCGCCTTTTGTTTGCCTGCCTCACCTCAGTGAGCTGTGTGGGTGAAGGAGTACCGGGGAGACGGGAGGAGAGATGGAGCGGTGCTGGGTGCCTGAGTGACAGAAATGTAAAGAAGTGCAGGCAGTCAAAAGAGTGTCGGATATCAAAACAAAACATTTGTTTTAATGGTTGTATTGTAAGAAAATGATATCTGTGCTTATATTGGACTCATCATCTCCCGTCTTTGGTTTGTCCCTCTGCATCATATTCCATTATCCTGCTCTCATTCTTGTTGTCCCTAAGGTCTTGTGCCGTTCTTAAATCACTCAAGGGACAGAGCTATGCGTAGACACACACATACACACTCTTGAGCACACACATGTTCGAACACTATACCCTATTTTTTATTGTCTTTTCTTACTATGTTTGCAGTTTCATCACGTAGCCCGTCAGTGTATTTGACAAAAAGAAAGAAAGAAACAACGGAATTAATGAGGGAAAAAAAGAAGGAAAAGAGGAATGAAAAACGAATGAAAGAAAGTAGGAAAGGAAGGAAGAAAGGAATTAAGTGATGGCGGATGCCGGCTAGTTAATGTACCTCCAGGCATTTCTTTACATCAGTGTATGATGCAGCGGAAATGTACTGCATTCGAAAGGCTAAGTGTACAAAAAAAAGAAAAAAAATAGTGAAGGAGAAAGCCATGCAATTCATTCCCTCTTCTCTCGCTAATGCAAATCACCTGTGTCCTCCGGAAACCTCGGAGCAGTTCACTTTTTGATGCCGTGGCAGACATCTTCCTCCATTTGTAGAAAATCCTTCCTGACCGTGAGGCTTAACCAAACCACTAACCTTCCACTCCATTATTTACTTCCTGAATTTGTTTTTGTGTGTGTTTCCGAAAAGGAAAGGACATCTTTCATTATGTTTTTGGAACATCTTCCGAATATCTGTGGGGAAGATTTTGCAGATCCATTTGTGCACACGCGATATGTCCAACGTCATTGATTTATTTATAGACACAGGCACACCAAACCGACATCAAAGAAGTGGTGGCGACAAAGGCTGGTTGTTGCGTTGCCTCAAATCACCTGTGTCTTGGCCAAAAAGTTGCACATGAACACACTGCAAAGACTACAGCTAATGGGCTTGGGGGTATTGCCCAATGTGTGGGACATGCCAACAAAACTATAGGGCGAACACCTGGAACACGCTACAGTGTGCTTGAGCTGAGTGTGACGGCAACCTTGCCCAACTGCTGCGTCTTGAGTGCTCATGGTGTCTGCACTTGCAGTGTTGTTGCTGCGACACATATGCACTGTGTTCTAGGCATTAATACGCTCACCAACAGCCCGACATTGACTGAACGCCGGCCATCAACTTAGTGTATCAGGGCCCAAACAAGGTGCATGGCCTGCTGACAGGAACTGCAGTTACTTCAGTTTTAATTGGAGGAACCAGTGTCTGAATTGAGTTCCTGAGTAATTGCTTGAACCCCCAAAAAATCCCTGCATTGGTTGAAGGACTTTCTACTTGCCAAGGAAATGTATAGGTGAAATGTGCGATGGTACCCAATTCCCAATGGTCTAACACAAACCTCTTGCAAAGACACCCAGTACGCACAGCCATCGAACTTGACCTTTTAACATATACCCCTTTCCCACCAAAATTAGCGCATGCACACAGGTTTTTCAAGCACGGGTAAACCCACCAAAGATAGGCTATGGACTGCTTTCTCATTGCCAGTTGAGTAAAGCTTTTTACACCTAACAGCAGCAGACAAGTATGCCTTTTTGTATGTGTAGGGATTGCTGTGATGTGTCTGTTCAACATCACAGACAGACTGGAGAACAGTAAATGATAGAAAGCAGCATGGACAGATGTCTGTGATAACTTTACGGTGGTAACTACTAACTGTAGAGGGTGTTCCTATTGGCTGTTTTACAAATGCAGATGTGCATGACCATCTCTTCAGATGGTGAAAGCTTGATTTTATGGTGTGAATCCTGCATGGAAAGTTGCTCTTCTAGCATTGGCATTCACTGCCTACACTGCAAATCAATCCAACAAAGCAAGACAGACTTTTCAAAATAGTGTAAAAGAAGGTCTTACAATAAACAACATAAAACACGTCAATATCAGCAAAGTCTGTCAGTTATGGAGAGACAGTTCTGCTAATAGTTTAGCCTCCTGCTACCCTGAGCAAAAGACTAACCAGCACGTTCTCATTCCAAGTTGTCACAAGTTACCAACTTTAACTTAACGTAGATGTTAACTTTAACATCTACATATTACGCTCTTGGTATCCTTCTGCATCTGCTGTTGATGTTCCAGGATGCTGCTACTGTGACGTCAAAACATGTACATGCTGGCATGATGCTGCAAGTGGTTAGCACATGGCAACAAATGCACAAAGTTAGGTTTAGGAAAAATAGGGCACATAGTAAGGTGTAGAAAAAAACACATTCAGCTGGGAAGTGTACACCAGACTAAACATGAAAGCCATCCAATGGCGTATCTTGTGGATGTGACAGGTACCATCCGGCTGCATATCATGTTGATGCGGCAGGTCTTTTCTGACCATCCGTTGGCTTATCATACCACTACAAACAGTTCTGTTTAGCCGTGTTCTCAGCTGACACTGCCCGGTGGCAAATTATAATGCCACAAAAGGCAGCTTTTGGTGTCAGGATGTTACGCCAAAAGCACTGCAAAAGCAGTAGTAATTGATGACTTTGGAATGAAAATGGACTGATGGATCAGACAACCTGCTGTGACTGCTAAATTGGAGCCACTACAGTTGCTGACTGAAGGTCTGTACCCGGAGCCGCTGCCCGCCCTCCCTCTGATGAGGAAGTCCATAGGTAGTGTTTTGGAGGGACTGTGGTTTGGAAGCTAGTGAATTCTTGTCTCATTTGTGGGCTTATACAGAGAGAGAGAGAGAGAGCTCTTGTTTAAGTAAGGGTAAATAAATCAGTGTATGTGAAACACAGGGTTACTGTATGAAGCATATGCATATGTGCGTCTGGTGGGAGGGGCTTAGGTCAGAGAGGAAAGAGCTGCAGGAGGACGGTGTCTCTTCAAATTCTGCCATTTCTTTGCCTGTCTAGAAAACTGCATACCCCAGCTTTAAAGCCTTCGAGGAGAGACTGTCTAATAGTATGCACCCGTTTAAACGATTAATGCGTCTCGCCGCTCTCCATGACAGCAGGATATTTGCCCCACCCCTGTGAGTGTAGCTGTTTGGAACAGCTTGCCTTTTAATGTGGTTAGACTACAAGGCATTTAAAGCAGTGCACTCGGAGGATGCGCCAGCCTTTGGTCCACTGAGATAAACAAAATCAGGAGGATTCGTCCTCTGGGAACTGTGAATATGTGTATCAAATATCATGGCAATCCATCAAATAGCCGTTGAGATATTTCAGTCTGACCAAAGTGGCTGACCAACCCACTGACATTGCCAAAAAACTCTTAGATGTAAGACACTGCACCTCGCCACAAGAGTGCATCGAGGACAAAGGATTGCTCACACTAACAAGAGAAAGAGAGGGAGGTAAAACGTGGGGAGATTTAGAAAATGGATGGGCTGATAGAGAGAAGTGAAAGATGTGAACAGGCGAAAACACCCGAGCTTATTCCCTGATGTGTCTTGGTGTAGCTGATGAAACACAGAAGTAATCGTCATATTGCAGGTGCTGTGCAGAAGAAAACCTTTTAGCTGTGAAAAACCATCTTGTCAAGCTGTCCTTTTGGAACATAATAAGCTGGAAATGAGAATAAAACATATACTCTCTGGAATAAAGCATGGTGGAAACAGAAATATCTTCTCTGATTTACATTAACAATGGATTGATAAATAGATGCATCTAATCTGTCATAGGGAATAACCAGGAAAGTTTTGCTTGTTGAAATGTGTTGCTTTTTCTCTGTGCTTTTTTGAACTAATTCTGCTTTTAGGTTTGTTGTCAGCTGCCCTAAATTATTTAACGGGGTGAGATCCTTTTATGCCACAGCTAGAGCACGACTGATACTGGATTTTCTTTTTCACATTTTGAGTTCCCCAACAACCTGTTTTAGTGTGTTATGTATCTGTAGATGCTTGGCGAATTATTTTCCACAAATAGGCTGGTTGTCCTTTCTAAAAAAAGACAAATATATATACCTTTAACAAGAAGGAGAACCCTGATTGACACTGACAGAAAGTTATTTAGCCCCCTTGTCAACAAGCTATATTGACATAGTTTGTACCAATGGAGGTATTACTTTGCCTGTTTGCAAAAGACATCACTACCATAACTCTACCTTAACCCTTTTAGTTGCACTCAGACTACTTTCACAAGTATTTCAACATTTTTTAAAAAGACCATGAGCAACTTGGTAAGAAATGTTTCGCGAAATTGAAATAAGTTAGTGGATTTAGATTTTTTTTTAATTAAGGAAAAATGTCTGCAAAACTGTATTTATAATCATCATAACCATATATTTAAAATTGTTACATTATTATTGTAATTATTTTATAATTATTTTTATTAAGGACTTTTTCCAGGTCAATTCCTTGTTTATTTATGTTTTTCACCTTTCTTTCTTTCTTTAATGATTTTCTGGTAGTATTTTGTAACTTTTTACTATCTAAATTTTGGGTAATTTTCACTGAGGTTGCTCATTGCCTGCTTCCCAAGTTTTTGAAAGAAATTAACTCATGTTTTAAAGGGTTAAAAAAAAAAGAGTACAGATTTTCACAGACAGTAATGTCACCCTCCAGTTATTTTTGCCAAAGGGGGACAATCGCGGTGCCAGCAATTGTATCAGGGTAGCCCCCCCGGTCCCCTCTTGGGAGTGCCACTGCCTGGGAGGCCAACCAGCTGCTTAGTCCTTGGGGCTCTGCAGTATTGTGTAGGTGTGAGTCTGTGTGTGTGTGTGTGTGTGGGTCAGTGGGTTGGCAGTTGAACTACATCCCCAGTCTTGCATCTGCAGCAGTTCTCTCTTTGCTGCAGAGTTTCAAGACAAAAACATAAAGACCTCTCCCCTTTTAGCCTCACTGCCTTATTTCATTTGCAGTCACACAGAGATACAATTACTGTATAAAGGCGCTCAGATCTGCAGGGATCTCACCTAAGTCATGGCCCTCTCGGTAATTCGCCTGCTTCTGTTTTTCACAAGCCAAGACCGCCCACACTGATATACCAGCACACAGAAACAAACACAGAAACACATGGAAAAGAAAGATGATCAATAAATGACCTTAGCAGAGTGCTCTCCTCAGCTGATGACCTCATCTAACCGGCCAGTTAAAACATCAATATGAGGCAGGCAGGCGGGGCCAGGCTGTCAGTCATTGTGGAAGACAGTGGGAGGCTTCAGTCATCCAGTCCCCTTTCATGCTGCTCTCCGCAATAATGCCTCTATTACTAAGGATGATTCTCTCTTCAAATGTTGTGTAATACTTTGGTTTATGAGCAAATGTCTGGCAAATTATTCCCATCAGCATCAGCTGTACTTGATGTATAGGGCTAATTAGCATTTAGCATGCTAGCATTAAAATGTCATAATATTACAATGTGTTAATGGCTTATTCCACTGCGCTGAAATGCCCAATTACTAAGTGAATTAGAGATGCACAACTAGTGAAACTCTGCATCGAATATTTAAAATCACATTTTAACTGATAGCTGATACTGATGTGTTTTTGATGCTTTTGTTTTTTTGTTTGTTTGTGATATTATATATTCTCCCTTTTGTGCCAAGAAATAAAAAAATAAAAAAATCTCCATTGCAAAAAATTAACTGAACTGTTTTAAAGCAGTCATTCATTACGCTCTCTTTGAATGAGCACAAATTCAATCCTATAAATCTATATATCTAATCTAATATAATCTTCTTTTCCATGATAATCATGTTTTTTGTAACAGCTTAAAAAGCATTTTATTATATTAAATATATTATAATTCTCTCTCTAATATCTATTTTATATTGCTGTGAAAATAAAAATAAAAAAAACTTCAAACAGCTGTATTTATTCAAGTTTCTCTGTAAACAAAAATAATTTTTTACATCTTGATAACATTATAATATACCTTAGCCCAACACTCATTTTTACTGAATAGAACACATCATAAGCCCTTTGTTAGCAAACGGCTAGCAGCTAATAGCTAATGTTAACTAGCGCTTCTCCTGCCAAATTTAACACATTTGTTGTTCACAATGTACGGGGCGGTCGTGGCTCAGATGGTAGAAGGGATGGTCCTTGGATCTGGAGGTTGCGGTGCCATCCCCAAACTCGATTTACGGTTTTAAATTTTTTTTCCCTCTTAAAACCAAACTTCAAATAAAGAAAGAAACAAAGAAATAACTCAAATAAGTTTTAATCTCCATTTGACACGTTGAAATGAATTGGTCATGCTGCTGCCTTTAGTTGCTTTTGTTTGAGATCTGACGTTGCAAAACCGAACCAGTTCCAAACGACTGACAAGACCGTGCCTCTTAGGGATTATAGTCTTTATTATCATTAATGCTTTCTGTCATGTTGCTGTGTGTGTGTGTGTGTGTGTGTATGTGTGGGTTTTTCTGTGTGAGTGCGAGGGGAGGGCGTAAACCCAAAGAGAGCGGCAGAGGAAGTTTAGAAGAAAATCTAGATTTTTATTTTAAAAATCGTACTAAACCACAAATTCGTATTAATCAATAAAATAGATTTATTGCCCAGTCCTGCTATTTACCAATGAAGCATTATTGGGTAAACAATAGGGTGCATCCCTTGATGTGCACTGAGGGCAAGTCCTTTCATCCCGAAGGTGTTCCCAGGACGACTGTACACTGTTAAACTCGAGCCCTCCTTTTAAACTTGTGTAAAATTGGTGTGATACAACAGAAAAACATCGCCCACTGCCAATTGGCGGATGTCATCATATTTACCGATAGGCTGCGAATATCAGCCGATACAGATGTGCAGCCAGTGAATCTTTTACTGTTCCAAACTTCCTTAAAAAGTCTGATAAGTGTTTTCAAATTGTCAACAGTGGACAGCAGGGAGTTGTTTTTTTTACGGTTCACACTTATGAGAATTACGCCATCATTTGTAAATGTCAAGATAGAGAGTGTCATGAACTTCAAGAAATATTGTGTGGTTATTTATTTGTTTATTTATTTGTGAAACTGGATCCCCATTAGTTGCTACCAGAGTGGTAGGCACACCCTAGATTATCCCTTACTCATCCAAAATCCTATTAAATCCAACAAAAAACACATTCCCTAAGGAGATCCACACTAAAGAGCAGTGAGACTAGAGATAAGCAGTCATAAGCAGTACAGCTGCTTGCTCTGCCCATCACTAAATGGCTCCTTTACAGTATCTAGTGAAAGACAAAAAGATGTGTGAACTGATGACGAAAAGGGTCAGTTTTTATATTTTGGAACTTTTTTTATTAGAAACTACACAGATTGTCATAGTGGTTATTGAAAGCTATGCAGGTGAGCTGTATCAATAGCAGGAAGTGGAACTCAGTGCCCCTACTGGCCTGTTCTCTCCCCCAGGTACGCGTGGTATTCACTTTCTGGCAGCAGCTACTTTTGGCCCTCTCTCTGAGCTTTGGCAGCCTTGGGGCACTATTTGGCAGAGCTCCGTCCTTCCTACTTAGTGTATTGAAGCTACCTCTGCACTGAGCGAAGCACTGCAGCAGTCTGCGGCCTGCAGCAGCGCTCCAGCAGAGCAGGGGAGGAAGGAGGAGGGAAATCATTCTCACACTGGTCTCTTTTTACAGGATTATCTTGGGCGGGGGGGTCCTGCTTTTTCATCGTTCTTGCGAGTTTTTGCTTTGTTTCTTGTTGAGGTGTCTTCATTTGGTTCCTATTGTCAAAATGTCCTTTTTGTCCATCATACAAGTGCACAGTGCACATTTAAAGTATAGTCTAACAAAGCCCTTTTAGGCTTATTAAACCAACCAAGTGTGTGTAGATGCGCACACACTCAGATGCAGCAGGTTTCACAGTGGGGCTCAGGGCTGTTTTAGTACTGTAGCCAGTGTACGGATGGGTGGCTTTCTCAGTGCCAGAGCCCTGTCGCTGTGTGACAGCACCTCTCCTCCTCCTCCTGCCTTCCTTCCATTCTTGTACCTTAGGTATCCGTTGGTCCATGTCATTATAGCGCAGTGGGGAGCTCCAGGCATTACATTAGCCTGTAACTTGTCCGCTCTCCCTCCACTTCTCTCTCTCTCTCTCTTTCTCTCAGTCTGCCCGATCTATTCAAGCACAAACTGCCTTGCTTAGCAGATTAAATTAGCCAAGAAAATATGTCTTTTTCTCCCTAAATGAGCTTACCAAGTTATTCTCGTAGCGTCCGGCACCAGGGCATACTGAGGCGCTGGGTGGATAGAACATCCAAACTCCACCTGACTGCGGTATGAGTTATGGAGATGTGTTGTGATTGATGGGATTTAATCTATTGATTTATAATGAAAAGACATCAAGGCTCTTTTGTTTTTCATCCAAAAGAGTCCCATCGATCCTCTTCCCTCCAACACCACCACCACCTCATTCCCCCTCCTTGCTGATTCAGTGCAGTCCAGCTTTGCTTACGCATACGTCTGGTGAAGGCCTGACTGCAATTACTACCAGAGTGCTTTGGGAGTTTTGTGTAAGGCTGAGGCCGGTTGGCTGTAGCAGGCTGCTTTGTCCATCTCTCTAAGGAGAGAGGGAACAAGGAGGGAAAGAGAGAGGGCATTAATAGAAGGAAGAAAGGACAGAAGTAGAATGAGCTTTAGCGACACGTTTCTGGTTCCATGTACATGATCAAATATATATTGCAAATGATGCATATAGTACATATTTAGAAATAACATCAGATACTTTAGAACCTATTTACAGGCTCTACCTATTAATTAACGACAGAAAAACTGCGGTATATCAAAACATCCATTTGCAAACTCTCATGCAACACATGAGGTATAATCAAGGGCTGCCCCCTTGAAAGTCATATAAAATAATATTGCAATATTTTAAGGCTATATCGTGATATGCTATATATATTTCAGTATTTTGGAATGCCCTTTAAACTAATGTTGACTGCTAAAATGCAACATAATTGAATGAACTGCAGTTACAGCAGGTTTAAAACAAGTAGCTACTGTCATATAATAAAGTTGAATACACTACTGGTACAATAACAGTTAATAAAATGGTTACAATGGAGTTTAAAAAAGTACTCTTATAATGACATTTTAAAAAATATTGTTTGAATTAAATGAAATTTGTTAATCTTTTGGTAACATGTTTTTCCTGTTATGGTTAGTTTTGAAGAAAACATACCTTCCAAACTGGCAGGCCCTCCAAAATAAAAACCATCAAAAACAACACAATCTATCACATGCCAGAAACTGTGGTACAAACGCTTAATGCATTTTATCTTAATATTACAAAATATTACTAGCTTTGGGGAGGGTTAAAAAACAAAATGAAAAAACCCCACTAAGTCAGCCACCCCCTTATTAAATAAAAACAACAGGTCTCATAATAATAATCACTGTACTTCAAAATAAAGGGTGTTTTTCACAAACTTGACATGGTCAGGAGTGACTTGCAGTCCATTCAGAATGGACCTGCAACCTACTGTTGCCATGGCCTTCTGCTCTAGAAGGCCTTTGGGCCTCTCTAACTTCAGATAAAGACTTTATTTGTGCATACTCCCAAACAAATTTGCAATGAATTGAACTACTACAAATGAGCAGACACAAAATGAATTCTGAAGTCCCCCTGGACAGTCAGCGGACAAACCCAAAAGCTGGATGAAAAGCCTGCAGTCATATTCTCTTTCTCCATAAACTCTCTCCAGGAACTTGGTGTCTTTTGCATGCTTTTGTGGTAGTCATATTCATGCACATTGTCTTCCTAAGAAGCAGTCATGATGTTGCTGTCAGTTGTACACGAGAGAAATGGCCCAATGAAAAAGAGAAGTTCATACACTGCCCAAACTCCTGGATGAACGTTAAGACCTAAAAAGCTCTTGTAATATTATTCATTACAGAATCCACCGCAGTATAGTCAGATCTTTATGCTTGTTTGTGTTGAAGTTGATCTTTGACACCTCCTGCATGTTGCCATCTGTCAGCGGCAAGGAGAGATGATGAGACAGCAAACAGGTTGGGGGATGCAGAAAGCCACGTGCTGCAGAGAAGACACAGGCAGCCAGACAAACAACACGATAAAGAGCCAGAGATAAATGAGTTTAAAGAGGGAGAATGAAGTGGGACAAGAGGGGAAATCCACAGAGGGAGGTGTGCTGAGACGTCCCGGCTACTGGCTACTGTAGCGCACTGAGAACTAATGCAGTGCACCAATTCCTGCTGTCTGAAACAACACACAGCTACAAGACCACATACAGGCTGTCTCTCACCTCCACCTCTACTGCCATGTCTTTCATCTTCCACTGCATCACATACACACATATTCACACAGTAAGTCCAGTTAGATTCTTACTGACTTGGCAGAACTCACGCTTAAGATTTGTGTGTGTGTGTGTGTGTGTGTGTGTGCGCGCACGCAAAGGGACCCCAGCCAATGTACTGCTGTATCCTCTTCCTGGGGAGTAAACAGTATGCAAATCTTCAGCCAGGCTATTTGTAGTGAAGTCACCTTTACAAGGGACACTGTGTGTGTGTGTGTGTGTCTGTGTGTGTGTGTGTGTGTGTGTGTGTGTGTGTGTGCGTGCGTGCATGTGTGTGTGAGTGTGTGTCTTCTCTGCAGTAGAGGAGAGGACATCCCGAATGCTGCGTCACTGTTACAGGAGATAAACTGTGATATAATTTATGAAGTATCAGAATAATTCAGCTGCAGTTTTTTTTTTGTTTTGTTTTTTTCACCACAAACTGTGGTCCAAGTGGATACAGTTTAAATTGATGCAATACATTATATTTACTTGTATTACCATCCTTTGTTAGGTGATGTTCACAGGGGACCTTAGTGTCCGGCAAATCCAAAGCCTTTCCTTATTTTCCAAAAGTCCAAATTACTCAGCACTGCATCTTTTGTAACTGCCCTCTAGAGCAACTCGTAAAAGTGTTTTCTGATTTGACCCTCCTATGGATAGGATGATGTCATTTGTCTGTGCCTTATGCAGCTGTTACACAAGACTGTTGAAAAAGAAAAAAAAAGGTTTTCTGATCTGACTTCTTCATGATTTAGCAATCATGACTTAAGAGCACGGTCATTCAGCTTAGTTGCAAGGATACGTTACATTTCAGGCTGTTTTCATGCAGTGTTTGTACATTTTCCTACGAGAAGTTCTGCACTGAAATTTGTACATATGTGATGTAATCTTGAGCCAGTAATCTGTGTTACCGTTTTCATCCCAACTGGTCAAATACCGCAGATTTGTCACGGGAAAATATAATGCGCTATAGATGCATCTTTTTTGTATTATTAGGAACAGTGTGTCAAATTCAGCTTGTTACATTTCAATTCCATTATTTTACATTTTAACCCTTTAACACCAAGACCATCATCAGTTTTCTTGTGCTGCACTGAGACGCCTTTCACAAGCATTTTAAACTTTGAAACCTGACAAAAATTGGTTTGATTTCTTTCACAAAACAGCAAAAACACAATGAGCAACTTGGCCATCCTGCAAACTGCAAAAAAATTTAAAAAAATAGAGAAAAAGGTCCAGAAAACTATAGTTGCAATTCTCGTAATTACATATTCAAGATTATGTTACAGAAAAAAGAATGATCATATTTTTAGAACTTTTATAGGGTTATCTTGTAGTTGTTGTTTTTTTCATTTGTTTTTTGTGTGATTTATGTCACATTTTTCTTTTTTTTCCCCTATTTTCCAGTAATGTAATATAATTATATGATATTCTTGTTATGTTTTTCTGCTAATTTTTGGGCCATTTCTTATTAGGTTGCCTGCTGCTCTTGGATGTTTTTGAAAGAAAGCAAACTAATTTGCTCAGGTCAAAGGGTTAAAACATTTAGTACCACTTAAAGAGAGTAAAGTACTCTATTGGTACTAGTATCACTTTAGAGCTACTGGTATAACTTCTGGTATAAAGCATCTGTGTCGATGAACGAACGGCCCTTTGGTGATATTTTCTCACACTTTCTTAGTAGTATATCAGTAAATCCACCAGCTGGAGGTCTCAGCTTACATCTGATGCATTACATCGTTCTCTTTATGTTTCTGTGTGTTTTGTTAGTAGCCTTTCCACCTTTTTTCGTTCTCTCCTCCCCGCCGGCATATGGGTCAGTGTGGGATCAGTGTGATGAGTTTGGGCACAGATTGCGAGCCCAGCCAGGCTAAATGACTCTAATTAGAAGTTTTTGATCCTCTGTCCCAAGCTGAGAGCGCTTTTTTTTCTTGCCTCATTTTCTTTTTTTCTACAGAAAAAAAATCCTTCTTTTTCACTATCGTCCCCCCCTTTCTTTACATCTCGTTCTTCCGCTGACTTGCACACTTGCTTTTAACTGTCTTCGTCCTTTCCCTTTCTCTTGTTATTGACATTATTAGCTAAGTACTTAGGTAATGAGTATTTTCTGAGTCACCGGATGATGTTTTAGTGTTATTCCTTCCTTTATGCTAACACAAGCAAACCTGTCTAAGACCACTTAAATGCTTTTAACAAGCTTGTATTTGGTCTGTGTTTGTTCTTATTTGTATAATTTAGCTAACAGCCTGATAGTTACATGTCAGCAATATGTATATAGCTGCATTTGCTGACTTTTGGGCACCATAAAGGCCAACAGACATGCATACCTGTACTATGATCTGCAATAGCTATCACATGAGCAAGTGCCTGTTTCAATATCTAGCAGGCACAGAGCAACATTATTCAATTTATTTAGCTTTGGTCCTGGTCCCCTGCTAAAAAAAAAACCCAGACAACTTGACCAGCTTAAGATGGTTAAGTTGTTTGACCAACTGATGTTTTATCTGGTCATACCAGCTTGTGATGGTTACTTTAGCTGGTTTATCCAATAAAGTTCCTGAAAAATTGAAATCAAATCAATGTCCTTGAGAATGGAGAAATAACACTGTAATGGGGGGGAAGTATGAAAAGCAAAGTTCATTAAATCAGTTAAGTCTTCTGTCATGGGATATGCATAAAGAGTGATGAATGTGCGCAGCTTGATAGGCTGGTCACACCAGCATGTCAAACCATCAAAGACCATCAAGAACTCAGTCAGGACCAGTAGTGGTTTTAGTTGGTTTTTAATATCCTATCATGGATAGGATCACACCTTTATATTATTGATTATCTGTAGAGAATAGTCATCAAAACATAACTACATTTATAAGTGATTATTGCTGATTACATACCCTTATTTGGGTAATCTATCCTCCAGGATATACATTGAATACCCAATTACCAAATTGTAATAATCCAAATCATTATTTTTCAACAAGAGCATACAAAATCATTCTTAAAAAAAATTAAAAAAAACAAAAACCCTTCTCCCCAAAATATAATAAACATAAAAAACAATGACACACATTGGTCATGGCCATCAACTTTGTTCCCATAGGTTTAAATTTTGGATATTGATCCAAATGAAAACCCCTAAACCTCACCCCACTCTTTTAAGGGTTTTGAACTTCCACTAATTGATATGGAATTCACAAGAATTCCATAACAAAGAAAGCTGGAAACAGTTAGGAGATGCACAACCATATATATAGCTAAAGGTGGCAACAGAGATACCTACAGAGGAGCTGCAGAGTTGGGTAATAACTGTCTGGGGTTGTCACTGCTAGCTATCCTTTTCAGTTTACACAAAGGACGAAAAGACAGAAAGAACTGAGAAGGGAGCAAAAACAGGAATTGAATAAGGTGAGATCTAACGGTACCAAGAGATGACAGAAAGGGAAGAACACATATGAAAGAGAAGGTATAAAAAGAGCGACAGAAATAGTGGAGGAAATAGCAGCGGCAGGAGGGAGAGGAGTCGTCAGCGATGAAGAAGATAAAGAGAGAAAGCTAAAGAAAGAGAAGAGATTGTCCAGGGGAGGAGGTAAGGAAAGAGATTTAGGTCACTGTGTATGACTGACAGGAGCGAGGGAATGTGATGGAGAGGATGGAGCAGGGAAGTATGAAGGAAAGAAGAGAAAGCAGGGAGAACTCTGGTGTTCCTTGTGTCTTGTAGGTTAATAACATGTAGAATGTAGATGTTTGGAGTGTTTCATATACTGGGAGCTTTTTTTTTATTTTAATACCTTTTGTTTTACGTTTTTCTTTTTTTCCCTTAAAATCATTCAGTGGAAACTGATAGGAAGATAGAAAGAGGCTAAAATAAATATACAGGTAATCTGGCCGACCAAGAAAACCCTTGTGTAAAGTATGTGAAGTTGTTGAATAATGTGTGTGTCACTTTTGTTCTATATTCTCAAATGTCTTCCTTTTTCTAAATGTATTATGTAACCTAAACCTTAATATGTAACCTAAAAGTTGGTTATAAATTATCCTTCCTATTCTTCAACATTACAAATATTTCGGATTGTCTGATGAATTCGGACAAAAAGCTGAGAAAATTGCATTTTTGTAAAAGAAAGTCATTTTCAAGAACAAAATCAATTTAATTTTAACATTTTTTTTCCTTCTATTTCTTATGTTCACTTGAATTGTACAAAAATAATGCTGAAAATAATATTATGTTTAAGTTATAGTGGAACTATAGTCTGGAACATTCCCCAAAATGTCAGGAAGCACCACAGCTACAGAACAATCCCTAAGTAACGGCTTTATTGCACGGAGAGAGGGGGGGCGTTGACCTGAAGCCTGCTGACAGCGGTGTTTTGCGGTTACCGTATAGAGCGAGCATGGGAATAAATGACACTATATTTCCTTCTTGTTCCCTGATGATCTAAATAAGTCGTTAAATGTGTCTCATTAAATATAATAGTTCTGTTAAAGACAAATTACTATCTGCTGCTCTTGTTTGTTTGTTTGTTTGTCACTTAGGAACAAGGACTAAAGTTTTATCTGATTGGTCAGTAGTCTGTTTGCAGGTATTGATATAATGCATCATCTTTACTCGGAAAATCCACGTGCGTGTCAATCTTCATTTGTGAAAGTCAAAATAACCGAGTTAAAACTTTCTTTTCAACACTCAGCTGGCCACAGTTGTACCAAAGCATATCACCAGTTAGACAATCACATTATTTTACCAGCCGACTGACGCCAAATGATGGCTGGTTACCTGCCAAAGTGTCTGGCAGAGCAGAAAGACTCACCAGCCAGACACATTTCCTTAGTATTTGGCTGGTAGAAGGAGTTTCCCTCTGAAAGATCTCATATGCAGACTGTCATCTAACAACAGAAATAGAAAGCTTCTGTAATGTATGTCACTGAAAACACCCGTATTCATAGCTTGATATGATCTGTTCAAAGATAAAATCGACAATTTCAAGAAAAAGTCGCCTGTCACATAGGAAGTCAATGTAAGTGTAATTTATGTTAAGGCGCGATTCATTACACATCTTTGTACACCATTCAAATCTGATTGTCCATCTGACATATTCGGATTAAAGGTGTTTTTTTCAATGAATACCCAACAAACAAAAAGACAAATTTTTAGGTGGACCAGCCCGTTCTCACTCTGAACTCGTCAAATAGCACCACTCTGTTAGTGCTTTCAGAGTACGAATGTGACTTCTGCGTCCAACTGGACCACGGCTGGGCGGTGCAGGATGAGTATGCAGTCAGAAAGGTGTTAATATTATACGCTTGCGGATGTCCAGAAGGCAGACGCGTCCAAATGCAACGACGAGTTCAGACTGATAATGGGTTGGCTGGACATAAGAGAAGTTTGACATGCATGGGTCTGGAGTGCATTTGCATTTTTAAAATTGTACTGTTTTCATTCTTGCTAATACTAGAGACCTGCTTTATTAATCTTAACTATTGCTTTTTTTCATTGTATTTTTGTTGTTTCTTCTGGTTTTAAAATTTAAGTGTCCTATTTTATTGTTGCTTTACCGAGACCTAAGTATTTAGTTTCATTCCCTCTCATGAACCTCATGTTTTGGAATAACAATAAACCTTCTTCAGTCTTGAATTTTGAATCTTGAAATGTTAAGTTGGTTGGTTAACTGGCCGATCAGTTTACGACTTTGTCACGCACTGTAATATCTCAACAACAAAAGATTAAATATATGGCCATTCATTTTGTATGATATTTACTGCATGTTTCTCAATACTTTGAGGGTGACCGTTTCAGGATTGAGTATCTCAACAACTACTGAATGGATTACTTTACAGTTTGGTTCATGGTCCCCAGAGAGTCTGTTCTCATGCACTGCTTGTACATTTCCCTACGAAAAGTGATGCACCACCAGCTGCTGCCTCTGTGCCTCTATTTCCCTCATCATACCTTCATACTACCGCAGGTCCACAAAGACAGCACAGCTTGCCCTATGGTTGTGGCACAAGACCATTCAGATGGTTTGTTCTAAGTCCTGGTTGGGCCAGGTTCCAGACTTTGGTGGCTTTGTGTTGGCCTGTGCAGCTCTTCCTCAAACAATGATGGGACAGAGTTTACTGCTAATACTTGTCTACTCTCAGCAATTGAGAAAACATCATTATCCATAGAAAGACAGCTACATGCCTTTGTGCATGGAGTCACCAAAAACCCTGTCCTTCTGATTTTGTGCATCCACATTTCACAAAGGCTGGTGTTTTTTGGAAAGCGGTAAAGCTCAAATTGCTGTTTTATTGACCCAGAGCTGAGTAAAGTGTCACACAGTAATAATCATCTGAGCTTACCACAGTTCTCAGAAACTTGTAAGACTCATGTGCATTGTACCGTTTTTTGTTACATGCAGCACTTGTTGTCTGTGCTGACTGAGACGCTAAATAAAGCAGAAACGAGTATGCTAACCACTGGCAAAACCAGATGTGCATCACTGTACTTGTGCACAGGGCCTATTGATACACATCCTACTTAATCATGAGCCAGTATTTAGTGTATAAATATTGATTTGGTAGTTCTGCAATCACGCGACCAATCAGTTGATGGAGGTGGTACCCGTAATGGGTCAGATTGGGTTGGTGGATGGGTCACAAAACACAGAACTTTCCTCTGAGACTTTTCCCAAGTAGGTTGGTGTTCGTGACCGTGTGAACTTTTGTGACCCTTGACTCATTGTAACTGTAACTTTACTTGCCTAAACCTCCCCTGCATCTACCAAACTGCAAATAATACCAAAATAATTCAGAGGGAGAGCAATGCTGCAGCATGGTCACATGCATATTCAATGTCTACTGAATTTTATACTGACCAACAATAGATTAAAACATTTTTTAAGTGCAGCATTTAGTTAAAGAAGGAGCTTGCCAAGGCAAGTTGTAGAATTAAATGAGGAGATGGTTATGCTGTGTATCCTTCTGTATCTGCTTTTAATAACTCTCTAACATCCTGAAAATGCTCCAGAACGTGTGTGTGTGTGTGTGTGTGTGTGTGTATGTATGTATCCAGGGCAGCTCTAGATAGCGGCGTTAAATTAGACCATGATAATAAGCTGTGGGAGTTGATGTGTTCCCCGAGGATTAGAGAAAGACTTCATCTGTCTGTCTTCTTCACTGACCTGACGCACACACACACACACACACACACACAAACATTTGCACACATAATTGATATAATACTTATACATGTATGAACAAGACTGGTTTAAAATCTTCTTAAGTGGGTTAATAATAATAATATCGGTGATGGAATGGCGCCATCGTTAATGTGATTAGTTACACCAGTGCTCTCCCTGCTGAGGCAAAATGTCCAGTTTATCGGGTCAATTCTCACTGCACATGCTCTCACTTGGGCGGATTATTCACCATCATGGTGTGGCATTTCATAGCTATGCAGATGACACATTGTTGTATTTCTCTATAGCATCCAATGACCCTAACAGTCGCAATTCTTTAACAGAATGCTCATAGTCATACAGCATAAGTACTTAAGGGGCTACTTCACTGATTTTCAATCAGCTTTTTATCATGACAATGTAGGAATTATGTGTAAATGTACTGTGGTAGACCTTCCTCCATCTAAATAGTATCTAAATCTTGCACGGCAGAGTTTCACCAGCTCTTGGGTTGTTGCTTGAACTACACTCTGTATTTCCACATTTTCAAACTGCCTGTCACCCATGCTGCCACCATGGACACAAAGAATATCGAAGTAAGAGACAAGACTGGACCTTTCTCTTTCTCAAACCAAACTCCAATCAAACTGTAAAAGTAGACAGTGCTGACAAATATTGACTAAAACTATGTTACTGCACTGCCTATTTCTCTCTTAATTTTTTTCAGAAACATATTTTAGTTTATCATGAGGGTTTGTGAACAGGAAGTGGGTGTCTGTTACTGTTTCCTGCATAGTGAAAATGGAGGCTGAAAAACTAGCTTACTTACATACCTCTCACATCAAATGTTTTCAGAAACATAATTTAGTTCCCTTTTTAGCTGTAATAGAGGGAGTTTGTGAACAGGAACCAGCGAGAGCATTTATTGGTCTGTGGTGGTGCAGTGCCTTCTGGTAGTTGTAGTTTTTCAACCTGTTTAACAAAAGAAAATTAATGCCAAAACCCCTTTTCTCTGTTTTCTCTAATCCTTCAACTCCAAAGATGTAGCGGGATCAAGGACAAATTAAATTTCATTTTTAAAACAAAGTTTTAAAAAAATGACCAATCAATCTACCTTCTACCTTCTACTTTATGTAACACCAATTTAAAAAACTTCATCTTTATGCATAGGCAGCCCAGTTTTGAAATACTTTCTTTAAGTTATTTAGGCTGTATGTGCAAATTACAACTATATAGTGCCTTATAACTTGCAAAACTGGTTCTACCAGAGCCAAAACATTCAGGTGTCTTCATAGATTACAAATTGAATTTCAGAATGCACAATGTGGCACTGAGATCACCAAAAGATTAAATCTTGCACCTGAACAGACTGTTGTTGGCACATAATGCCACTGCCAGACTCTAACCCAAAACAAGTAATAGAGAACACAAAGAAGATCTTTGGCTCACGGGCACCCCCGCCATTTTAGAGTCAATCAGCACCCACTTAGGCTGAGTGTCCACAGAGCATTTTTTAAGGCAGAAAAATGCTGGAAGGTTGCTGGGAACACCAGTGCTTTTCTAAAAAGTTTAGAGATTTTCAACCCGAAGCGCTCTGAGCAGCGGCACAAAAAAGTCGAAGTGCTCTGAAAAAAAGATGCTGGGCGCAGCGTTTTTTCTCAAGGCGGCTGCAAACGGCCACATATGCTCTCCTCGTAGGAAACAATTGAAAAAAGATGCTGGTGCTCAAAAGGAAAAATGCTTTATGTCCACTCAGCCTTGGTTGACTATCTCTCTCTCTCTCTCTCTGCTACTTTTCCGCAGCCTGCAGGTCATCAAGCACTACAACATTAAATGTACCAACAGTTTGGATTTTCAGAGAACCCTATCTTTTTCTGGATATAAACTGTTAAATGCGCAACCAGAGATGAGTCGAAAGATTTATTTTTTTAGTATTGCTTTTAAGTAACTCCAAGTTGCCTCCTGTATTTTATTACAATGTTTCATTCTCCTCTGTTTCATTGTATTCTAAATTATTTGCTTGCAATTTTTTTTATTTGGTTCATTTGAAGCTCCATCTAATGTATATAATAATGATAATAATAATAATAATATTAACAATAATGTTAATAATAATAACATTTTTAATTTATTTATTATTATTATTATTATTATTATTATTATTATTGGAGGCTCTGCTGGTTTGTTACCTTTGGACAGAGAGAGGCCAGCCATTTTTCTTGTTTCATAAGCGTGTCACAGATTCAATTTTGAATGACAACTGATTTTTTTTTAATTTACATTAAAAATATGACAAGAAATTCCAGGCTTCTAAGAAAAATATTTTGTAATAATAATTTTTTTTAACCTTTTTTACCTTAACTTTAAGTGTCAGTTCACCCATATTAGATTAGAAAAAAACAAAAAAAAACACAATTGTCTTTTAACTTTAGAGGCATCTATTCATGTAAATAATAATGCTTTTATTTGCCCGGGTTTTGAGTATTTTTGAGTCGTTAATTTTTCCACCTCCACCTTCAAAGAGAAACAAATATTTTTTTGTAGTGTTTACCGCAGATTTCATACAGACTATTTCTTTAGAAGAAAGAAACAAAACTGTCTATACTGAAGTCTTTTTCAGGGTTATCTTCATATACTAGGAGACAATTTCTGGAAAAACATGTTGTTCGTAAATTTTATGACTTGAATTAATCTTAATTCCATTCACTTCTGCGGTATGTATTGGCGTTTCTGCAAGACGAGATACCAATGGGGGAGTGAAAATATGGTGACTATAAAATGTGTTTGTATCTGTTTATGATATGTTTATAGTACATTTTTTCAGTTTAAGCTGACTTTTAAAGCTCCACTAATCAATATTTTCCAAACAAAAACTTATAAATAGAGTGTGTAATATGTAAATGGTCATGTGTGGTGACCACAGACACAGCTCTCCTCAGCTCTGTTGAGTAAATTCATTTCTTCCAGCAACTCAGGTTTAATATTTTGTTTTTCTGGCTCAAAACTTTACTGTTCTGGCTCAGTCTCAGTGCTCACATCAAGCAAAGCTGTAAAAAGCTACTGTACACTACCTGCTTGGCAGCAAACACACACATTTAGTGAGTAGTTGGTGAAAACGATGAGGTATTTAGCTGCTAAAGAGTCATATTTTTATAACAGAGCTAAAAATAGAGTGAATTTTGGACTAACATTGCTTTAATAATGCTTTAATCACAATGCTATAAAGGTCCATAAGTAATGCAATTTATTTTCACGCTTATTGACATCCTCTGTATTTAAGAGGCTGTATCAGGCTGAGTTTTAAAGCTAGACTGGTGATACTGGAACTGGAAGGCCGGCGGGACCAACAATGTCATGCTAGCTTCTCAGTAACAGGGCTAAATAATGCTCGAGATTTAGTCTAATTTTTGGTGATGAAAAAATGGTGACCTCATGATATCTGAAAGAAAATGAGTTCTGTTGGTACCCATGAGTTTCCCCTTTACAGACATGCCCACTTAATGCTAGTCCCATGTAGGTTTTTTTTCTTGTCTCTTTTTTTTCCCAAGACAATCTGTTAAGAATTGCTTTACCTTGTAGATTTGGACTTCAAAAATGTTTAAAATTGCAAAATAATAAAAATTGAAAGCATGCAATTGAAAACATGCAATTAAAAAAGGCGATTAATCACGATTCACTTTTGAAATTCTGCAAGTAATTATTAAAACAATTAATTGGTTGACAGCCCTAAGATAAACTGATATATAGAAGTGTATTTTGAAAGGAGAAAGGTGAACTTGACACGCTGTTCCCAAACATCCAGAACTGATGCAGGAGTGCACCTACTGGATTATATTTTGACGTGTAGTTCCAGTGACAAAGCAGCGGTATTTGATTAGTTGGGATGAAAACAAGTACACTGATTACTGGCTTATGATGACATCAAATATGAACAAATTTCAGTACAAAATTTTTCATAGGAAAATGTACAAGCAGTGCATAGAAACAGCCTGAAATGTAACTTATCATTGCCTCTATGTTGCATGACCGTGCTCTTTTCTTAATCTTAATCAAGTCATGTTTGCTAAACCGTAGAGATGTCAGATCAGAAAATCATCTCATTTTTCAACAGTCTCATGTGACATCTGTGGAGGGCACAGACAAATGACATCGTCCTGTTCATAGGAGGGTCAGATCAGAAAACAATAAAAAAAAAAAAAAAAGAAAAGAAAACATTATTAGAAAATGTGATTAATTGCGATTTAATATTGAAATTCTGTGATTAATCCTGATTTTTTAAAATAAATCGTTTGGGAGCCCTAATAAAAAGGGAAGCCGTTGAAAACTGGTGGTGGTCAAAATTACATTTCAGCCAATGCATTCTGCGTCGTTTGCTCTTCACACGGGCTGTTTACCTGCTGCTCAACCATGACTGGTCAATACTACTCAGACTAAAAATGTCATATGCAGATTTCTATGATGTGAGATAATGTCAATGGAAACTGTTTGCTAATATCTGGGCAGCTCAGTATCTGCATGATTGCGATGCAAAACACTGGGGAGAACAAACATCAGGGTTAAAAGGGAGTAAAAGGCTTTAAGAAACAAACCTAAAGTATGTTCGGAGTCCTTGAGATTTGCATACATGTGAACGAACATTGACATTAATCCCAGCATTTAGGAAGACGACTACTGCTACTCCGCACATGCTGGGAGGACCCCAACACATCCAGGCAGCTCACTGCATCGAGCGCAGTGAAAGAGGGAGGGGGGGGCTGAGAGAGAGATGGGAGGGCAAGGAATCGTAGGGGGCAGGGGGATGCTGCAGAGAAAAGGAAATCTCATCACACACACGTGAGCACTGTACAGAAAACGACTGATAATGCGCCATATAAAATGCATGAATGATTTGGCAGTTGCAAGGTTGATGGAATGTGTGTGTGTGCATCCGGTGCCTATGACATAAATGTGATCATTGATCCTATGCAGATGGAGAAAAGACAACTTGCATGTGGAAGATCAGCATCCGCTCTATGATACATGACACGTGGGTCTTCAGTAACATATACATCTCCTTATTCCCCCAGTGTTTGCGTACCCACTTATTTTGTAGTCACATTCACTGTGTATCTTTTTTCTTACTTTCTCTCTTTCAAACACACACACACACACACACAGATACCCCGTGTACCTCATTACTTTTACACTCTCCATCCATCATCCTCCTCTCCCTCCCTCTCTGTCTCTGACTGTGCTCTTATCAATGGGATTGCAGCAGTCAGGACATTTGCACTGAATTAACAGTCTTCCTCCACTCTACTCTGTGTGTTATTGGCGCCCCCTTTCTGCAGCCTGTCAGCACAACCACTGCTTTCTTCATACTGCAATGGCCCAAAACCCCTCTTACTGTACCAGCAGTCACATGAAATACTAATGAGTGGCGTAAACTGGCCAGTGAGATGTTAGTGTGCAGATGTGACCATTTCCTTTAGAAATAATAAAATACCATAAGATGATGCATGTTTGACGTGCTGCAAATTGTAATAAAATAAATTGTAATCCCCCCCCCCCCCTTTTTTTTTTCTCTCTGCAGTATGTGGCGTTGGCCTCGCTTTTCTTCATCCTCCTCTCCATCTCCACCTTCTGTCTGGAGACCCATGAAGCCTTCAACACCATCTACAACAAAACAGAGAACGTCACCATTGGCAATGTGACGCATGAGGAGGTACGCTGAAATTTTAGTGAATTGTTTTTTTTTTTTAAGTTTAGAGATGTTAATGCCACTCTACGGGACACTGCAGTGATCTATTGCTGTTCGATGGAGTTGGTTCATGAGACAGATTTACAAAAAATGAATGATCAAAAACACAAAGCCTAGGCAGAACAATCCTGGTTTATAGTCCCCAAAATGCTTGGTCCTATATTTCCCATGATGTAACATCCACCATAGTCATATAAGACACTCCCTGCAACCTAAAAAACAGTGCAGCTCTATACTAGTAAACTGAAATTTCTATGTAAAAAATGGTGGAATGCCCCTATAGTAAGACATAACTTTAATTGTTAGGAGGTTACTCATGACATAAAGAAGAGTTTAGTGGTGTAATAGTTGCCTATGCTCAATAGAGAAGTGTCTAACAGGCTTATTAGACAGTACAGTTGTACAGGATGAGAGACGTGAAAGGTCTCTTTTATAAACCAATATTAAACTGGGTTTCATAGCTGATGCTGTTTCATCAGGATTTGTGGTCAGAAAGGGCAAGGACTTTTTGCTGGTACTATTTAGTGTGATCGTTTTTTAGATTTAAGCCTCAACTTTATAACGGACAGAAGGGCCCCACCTGAGGATCTGAGGCTGTGAGCTGGCTTATAAGGGATCAACATTTCTGTTATGTAGCTTGGGGCCAGACCCAAACAAGCTTTAAAAGTGATCAAAATCTTAAAATCAACTCTAAAACGAACAGAAAGCCAACGGAGGGAAGTGAGCATTGTGGTGATGCGATGTCGTCTTTTAAAACCCGGTTAGTTAGGATGACAATTATATGAGTTACAGCATTTTTTCGTTCCTTTTGTTTTAGAGAGCCGCATATTTCGAAGAACCCGACCCCCAAAAGCATCACAACAACTTTCTTTTTTTTGTCTGTTAAATGCGTCTGTGTCCCTTCACTAAATGAACATCCCCAAACATCATCCAGCCTAAATATTTATCTTTTGTGAATCCTAGGATGGTAAAGGGATGGCATGCCTTACTCTGCCTATAAAAGGCTTACCTTGACATTCTTACCGTAACCCTAACTAGTACCATTCCTCTTGGCAAAACCAAACCAATCCAACCAATGAAGGCAACAAATAGCCAATCATAGGTAGAGCAGGGTAGGTCATTCCTCTGCTATCCTAAGATTTGAAAATTTGCGTTGGGTACAGTTGGGTCCCCTCAAGCTCAGGTTGGGTATCCACAATCTATTATGTATAGTTTAAGAAGTAAGTTTTTGGTGAACATGGTATTGTGCCTCTGGGCATGTCCCTTGTAATGAATGAATAAATGAATGAGAAAAGGTATTTAGAATCTACTAACATCACTTTTATTTCTTCTTCTTTTCTGCAGATAGTGTATGAGGTAGTCACAGATGGCTGGCTGACATATGTGGAGGGTGTCTGCGTCATTTGGTTCACCATCGAGGTGATGGCGCGTGTTGTCTTCTGTCCTGACAAGGCAGAGTTCTTCCGCAGCGCCCTGAACATCATAGACTTTGTGGCCATTGTGCCCTTTTACCTGGAGGTGGCGCTGAGCGGCCTCTCCTCCAAAACAGCCAAAGACGTGCTGAGCTTCCTGCGTGTGGTGCGCTTTGTCCGTATCCTGCGTATATTCAAGCTAACCCGCCACTTTGTTGGTTTAAGGGTCCTGGGCCACACTCTGCGGGCTAGCACCAACGAGTTCCTGCTGCTCATCATCTTCCTGGCGCTGGGCGTCCTCATCTTTGCTACCATGATCTATTATGCGGAACGCATCGGTGCCGACCCAGATGATCCGACAGCTGCGGCTCACACCAACTTCAAGAACATCCCAATCGGGTTCTGGTGGGCTGTGGTGACCATGACCACACTGGGATACGGGGATATGTACCCTGAGACATGGTCAGGAATGCTGGTGGGTGCCCTCTGCGCCTTGGCTGGTGTGCTAACCATCGCCATGCCTGTGCCCGTCATCGTCAACAACTTCGGCATGTACTACTCCCTGGCCATGGCCAAGCAGAAGCTCCCCAAGAAGAGGAACAAGCACATCCCCCGAGCACCACAGCCCGGCAGCCCCAACTACTGCAAGCCAGATGCCCTTGCCATGGCAACCGCTTCGCCACACAGGCTGATGGGCAATGTGCTTGGGCCGGGCATGGTGGGATCTGGCAGCATGATGGGTACTGGAGACTGCCCACTGGCACAGGAGGAGATCATTGAGATCAACAGGGCAGGTGAGTGTTTGACCAGACCTGATATCATGTGTGCATGCTTAAAAGTTCATAGCATGTGAATGTGAAGGTCAAAAAAAGTATTTAAAACAACAACATTTTGTAAGTAAACTGAATGAAATATATTTAAGAATTTCTGAAAACAAAGAATCTGATTGTGGAGGGCAAAAAAAATGTCCAAATCTTTCACCTCTACAACACTGATTGTCTCTCTTTGTCCCAGGATCAAACCTTTTGATGGAGATTATCTCTCAGTTTTCTTTTGGATTAAGTGATGACTTGTGTAGTCTATAAATTGTCATAAAATATTGAAAAATGCTGAATGCATAAAATGCATAGTCAAAGCCAGAAGTGACTTCTTCACAAAGTTCTTGCCTTGCCAACAGCTTGAAACCTACATTTATTAGTTAACAATTAACAATCAGACAAAAAGTTAAGCAGTATTTAAAGCTATAAACAGATTCTCAGCAGATGTTTTTGCTCAATAATTGACTGAAACAAATAATTATCAAGAGAGTTGCCTCCCTTCAAGCATTATGTGAATTGGTTAAAATTGTTTCAACACTAATTTAAATAGTGCTAGTAAAACAGATGTCTAAATCACTTATCTAATTTGAACCAATATCACATCTTGTCCCAAAACACATCAATTGAGCATCGTGAAAGTCACTCCAAAGGGTTTGGATGGCTGTGGTTGAGCCATAGAGGTTTAGGGATGTGTTTGTGTATTTGTGTGTATGGGCTTGGATGTTTTGTTGAACATGGCTTGCGTTGGTTTAGAAATGATTTGTTTTTGTATCAGATGACTCATCTTTTTCTTCTTGCTTTACGTTTTCTAAAGTTAGGCTTAATCCCAATACACCCCTTGTCCCTGCCACTTATAGCCCTTTCCCATCAAAATTAGTGCATACATGCAGGTTTTTCAACCATGGGTAAACCTGCTAAAACTGGGCTATAGACTGCATTCCCATTGCCAGTGACAGACCTCTAAACACAGTGCTGCAGCAAACGAGTGTGACTTTGTGTCAGCGTGTGTGTGTGTGTGTGTGTGTGTGTGTGTGTGTTTGTGGGTTGTTTTGTTGGTGTGTCTGTGTGACATCGTAGATGGACCGGAGAATGGGTAAACAGTAAAGAATGTGGCGCAGACTTGTTTGGATCAATGTTTGCGCTGCTTAGGGGTAGGAGAGAACAGTTAAGCAGTGGTGGTCCGTCATAGCATCTCGCTGATAAAGGAGCTGAAATTAGTGTGGTCATCTGAGTATCGCGTTCACATCAATGCTGATCATAGCTGGAGGTGATAAATTCCCTTGTCTATTGCTAAGCAGCATGCGAATGCCAATTGTACACTTAACCATTGAAAGAAACCCACATATATTTTCTTCTTAAAGTTTTAAAAAGTACGATAAGCAGTGTTCTCTTAGTTTATTTCTTTTCAATGTATTATGGTCATTATCTTTATAACAAACATTACAAAAAATACTAGTAGTATGCTAATGCCTCAGTGGCTAACTATCTAGCATGCTAAAGTGGCATTGTTATTGCTGATTTGTGCATGACAGTCACACATTTTGTTATATTTACATGGTGTATTCCCCCTTTGATGACATGTGATGCCCCAAATTTAACTAAAATCCAACAGCAAAATTGCTGCACTTTTGGCACTCCTTTAATATTAATGCAACCCGGCAGGGTAGAAGCATGGGTTGCTAATATTAGCCTATGGAGCAAAGCTAGTAATGCCTTGGAATGAAGCAATGTCCTTTTTTTATTTGATGACTTGGTTGATCAATCAATAGCATGAAACTAATGTTGTGGACGAATTAAAAGTGTCTAAATGTCAATCTGATAAATGACAATGTCATTGTGATAAAACCATTGTTGCCATAGTCATGTCTATTATGTAAACGCCATCAGTGACAATGATGATTTTAATGCTGTATCACAGTCTTGAAGAGTTATCCCATTTCATAGAAGATTTCAGCCATTGCCCCTTCTAACTGTTCTGAGAGGCAAACGTACATTCCAAAATAAGGGGTAGGGGTAAAAATTAGAAATGGCATTGGTCCTTAATCACTGGAGTGGCTTTAACAAAAATAGTTATATAAAAAGTTTTTTTTTTTTCACTTTCTCATCAAACAGATGACCAGAGGTCAGATTTCAAGCACTGAAGTAATGTGAGGAGTGTGTATCTAACAAGTTTTGAAGCTGTAAATAACTTGCTGATGTCCTCGTTCTTCCTAGAGAGGAGAACACTAAAATAGATTTTAATTTACGATGGGACGAGAGAGCTGAAAAAAAAGGCTTATTACATTTTCTCGAAAAATCCATCTCTTCCCTCTCACATCCGGATGCCGTACCACCAGGGCTGACATGTTCAGATAATCCTGGATTGGGTCTTTATAGATATACAGTATATTCTGCCTGTCGAAACATTGATCCAGGTCATCTCGTCTCTGCACTGCTGTTTTAATTGACATGTCCATCATCTGCACTGATGCACCAATGTGTGTGTGTGTGTGTGTGTGTGTGTGTGTGTGTGTGTGTGTGTGTGTGTGTGTGGCTGTTTGCTGCTTGTGGTGGAGTCGCAGTGTGTGCCTTTACAGGATTTAAGGTTTAGAACTATGAATAGCCCTGAGATTGGCTTGCCAGCACAGTGTCTGACAGCAAACTGACATGTAATCAGTGTGTGTGTGTGTGTGTGTGTGTGTGTGTGCGCGTGTGTTTGAGCACTTAAATACTTGCTTCTAAGTAAGCATTTGCACATGCATTATTACATACCATATGTTCCTACTCTTTGGTTCTGCGCGTTTTTACACCAAAGATGTGCAAAATGCAATTGATCACATTGAAGGGATAGTTTGGATTTTTTGAAGTGGGGTTATATGGGGTACTTATCCATAGTAAGTGTATTACAAACAGTAGATGTCAGTCAGCATGCCCCCAGTGTGGAGAAGTCGGCTGGAGTCTGACACAGAAGCTAAGCAATGCACTGCTGTGGAGGGGTCAGCGACAAAATGGTGTTTTAGTCACCTTATAAAATCAGCTGTTAGTTGTGTCCCCTCTGGAAAGTACATTTGCATGTTTGTTTTTCTGGTTTGACTTTTTTTTTAGATGGCCAAAATACATTTTGGACATTGCTTTGCGTCTGTGTCTGCGCTCCTGCCACTTCTCCAAACTAAGGGCCATCCACTGTACACTACTATTACTACTACTAATGTTAATAATAATACCGTTTTGACCTGAATATAGGACGACCCTCATTATAGGATGATTCCCCCTTTTTCAAGCCTCATCTTGATTTTCTGAGGACCAAATCTTGTTTTAATAAAGAAAATTCTTTTTAATTCAAAACAATAAAACACAATGAAAGCAGCAAGGGGGTCTTTTGTTTTTAACTTTTAAATTAAACTTTTTAACTTTGAAATATTTTTTTAAAAATAAAATAAATAAATAAAAAAACATTAGGTTGTCAAATTTTAAATGAAATAAAAACCTGTATACCATATTCATTGTTGTAAATGAATGCTCATGGTAGGCTGATTTATATACCATGACAATCAAACAAACTGTAGTGTGTTTTGGGATTTTTTTTTAATCCTATATTCACTCACCTTCCTGTCAATCAATCAATCAATCAAGTGGCCGGTTTGCAGGCCGCTGTAAGCTTTTCTTTGACTGTTGGCCTTTTTCAGAGGGTCTTTTTCGGCTTTGTTTGGGATGGAAACCGTGTTTCTCCACCCTGACACTGTTGTCAGTTTTGATTGACAGCTCCTGTCATGAGGGGCACATTCAGGTTTCTGGTATCAGGTGCTACCTGTTGGTGTGGGGTGTTCTTGCAGAAGCAACATAACAATAAGAGCCAAACAGTAATGCAGAACTGAGACCAGACAAAATTTAAAGTAGAGTTTAATTAAGAGAAAAATAATTACAAAACAAAAATAACAATAACAACCAATACCACTAATAGTAAATGCAATTTGAAAAAATAAAAGCGGTAAACACAGAAATTATAGTACTAATAATACAATTAAACTAAAGAAAATTAAAGAAAAAGAATAAATTAAAATAGATGAATTAAAATAGACACACAGCTAACGGAAGCCAGATCGAACAGCATTTGCTCACATAAGCTGACTTTGGATACCTCATATAACCACATTTAAAAAAAATCCAAACTATCCCTTTAAGTCTGTATGAACAAATCGCAGCATCAGTGGCACAACTAAAAAATACCATCTGCACTTGCTTTTTTATTTCAACATGAACAAAATGCTTAAATATTAACTTTTATGAACTTTGATATCAAATCTTTGAAATCAGCTTTGATGAATATTGTCAGTAGGGAGAGCCAGAGAGTCCAAAACTTTTCAGGTGAACAACTGCGACACGATAAATGTCTTCCAGGACAGACTGTCTCTGTTCTCCCCACATTCAGTGTGTGGTTTCTGCGAGGGCGGGCTGCTCGCTCTGTCTTCTGATGGCTGTGTGGCCATTCAGGACAGCTAGAAAGCACAAACGCAAAACATTTCGGACATGGTCGACAACACGTCCAGTTTATTGTGTGGAGACCGTGTCCTGTGTGTGTGTGTGTGTTTGTGTGTGTCCACCCCTCTGGCCTGTATCTGTAACTGTTGAGCAGTAAATCATATCAGATTAGATTTGACAGCTGTGTTGACAGCTACAAACAGTTTCCCCTGTAGCCATCTCCCCTTTTGTGTGTGTGTGTGTGTGTGTGTGTTTGTGTGTGCTTGTGTGTACAGTCCGCTATATGTTGTTTTCCCCTCCTTTGTTTAGTCTCTCGTTTAGTGCTGTTAAATGCTATGCGTGAGTGTGTGAAGCGTGTGTGAGGCGTGTGTGTGTGTGCAGCCTGCTCTGCTGCAGTGTGTTGGTCATGTGATCAGGATAGCTATCACAAGGCACTAACGTTCCTCTACCCCCCCCTTCCCCCTCTCCTCTGTCGTTCCTTCATCCTCTCTTTTCCCCTTTTATTTTCTTTTTTACCTCCTAATCATTTTTTCCCTTTCCACTCCTCTTTCATCCCGTTTCTCCTTTTCTCATCTCTAAATCCCTTCTCCTTGTTTTCCTCTGACTCGCTCCTCACCACCTCCGCTCTTATCTCCCTTTTCCATTTTTATTGCTTTTATGCTCTCAACCTTACCTTCCCTCTTTCTCTCAATGGGTCCACCCCCTGCATCCTCCTCCTCCTCCTCTCTCCCGGCCATTAATCTTCTCTTCCTTTACATCCCCTCCTCCTCACTCTATCCCAACTTCCCCGCACTCCCTCTCTCTTTCCCGTCTCTCACACATACTCTGTTTGTTGTTGCTCTCTTCCCCATTTTCTCTCATTCTGACATCTTTTCTGTATCCTTTCCTCACTACCCTTCCTCTCTCATCCTCTCCTCCCATCTCCCTTTTTCTCACCTTTTCCCTTCTGTTTTCCTTGCTGTTTGTTTTTGCTTCCTTCCTTTTTCTCTCTCAATTTGATATATTTTCTGTATCCTTCTCGATGTTTCCGCTTTTCTTTTCTCCCCTCTTCTTCTTTTTCTCCTCCCCATTTTTTATCTCCCTCGTTTTGATATCTGTTCTGTATCCCCTCCATGATACCTCACCTCTCTCCCTCTATCTCTTCTTTTTCTTCTCTCGCATCCTCTCCTCCCATTTCCTTTCCTCTTTTCCTCCTGACTATTCCACATTTCCTTTCGTTTTCTCCTGCTCTTTTCTCCTTTTTTGTTTCCTTGTTTTCCTCTCACTTTTCTGTACCCCCCCCCTTCTTCTCTCTAATTCTCTCCTTCTATCCCCTTTCCTCTCCTTCTGTCTCTTCTCATCTCCTCTCCACATCTTTTTTTGTTTTCTCTCCTCTCCTCTTTTCTCCTCTCCACCCCACCCCCCTCTCTTTTCCCTCACCCTGGTATCTCTTCTGTACCCTTGTCTCTCTACGTTTGTTCTTCTCTTTTCCCGCTCTCTCCCCTTTTCTCTTCTTCCTTCCATATCTTTTTTGTTTTCCTCTGTATTGTTCTTCTTCTTATATCTTCTCTGTTTCTTATCCTCTTCTCTCCTCTCTCATGCTTTCCTCCCACCTCCTTTCCATTTCTATTTCCTTCTTATCATCTTCCCCCTTTATGCCCTCCACGTTTCCTCTCCTCTTTTTTTACCTTCTTCACAACAACTTTTTCTTCCTCTCTCCCTGCACCATTTCTCAATTTTCCTCCTCCTCCCCCGTCGCCTCCTCCCTGCTCCCCTTCCTATCGAATCCCCCCTCCCAGATTCCAAGCAGAATGGCGATGCGGCAGCTAATGCGGCGGCCCTGGCCAACGAGGACTGCCCCACCATCGACCAGGTCCTCGGGGACGAGCGCAGCCCGGCCACGGGGGGCCTCGGCTCCACCACCAGCCGCGAGCGCTACCCGCACGACCGGGCCTGCTTCCTGCTGAGCGCCGGGGAGTTCCAGCGCACGACGGACGGGAACGTTCGGAAAGGTAGGAGGGGGGAGGGGGGGAGGCGGAGGACAGAGGCTGGGGGAGGAGGGGGAGCGGGGTGGTACTTGAGCGACAGCAGCGGGCCGTCGCTCGATGCATGGTCCTAAACGGGGTGTGCTGAGAAGTGTGTCAAGTGTGCATAAACACCAACAATCACAGGAGCACACACGTGTCCAATTAAAAACATGCATACAGGTGGTGGACAAAATAATAGGAACACCTAATGCAGTCACAGACACACATGCTGATACAGTCTGTGCAAAGGAAGCACCCTACAGAGAAGCTAAAAAATACATAATAATAGGACATAAAAAGCACTCAAGATGTCTCTTTACTAAAACTGAGACACATAACACACATAACATGTGACCCCCCCCCCTCCACATATCTCTGTGTGAGAGCCCAGCATCACCACAAGGCTCCCTCCCTTCACACCAACAACATGAAGCGCTCTCTCCTGCGGCACAAATAACAGTTTAATACAACAATTCCTCTCATTCACACCGTCAAACTCCAGCTGTAGTAGAACTCCTCCTTCATGCATTTCTCCTGCATCTGTACTGCAGAGCTCCTGCAGAGGCTGCTGCAGCACTGCCATGTGCGCTGCTGTTGAATAAACTGGATTGTACTCTAACACAAAGTATTCATGGCAAGTTGTTTTTTGTGAATTGTGGTCGAATAATGCTTTATTTAGACTCTGCAGATGATTCCTCACTGAGGTGGGTCAACAGCAACACCACATGCGGGGTTACATTCTGTGTGTCTGTTCCGTCTTCTGTGTGTTCAACTGTGTACGTACAGCTAAACTGTTTCATTTCAAAGCACTTCCCTTATAGTGTTACTTGTTTGGTACAGAGAGGTATACAATGTGGATATGGAAAACATTTTTGACTGTCAACAAATCCCATGAAAAGGGGCACCCACAGCGGCCATGGTGTCAATTCCCTTTCACACTTAAGCTGTCCTATTGAATAAAGGCAAAAAGCCCCAAAAATAATCTAAAAAAAAAAACCAACAAAAAAAACATGAATAGTAGGGCGTGACTGATACGAATTTCTTTGGTGCTGATACCAATATTAGGGAGTTAAAAATCCCAACACAGATATTTCGGCCGATAACAATTTTTTAATAAAAAAAAAATAAAATAAAATCATAACTTTTTTGGATCCCTCAAACAAAATTAAAGGCAGAACATTTTACTGTTTTACAATGCTTTTTCAAAAATGAGTGCAGGAATTTTTTTTTATTGTAAACAAATAAATAAAGCAGCATATAAACAATTCTAACATAACATTCTTTTTACAGGCCCTCTTTGGTTTTTTGGCTTTTTCATAATAAAGAACTATAATGACATGACAAATTGATGTGCAAAATTGCAGAAAAAACAAAAGAAGATTATCATCAGTAGTTTGCTCATATTAGCTAAAATCCTAAATGCTTTCCTGGTATCAGGTGGCCTCATGAATTGAGACTTTTGTTGTGAACGTGTGATGATGTTATTACCGCATAACCTCATAGAGGAGGGTTTGGGCTGGATGAAGGTCAACAAATGGCATGAGAAGACATACTGACAAGTTTTCAATGAGTCCCTGGGATCAGTGTTGGACTTGTTTGTCATGAAGTGTAATTTATTGCTCATTAATAGTTACTCCTCAAAAGTAATGGTATAACTTATTACACTGTGAAATCTGACAAGGCGAATTTCCTGAAAAAAAATGCGGAGAGAAAAAAAAGTTACTGAAAAAAATCTAATTTAGCCACAGTTTCATAAACTCCACTCATTCACCAGGTGTAAGCATTCTGTTGAATGCCATTTCTGAAACCCATGAAAAACACTGTGAGATCTGACAAGTTGATTTTTCTTTGGAAAAAAAAGGAAACCAATTGAATTAAAAAATGCAAGTAACAATAACTAATCATTTTAATTTATATTAACTTTATATCTAATTGTTATGCTTACTTAAAATTTAGTCATATTTACTTAATTTTGTGAATTTGTTGCAACTTAAATGATGTTTAATTATATCAACACGTGTGTTTTAGCAGCTTCAGTTCACCACGTTTATTGTGCTGTATATCTGTCGTCTGCTGGTTGCAAGCAAATATTTTTGTTTTCTTAAACAGGTTAACAAAACAGAACACACAGATATCCTAACTTCATCATTGGCTCAGTTCTCTTTGTCATGATCAAGTTGACTAACTTGATTAACTGAAGTTTCTAACACTGAGAAATAACAAGGTCATTCCACTTGTCATTTTTAAGTTGCAGCAACTTCTCAAAATTAACTTCACAATTAAATTTTAAGTAAACTCCAATTAGTTATAAAGTATACATATATTCAGATTTATAACTTACTTTCCTTTTTCAAGGTAATCAGTTTCCAAGGTTATTTTAAGTGAGATCAACTTTTCAGATTTTACAGTAATTTGTTACACTACTCATGTTATTATTTTTCCGTTACACCTCACAAAAATGGTAATTGGGTCCTTTCTCCTCAAAATTCAGGCTTCATTTGTGCACGTCTGTGTGAATGTAAGTTTAATCTCCAGAAAGCGCAGCTAAGGCTTCATAGCTTGCACATCGTTTTTTACTTTCTGTTGCCTTTGACCAGCACTTTCCCAAAAATCTGACAGATAGATTGAGTCATTTGTGTATGAAATCATTTTAGCATCATTTAGGTATCATTTTAGCAATGTTTTATCCACCATACATCCTGAAGAACGTCTGGGGGGAATTTATTCAAATCTGGTGCAAAGTCCAAGTGAAAAAAAATCCAATTTGATTATCAAAGGTCGAAGTCGATGTGACCTTGATTTTTTTTTTTTTTCAAATTTGGTCCAAACATCCATTTGAACACAACAATAACCTGATCTCATGTGTCCACCTTGAAACTGTGCTGATTGCAGAGATCGTCTGTGCTGCCAGGGGGAAGATGAGTGTGAAACATCCGCTGTTTAGAATTTGTAGCTCCTTTGCAGCAACATCCATATTTGAGCCTGCTGTCTTTTGTTAATAGCTCTTAAAATGCATCTGAAAGCAGCACAAGTAAAACCGTTGTCAATCCAGGTTCCAAAGGGTTAACACAATTTAAAAAAGAAAAACGTATTATGTACGGACCTCAACTGCATTATGATTAACGCATTAACACCGACAGCCCCAGTGATAATCCATAAAATTTTTATTAGCTACTGTATTAATTTAAGTTCAACAAAACAGGAGCAACACTGGTGGATAACTCATATGGCACAACATAATTATATCGCAATTTTCCTTATTTTGAACATCGAGGAAAGCCAAAATGGTAATTTATAATAAAATATTATTTACACAGCCCTGCACATAATACTTGTTCATAGGATGCAGTCATAGTTAACTCTGGTGTTTTCATGGGATTTGATTGACGATAATAAGAATATAAAATATCTCCAGTATTACCAATTACCATCATGTGCTGACTTGCAGTGTCAGAATGTTGAAATGTTTGTGTCTGGATGTGTTGTTTTGAAATGAAACTCGTTGTGTTTAAATGTTCAGTGTTTTGAATCTGATCTGGCAGAACGGTCCGATCAGATGAGTGTCACTCTGTTCTCAGTCATCACATCCAGCATCCTCACTGTTCTGCTCGCTCCATCTCTCTCTCAGTCTGTCACTCACTCCACAGTTTATCTCTCTCACTTTCCCAAGCTGCACATCATTAACTCTTCATTCTTCCTTTCTCTCTCCTCCCAACATTTTATTCTTTCTTCTGCTTTTGACATCCCATTTTCCTTCACCTTTTTCTCTTATTGCTTCTCCTTTTTCCTGTTTTCCTGCCTCATCCTTGTTTCATTTTTCCCCTCCATGTTCCTGCTATCATCCTACCCACTGACACCTTCTCCCGCTAACCTTTTTATTCAACACCCTATACACTCCTCTAAACACTCCCAACATGCTATTTCCCCTGACTTGCTCACACAAACACACAACGAAATTCACACAAAGATTGCTCAGAGTCCAGCAGTGTGACCTCCTCCCTGGGAGAGGAGTGGTTCAAGCCGGAGGGCCCTCTGCTCCAGCAGGAGCTCAGTGTTCACTCCACCTCCTCTTGGATCAAACCGTAGAAACACGGAGGTAACACTTCCACACAGTCAGTAATACAGCTTCAACTCACTGACAAACCAATGATTCCATTAAAGCCAGCTTGATTAGAGGCGGCTGGGTCAGACTTGTTTGGGAGTGTATTTAAACTGATTAGAGGAGATTACATTAAACTCAAATGGGTTTGACTAAATGACACTAGATTAGATTCAGACTAAAATAGATTTATAGGGTAACCTTTATAAAAAAAAAATTCACCTGGACCCTATTTTGCAATGTTTTGCATCTAAGTGACTAACGGGAGCAACAATTTTTGATACTGGTTAAGTACTGAGTGAGGCTACTGAAGCCACAGTGGCTAAATAGCCTGCGTGCAAATGAGCACCGCCAATGTACGTCCACTAACAGAGACAAAGTAAAACTTACAAAAGCTGTCTTGGTTTGTATTTCCACTGTTAGAACAAAAAACAACTCTGGTTCGGTCAAAGTAAAACCTTAACTCTATACACGCTTAAATGATTGTTTATGTACATGGAGTTTGGTGGGTTTGGTGACAACGATTTTGTGACCGTTTCTTGTTCAACAATCTTGTGTTTTATTTATTATAGTGTTTTTATTTAATGATCAGCGAGACCTGAATTCTTCTTTTCGTTCTTTTCATGCACTGTATGGCTGGAGTGACAATAAATGGTCGACCTCTGTTGGGATTGTTACATAATTTTGTCCCTTAACACTTAAAATAACAATCTGAGCCTGTCAGTGGCAAAACCAAACACTTTTAGTTGCCATAATTTGGGGGTGCACTATTGCCAGCAAGTATTATATTACATTTCAAAAATTTGATTTAAAAAATTGTTGTTCCCAATAGTCGCCTACACACAAAAACATGGATAAATATAACACAGGTTGAAAAATACCAAAGTTACCCTTTAAAGCAGACTAGATTACATTCAACTAGACTAGATTCAGTTAGACCAGATAAAACTAGATTATAATAATTTAGATTACATTTAACCTGATTTAATTAGACTAGACTAAACTACATTGCATTAGGCTATATTAGACTAGATCAGACTATATTAGATTATAATAAAGTCGGATAAGATTAGAACAGATGAGAACAGACTAGATTAAATTTGCATAGTTTAGACTGCACTAAAATAGGTCAAATTAATATAAACTACATTAGATGAGTATAGATTAGAAAAGACCATACAATAGGTAAAACTAAGACTAAAGCACACAGCACATGTGCACAGTAAAATATGACAGTAAAGTGGAGGATTAAAAATAAATTAGATTTTTTTTTAAAAAAAAAGAACAATCAAGTGAAAAAGTAAAGAAAACAAGAGTTTCAACCTCATAAACAATATTAACATCAGGACAGACAATATGAAGCCTCACAACAGACAACACACACACACACACACACACACACACACACACACACACACACACACACACACACATGATAGGCTTTTTATATTGTTACAATTCCACACACACACATACATACAAACACACACACTGGTTGAATGTATAAGGTGCATGCAGGTTGCTTGTTATTGTAAAGCTTTTAAGTGTGGTTCAGCATCATATGATGAATAATAGTGGTGTGTAGGGAGGGGGGCATATGCGTGGTGTGTGTGTGCATGCATGTGTGTGAATATATTTGTTGTCCATACACAGCCAAAGGCTTGACCCAAGCATCAACTTGTCTGTTTTAATTGGGCCACAAAGGATTTATATCAAACAAATTAATGTAGCATAAAGCTAATTATACGCACAATCCATACTACAGAACATCTCTTTGCACAGACAGTACAAACAACATACATATATATACAGGTAAAGTATATGGAGTTATATTTGTGGATCAATTTTGTGCACGCAATGGGACATTTTGGTAATGTCAGAACATTACTTTTTATAGGCATGATTTTGGAGAGAATGATCATTTTCACTTTTAACATCTTATTATTTATAAAGATTCATAAAAGTATGTATAAATGTAATCAAAACTGTGTGAATTAGTGATGTGCACCTGCTCCATCCAGCTACCAATCTCTCCCTCAGGACCCCCATGGCCCTGGATACACTGCCATTCAAAACGGCAAAACATCATTATGACTGACTATATGTAGCACATCCTGGCTGACAGCTGAGTTAGCTGTTAGCATAGGAGCCACTCACTCACCTACTTGCCCTCTGGAAGTCACCACATCATCAAACTGCTAGAACCAAATATTTGGCATGGATATATTCCAAACGATTTCTGCACTGAATCAACGCTGTACCTGGGGTGTAGGCTATGCGTAAATGCCAACTTTAACACATGTTTCCATTAACACGCCAATGCGCAAATTGAAATTGTGAATATAAAATAAACCTCATCGAAACGAGTCAATTTCAAGAAAAAAAAACCTTATTGCAAAAAAAATGTTTTAAAATTTACACTCACATGAAATGATATTTCAAGTGAATCAAAAAAGCCATATTTTGCAGAACTGCAATGGAAACACTTTTTTTTGGCTTTTATAGATCACATGATGCTAACTATGTGCTTGTCAGTAGAAATTGGCTCCCTCATGATGCAGCAGGACCTACAAGAGGTGTTATTGCATTGCAAACTCTTCAAAAGTTGAGCAAATAATCCAGAAGTTTTGAATCAACAATTCCCCTGTGAAATCGTGGACTATCACCTCCCAGAAATCCTTCATACGTAGCTGCTCCCACTTATAAGGGGCTCGCATTTCCATTATCGCTCCATAACACGCCTACGTTGCATTTGATTGGAAATAATGACGGCTCATGTGAAAATACTTAAGTTTTAAACTACTTAAGTTTTGCCCAAATGTGACCACATGTTGCAGCAATACACTTTTGAAAACTAATAACCATATCCCTTGCTGGAAACAAAATCAAAAACCTTTAAAATCTTATGTGAATTTGCCTGGCTTGATATGAGTTGAGGAAATGTCCACTAGCATCTAGGCTCATTTATGCAACAAGAATGTTGTAGGCCTATGCCTTTGACGATACTAAACTCAGTATCGTCAGCAGCACTAACGCAGCTTGGTAGTCCGCCATTGTTGTTATTGTTGTCCTTCTACTTGTGCATGACTGTTTGTCTGAATCGTAATGCACAAAGTGTAGCTGTGATGTTACCGTTGCATTGCAAGTTTACATGGCAACAGAAGGGGTGGCTTTTTTAATAATTACACTCTGGAACCCGACTTTACAAGTTTATGTTTTCAGGCCCAAAAGGCCATTGTTGTGTGAATGAAAGGCCAGATCTCAACTAAAGTTAAACGTTTCATGCAAGAACTGTTGCTGTGTAACCAGCCCCTTAATAAGCTTGCAGGCAAGCTTGAGAGTGCACAAAACAGAGTAACTGAGAGGAGCTGTGGGTAATAATTAACATGCAAATAAATGTTTTTTGTTTTTTTCAAGTTCAATTATTCTTGCATGATGATTTCTCCATTATGTGCTTGCAAAAATTACTTTTCACTGCCCATGTCCCATCTCCTGCTCAGAAACGTGACACAAATATAATGTCATAGTTACACATTATGTTCGATGTGAAGGCAGACTATAGACTATAGGCTGATAAGTGAGTTTTACTGATCATAAACAACGTCAGCTGACAAAGTAGCCAAATCGCTGCAACAGGAATCATTGTTCAGTAAACACACACACACACACAAACACACACACACACACACATCCTTGCACTGCTTACCCAACTGCTCACACTCAGTCTGCGAGTATGACTGTGTGATTAAATGCACGCGTCTATGTACTGATTATTAGTGTGCGTGTGTGTGTGTGTGTGTGTGTGTGTGTGTGTGAGAGAGAGAGAGAGAGAGAGAGAGAGAGAGAGATATGGCCTCCCTCTTTACACCTCCAGTATGTTGTAACCACCAGGGTGAGCAGGTCCCGGGGTCAGAGTGGGTGTAAAGGTTAAAGTTCACAGTGCGGGTACATGTGTGATGCGTGCTGTTGCTGTTGTTGTTATTTTGTTGTTGTTGTGTTACTGTCTCCCTCCCCAGGTTGTGTCAGGTCATGCGTTTGTACGTTGGCTCTTGTTGGTCTGTGTTACACTATCCATCTGTCTGTTTGTCTGTCTGTTTCTCTATTTTTTTTCTTTGTTTGTTTCTGTCTGTGTGTCCGTCCTTTTTCTGTGTGTGTCTGTATTCCGTGTGTAGCTGTCTTCCCCTCTTCCTGCTCCTCCTCTTCCTCCTCCTTCTCCTCCTCTCACCCAGTCTCTTCTCACTCTGGTACTTACAGATAGGGGGCATCATGTTTCCCCCTCCCTGAAAGCACTTTGGCTCCAAAAGTCAGTCTGGTTCCAAATGGGCCAAGGAGCTCTTATTCCCAGACTGCTTTTGGGGAGCGGGTGCCTGGTCTTTCCATACTTTGCGTTATGATACTTTGATTTGCACACTTTACAGTGCAATAATGACTTATTGTCATATTGACATCAATCAACTATTATATTATTGGGAATTAAAAACAAGTATTTTGCATGAAAATACTTAGTTTTTTTTACAAAATAATTTAACAAAAGTATAAAAAAAAAAATAGAAATAGAGTAATAAATGGTAATTCAGTTAAACGTGTTATGAAATGGGTGCCAGAGTGAAAGCGACTGCTGCGCACCGGTTGGCTCCTTGCCCGGCCAGGCCAGTGAGAGCTGGTTGCTGATTGGTTGGTTGGTCGGTTTCCTCTGTCCTCTTCTCTGGAACTGAGCTCAGGTCAGTTTTTACAGCTCAGCCAACAGAGACCACTGTTTGTTTGTTTTTTACAGCAGACTTGGCTCCAACCATTGCATCAGGCCCTGGGCTGATTGGATCTTTCAGGGAACAATTTTGATTATTTACAGAAAAAAAAGTTCCCAATTGCACTTTAAAATGAAAAAAAAGTGTCTTTTGCAGCTGAGCCGTGTCTACTCTCTCTCAGGCTGGGCTTAAACACTGACTGCTGTAGTGCTTCGAAGGTCTACGTAAGCTAACAAGACAGCTAAAGTTAGCATTTCTAGTACAAAAAACACCAAAGATCTATCAGGTTGTTTGACAGAGCAGCAGATAGATGAGCAGGGAGAAAGAAAGACAGACAAAACTGTATCCCAAAAAGACACACACACACATCCAGGTAAGTATTGGAACAACGCTGAAGGGCTGTGGTGGCAAGCATAGTGGTGGCACTGTTTGCTGTGCTGTGATGGCCTCTTACTGTACTGTAACTTTCTTCGCTTTATGCTAAAAGCTTCGAATGCACTCGAAAAATATGAGCTGACTACCTCTGGGAAAAAATGTTCTTATTGTAACTGGTCAGGTTTCTTGGCAAGATCAATCGAGCACACCTCAAGAGTTCACTCACATTTAAAAATGGTTGCCAGACTTTTGCTTTTAAAAATGCCACCAGGGCTCTCTTCCAATCCTTCTACGACACTCCTCTTTCCTTCCTCCCTTCCTCTCGCTGACATTATCGCAGATCATGCTGTACTTAGACGGGATTAATTACAGATCTGAATGACATTGCTGTCACTGTAACCCAACTCGAACAGATCTATGGTTGCGGTGGGCGGGAAGAACGAAAGACTTGAGCATTTTGGAGGCATTCTGAAAGGAAAGCATCGCATTGTAATGCTGTTTTTTCCCTCTTCTCTGCAACGTGTTTGCTCCTTTTCTTCCGCTTTTTTTCCTGGCTCTTGTTCCTTGCAAGCAATAAGGCAGGGGCGCAAGCTGCTTCTTCTAGTTCAAAAATGCTGAAGTAAGAACGATATAACTGACTGCACTATAACAGAAATCCTGATTAATGCAAATCTCTTCAACATCTACCTTTGCTTCGCCCCTGCCATAGGGAGTCCTGTGGTTTGTAGCTTGGTCATGGTTTAATTTTATGAAATGCAATGCTTTGACCTTTTGGTGATCCTGGCTCAAGGGCACAAGTCACAGGAGGTCAAACAATTAGAAAGACCTCTCTTGCTCTTACTCTCCAGCTTGTCTAATTATATATCTGAGGCTTAGGCCATCTGTCTTTGCTTATCTATCTATTTATCAATCTGTCTATCTATCTATCTATCTATCTATCTTTCTATCTATCTATCTATCTATCTATCTATCTATCTATCTAAATGTTTTCATGCAACGGTTTGTGTGATATCTTGCAAAAATGCACATACAATAGTTTATATGATATCCAACAAATTACCATCCAGCGAAATACATTACACACTTTACATGAAATTACCTTGTTTAGGTTTAGGCAAGTAAAGTTACCTTGGTTAAGGTTAGAAAAAGAAACATGTCTGGGTATCTTCAAATTACCAGAAGTAAACTTATGTAGGTTGCACATTCAATGTAAATTTATATAGGTTAGGTTTCAGCAACTATAGTTACTTCGAGTAGGTTTAGGAAAAGAAACTTGGTGACAACATACCTTAAAATGACTCAGAGTTCTCTGGTTTCACACAATTCCAAACACTCCTGGGAAAATATGTTTTTGGACCCATCGGTCACTCCAGCCTGCATCCTACTACTTTTTTTTTCACTCCCATCAATGCATTGGTCCCTTAAGTCTTCTGAACTTTGTGGACTGTACACAAATTACTAGCTAATGATTATGCAATATATGAGACTTGTGTCACATTACTTTTCGTAGGTATTCATCTTGACAGTGTATTAGAACAGCCCGTCTATCTTTCTATATATGGAACACGTCCTCATAGAACGGTTCATATGATAGCTTCCAAAAATTCATATACAAGGTTTGGAATATATGGAATTGGTAAATTAGTGCCCCACAAATGAGGTTACGTACTTAATGTAAATTTAAACAGTTAACGTAAATTTACATTATGTTACCTGTTACCTGCGTCCTTATGCAGATGACTCCCTTGTTTACTCCCATCAGCGCATTGGTCATCTGATTGCAGCTTTCTAGATTATTTGGGTTATACGCAAATGACTGGATCCTGATTACGTGATATACAAATTATGGTGTATTACTTTTTATAGGTATGACAACAGCCTGGTCTATCTATCTATCTATCTGTCTGTCTATCTGTCTATCTATCTATCTGTCTATCTATCTTATTTACTCTTGTCATAGGTCACATGATCACAGTCTTCCCAATTAGATGGGTAATCCACAAATTACTAGCTCATAATTATGCGATATAGCCTACATATTAATTATTGTGCATTACTTTTCGTAGGAATACGTACAAACAGTGCATGAAAACACCCTGATCTATCTATCTATCTATATGTTAGTGTTGGAAATGTGCTGATATCTTTAAAATGAATTTTTTCACCTCATTGATGATAGTTATTAGTTAATTCTCTGTTCAGTATGTTACTTTTAAACTTTTATGTTTGTACGTCATGTTTATTTTATCAGTGTTAATCATTCTGTCTTACTTTCCCATTCTTCGATCGTTACCCCACCATCCCTCCACTCTCTTTTCTTCCTGCTCCCTCACTTTCTCCTTATCTCCCTGCTGTTGCTACGGAAACAGTGGACAGGGGAATTCTGGGACTTGGTGCGGCAAAGCATTTTGGGTCAAGGCTTGGTGTTTGATTGCTTTATTGATTCATATTGATACAGTGTGCTGCATTTTATGAACCATGCAGTGAAGCCAAGGGAAACAAATGGTGGTGCAATTAAACCTTTTGTGAGGTAAATCATGCCAATGCGTAATGGGTGTTATCTAAACCAAAAAAAGGAAAGAAAAGTGCCAAACAACACTTAATGGATGACAAGAAAAATATGTGATAGCTCATAATTGTAAAGCCAAGATTTAACATATTAACTGTTGGTATTATATGTAAAGTTGTTGATCATAAACAGTAAAACTGATACCAATACTTATGTTTAGTTATGTCTGCATTTTATAAAGACAGGCAAGATCTTTTTGCTTGCAACAGGGAAGTAAGAATCAAAATAAATCATGATGCAGAAAAGTAACTTTTGCACTACCTTGGGCAAACTTGGTCTGCTGTCAAAATTTTTACCAATATATTTTTTAAATGGAAAGTTAGCTGCAAGCGTACACTCACTCATTTATTTAAACCCCTTTCTCACATCCAGTGCCAACATGAAATTATCCAGAAATTACCCAGAGGAGCTGTATGTGAGAATGCATTAAAACGCACATTAAGCAGACTTTCTCCTGCTAGCTCCCTCATACAAAGTTTATGTAATGTCCAATAGAGCCCATGTGTGACTGGAGCTGGTAGTTGTGTAAGATTTCACAGAGTGAGTGGGTGTGCTGATGACGTTTCTATCACATGGCTCACACAAAATCTTAATAAGAAAATAAAAACATCAGAGGGTGGGGGGTCATTTATACAAAAACAGTAACAAAAATATCTAATTTGAGAGAATACAAGATTTGGAACCTTCAGTCATTATGGGCTGAAGCCGAAATCATCATGCCTTGAACACACTACATGCATGAGTAGCGTATGACAGCCTCGCTGAACTGCTGCGTCCTACACGCTTATGATGTTTACACTGGCAGTGTTGTTTCTGCGTTGCTTCTGCAGGGCTGCCTGCTGCTATGAGTACTTTATTCCACACAATTCTAAGCACATATTCCACTCATTTATGAAGCCATGCAAGCTCCTGCATCGTCAACAACATAGTCTTGCAAATGTCTCACAATAAAATTCCTTGTGTCATCAACTAATGGGATTCTGTCAACAGAAACATTGTCAGAGGGCTTTTATTTTGAAACGGAAACAGGAGAGGTTGACTAAAACATATATTTGTATTTCCTCATGTCTATGACAGAGAAAAAACATTGAAACTATGGTGAAAGGTGGTATAGGGTCAATTTAATTACTAAAACATCAGTTGCTAACAACCATGGAAAAAATTGGCAAGCCTTCATTTCTCTAGATGTGTTGCGCCTGAGCAGCAGCTGAGATGCATCTGACAAGCGGTGCTCATGCAGGGAGAGTGGCTGCTCTATGTTATTAACATGGGCACAGGAAAAAAAACAGGTTCTGCAATGCTCACAGGCTGCTCACGCTTGCAGTGTCAGGTATATGGAACATCAAGAGACTTTGTTATCAAAATTACACACTAGTTACATGGCCACAGTATAATCCATGTTGTGTCCTGCCTTTTGCACAACTTACCCAGGAACCACCCCTCAACTTAATCAATCAGAGTATTTCCAGTAGGTTAGAACACCATGGACACAATCTCCCGCTGCGTGCTACATGTGTAAAAGACATATGCGAAAATGGCTTTGCAGAGACTTAAGCCTCATTTGCACACACACTGCCAATCTAAAATTATTTAGACATTACTCCGAGCTGTATGCATGATGATGTTTCTATCATGATACGGCAAGAAAACAAACATTAGAGGGTAACAAAGAAGGGTCAAATTGTCCATTTTACCTACAAGGACAGTCTAGGGATCCACTGATATGATACCACAACACTGGACTAGATATCAGACAACATAGAAAACTGCATTCTGATATGATAATGTGTTAGTATCTCTGATCAAAAGCAGTTATTATATAGCAAGCAACACAATAAATCACACATTTAATACAGTTGTCCCTTTAGAAAAACATAAATAGCCATTACCGCAGTGGCATGGTGACACTAAATTTAAGAATTGAATTGAATGAGAATTGGATTGATGACGGAGGTAAGAGTCAAGGTGGTGGATGAACATGGACCTTCATGCAGTAGACTGTGAGTTTGCGCCCTATTATATGCTGCATTTCCACTGCATGATACTAAACTCAACATGCTCCTTTGTGGTTTTCCATTGACAAAAGTTGTGGATAGTACCCGGTTCTTTTTGGTATAACCTCATTTGAGGTTCCAAGTTGAAACATTGTAGAATGTCACTGTCACTTCTGCAACAAGGAACTTTCTGCGATACCGTCACTAGTGCCCGCAATCTTTTTATTCACTCAACCCAGATATTTTTTTTAAAAAAGCAGCGTGCACAAAAACAGTGTGTACTACGCACTTTATGGCATACAACTGATGTGCAGATGTTCCCCTGTTTTGTTTGTAACCGTTGAAATTGTGAAATGTACCTTTAAGACATATTGTGTTATTAAGTTACGTCAATTGATGGCGCCTTGTCTATCCTCAAAGTCAGTTGAGCTGTACGGATGCCTGTAGCCAAGCTCCTGTCATCCTTGAGCCTCCCAACTCAACCGTAAAGTCACTGTGTGTACTTACTATTTTCTCTTGTATGATGAAATAGTGGCCGTACAGCCAGGCTTTAGGTTAAGGTTAATGTGTGTTTTGTAATGAACGACGAGCATCGTGGAAACCCCAGACTAATGAGGCTGTATGCTTTTGACTAGCTTTACTGCCTCCAGCACCCTCAAAACCCTCATTATCCAAGAAGCACAGACCCAAACTGTTACAGGTTGCATATGAAAGGATTCAGCAAGTGTCCTGTTGAAGATGTCAGGGTAGTCTCCATGCCACTCAGTTGGTAATCCTGCACTAAGAGGGGGACTATCTACAGTGGAAATAGAGAAAAGGACCTGGTACCAAAAGTCAGTTGAGCAGAGTCATGCAGTGAAAATGCGGCATCAGACCTGCAAATGCTTTGGCCACAACCTTTCCCTAACCTTGGAAAGTGAGGCTTTTTAAAACCTTGTCATCAGATGCAAAAAATCTTCATTGACTGACATCTGAGTGTTTGCAGGATAACAACATTATTGTCCAACAGTACAGTTTGACCATTCAGAAAAGGTATAAACCCTCTGTCTTTAGGCATGGTTGGACTGATGCCTCTAGTCACTTTACTGTCCTATTCCGAGAAAGAATCCCATCACAAATCTGTCTTTGTGACGCAACTTGTCGAGGTTTCTCGCTGTCTCAGTCCAAAATAGGACACGTTAAGAGAGTGTCCTGCCTGCTAGGATGCAAAGAGGAGAACACTGCCTGCTCTCTTTCAGAAAAAAAAAAAAAAAACCTGCAGAGAGGTAGCTCTAGAGCGAACGCTGGTGCAGTGCCACTAGTGCCTCCAAAGGCCGAGACTGCACATTGCTTCCTCCTCCTGACTGCATTAGTTTCAAAGGCAGCAGACACACACTGCATTATGATACTGTACACGTCTATCTCAGCTCTCATTGGGAAACCTAATCAGTGAGTGGGTGGAGGTCGAACAGAAGAATGAAATGTTGCATTAATCACTCCCTTTCTTTGTATTTCATGGTCTCTTTGGCTGTTGTCCTGTCTCCCGTTGTTTTTTTCCACCATAATTCTCTTTCTCTTTTTCTCCCAGTCCTCCTCCTCCTTGTTCTCAGAAGCAAAAGTATTGATTCTCTTCATTGACAGACATGTACCATTGGCCTGAACTGACTCCTGAGTCTTACTTAGAGGCTCACTGATGTAAGGAGATATGCTGCACCACAACAGAGTGGAGATACCCTCATCTTTTTTCACCCTCTTCTCCCTTTTGCTCTAACACCAACATACTATTTCATACTCACCTTTCGCTAGTTTCATTCTGTTTATCTCTCATTTACACAAGTCTGTTTTTCTTTCATGTTCCTTTTTTTCTAACCAGTGATCGATGGCCTTAAGGCTGGTATTTAATCATTATTGGTAGTCGGGATCCCCCAAGGCCTATTGGATTGCACTCACATTATTTTATTACCTGAGTGCTACAACAACAGTTGAGCTACAGTTGTGTCCGGAGGAGAAACATGTTGACCACGGAAAGTGTAAACTTATCGATTATATCGATTGCGGTTATAGAGCAGAAGTTATGAATTTAAAACCTTGCAAGTAACCCTGCAAGGTGGGAAGGGAATAAAACGGGGGGAAATATTACTTAAAGTCACCAAAATTATCTGCCAACAGAACAGGAATTTCTTTCAAGATTTTTTTTTTTTATAACAGGTAAAAATATCTCATCTCAAAGGACTACAGACATCTGAAACTAGTATGGCCAGGCTAACAAACAAGCACATCTGTCTAAATACAAGATCCAACAGTTATTTTCTCAATAATAAGAATAAAATAGCAAATGCTAGTGCCATTGTCTTAGAATACGGATATACGTTTTGGAAATTGTATCTTAAAACAGACACAGCTGCAAAAGGACAAAATAGCTTAAAACAAGTCAGAAGATTGCCCCTCAAAAAACAAGCATATAATGCCTTGATTTAAGATATTTTATCTTACTGTATTTTAGTATTGTATACTTTGCTTACTTTCAACTTATTGTATAGTAGAAATCTAAGATGTTTCGAACAAAACATGTAATGTAAGTATTTTTAAATGTGGCTGAGAGAACTTGCACTCTGCAACTTGAGAAAACACACAGAAGTAGGTAATTATGAACAGAAAAGCAAAATAAGAAGCTCATTCATCGCTCTGACAGCACATTAACTGGATACAAAAGGGAAACGCAAGCAAATACAGAACACTGCAAATCGTCAAAACATAACAGAGTTTTCAGGTGAATGTAAGAAACTGATTAACATGCTGAACTGGAAATTCCAAAATTAAACAAAAATACACAAATTTGCCCAAATTTATGCCACATGCATGAACACAGCCAAAATGATCAAAACATGAAGGATGAAAAGTTTTAATTGTGCCACAACAGTCCCTACAGGTTGAAAAGAGGAAAAAAAAAGCCTACCAAAAGAAAAAAAAAAAAGAACATCCCTCAGTCTAAGTGGACGCTATATTTTGAATATTTTCACCACTTCACCTCCCCATCAGACAGCATAATACAGTGTATGGCACAGTTTGGTGGTTTTGCAAAGGAATATAGAAGGTTGACAAAATGTAGCGCCAAAAGAAAAGGCTGTCTGATGGCAAGGTTAAGCAGTGAAAATATTGTATTGAACATGGAGCGTAAACCTAGACTGATTTCTCATTAGGTTGGTCTTTAAGTGGCTAAAATTAATTTTGCTCTCAACCCCCATCCACAGCAATACCTAACTAAACTTATGGGGCGGTAGTCCCATCTGTTCCTTCAATAGGGAGCATGGCGACAGCCATCTACAGTATGTAATATACTGACTTAGATAATTATCTCCGCCCAACTTCAAAAAACCAAAACTACCCCGTTAAATATGCACATGATTGCTCCATGTTAAACGAATAAAGTTAAAGCTGATGTCTCAGGCCAGATGTGAGTATCCTTACCAATTGATGATCCATGTGAGACACAACGGCTGGGTGATAAAACCATCTCGATAGGGGGTCGCGATAAAAAGTGCGTTGATGACGATGATAAACTAAGGTAGTTTTTACTCTTTGGATAGACCTAGAAAGACTCAAACAGGTTGCCTGCCGTGTTGTGTCATAGAGCAGAAGTTGTTAGACATCTGTCAGTCAGCAGCAGGGGGATATGCATCACCGTACATGCCCATTTTTCATTGTAAGTTTAGTTTGTGCTGAGGTGTGTGCGCCGAGGTGAGGAGAAATTCAAAACAGCGTATAATAGGCTCGGTAGGCTGCCGTGCCTGACCTGATCCCCCGTTGGGCCAAGCATTGTTTCTTTTTCTTTTCTTTTTTTAAACTCTTTCCCCGCCATTGTCCGTCAATCAGTGTTTTCACTGTAGCATAGGGGACACTGTTACAGATGTTGTGCAATAAAACAACATTTCTATGTCCCATAACAAACAAACAAGGTCCCAAGGCTACGGGAGAAGAGGACTACTAATTTGCCGAACTTATCGCTATTATGCGGCTTTTCAGACATTCAGCAACTTATTTGGAACATCAGGGAACACAGCGCAAATGTAGGTTATTATCATTTATTCTCATGCTTACTGCTCTCAGTAACTGTAAACACTGCTGACACTGGCCATTGTCGTGCCAAAAAGTGATTGTCTGCTAGAAACTGATTGCCATACGCAGTAGCACACATAGCCTGTTAAAGCTGTATCGCCCAGTATGGATCAAACAGTAGTAGCATGTAAATGCACATAACTTTATGTCCGTGGTAAGAGCATAGGTATGTCTTTGTGCAACTTTCTTGAAACCCAATTTTAACATTTGATATTTATAGTTTAATCAGGCATGACATTTACACGATTATAGACAATAATGTTGTTATATGTCTAAAACATTTTTTTACATTTGGAAGGTACTATCATACTTTATGGATGGGTAATTTAAAAATAAAGGTATTATCTACTATTATCCTTGTCAGCCTGCATTATATTACCTGCTCTATGCCCGAGTTTATAACCACTCCAGTTTTTTTCCTTCTTTTACCTGTTGAAATACCTTTAAAAAGCAAATACAACACATAAAAACCTGATTGCAGCTCCTAACTTGCCACTGAAAGGCTGCCTCTGCCTTAAAATGACTTAATTTCATTCATAGTGATATATCTGACAGATTATTAGCACACCCAGGCCCTTTTACCTGTGTAAATACCTTTAAAAGACCAATGCAACAAATAAAATGCATTTTCAACTTGCCAAAAAGTGATTGCAGTTGTAATGTTGTTACTGTAAGGTTGTTTCTTGTCAAAAATCACTTGATTTATATTTGACACACTGTAAGCTCACCAGTCCTTTGTACCCATGTAAATACCTTTTTAAGACCAATGCAACAAATAAAATGCAATTTTCAACCTGCCAAAAAGTGACTGCAGCTGCTATTTTGTTACTGAAAGGTTGTTTCTCCCTAAAAATGACTGGATTAAATTCTTGGGGGTTGTATTTGACTAATAGTAATCACTCCAGTCATTTTTACCCTTGTAAATACATTTAAATTTATTTTATACATTTTATGCAATGCATAAAATGTATAAAATAAATTTTAACTTGCCAAAAAGTGATTGCAGCTGCTTTCCTTTTACAGTATGATACAGAGAAACCCAAGATTTCCTGCAGTGAGCATGCACTTGGCAACAATGGAGACTCAAAAACTGCACATAGGTCCCCGAAACAAAAAAAAAACTACATATAAAGTGTTATCACTTTAGCGGTATGACATAAATTGTTCTGATGGCTGAATGATTTATTAATAAGATCTTATAATTAAAGTTTTGATCAAATTATTTTGAGGCAAGAACAACCTTTTAGTGGCAACGTAGGAGCTGCAATCACTTTTTGGCAAGCTGAAATTAGCATTTTATTTGCTGCATTGGTCTTTTAAAGGTATTTAAAAAGATAAAGAGGACTGAGTGGGCTACAGTCTGTCAAATATAATGACTGTGAATTATATCTAGTCATTTTGAGGCAGAAACAACCTTTCTGTGGCAAGATAACAGCTGCAATCACTTTTTGGCAAGTTAGAAATTTCATTTTATGCATTGCATTTGTCTTTTAAAGGTATTTAAACAGGTAAAAGAGGTCTTAGTGAGCTACAGTCTGTCAAATGTAATCACTGTGAATTAAATATAGTCATTTTAAGGCAGAATCAACCTTTCAGTGACAAGATAGCAGCTGCAATTACTTTTGGCAAGTTGAAAATTGCAGTGTATGCATTTCACTGCATTGCATTTCACAGCAAAGCCGTTACTTAGGGACTGTTTTGTAGCTGTGGTGCTAAAATGAAATTGATTTTGCTCTTGAAAATGACTTTCTTTGACAAAAATGCGATTTTCTAAGCTTTTTGTCCAAAACGTTGTTTGTTTTTTTAATGAAAATGCACAAATTTAGATGTTGATTAGAAGAAGAAGCTTGAACTATATGATTTTTTTGTGTATGAAAGCTTAAGATCTGTTCTTTATCTTGATGTATTCATGTTTTATATATTCAAAACACAAAATATTCTGGAGGTTTTGAAAGATTAGTAAATGTGACCAAAAATGCTGGCACTGGCTGGCAACTTAATAAAGATACTCTGGCAGGAAAAGAGTAGCATTATCGAAATACATATCATGATAAATATCTATATAGATTTTTTTTTTTTTTTGACGAACGTAGCGCTTTCTTGGCTAATGTAAACTGGGTTGCTGAAGTATAAAACTCCTCTAATAATGCTGTCTGGTGGTGGTCGTGAATGGGTCATTTTTTTAAAGTAACTTTTAACGTCACAGTCTCTTTGTGTTAATTAATGACATGCTGATTCTTGGCTTTGATAGCCTTGAAAATATGACAGCACCAGAGAAAGTGACACTTCTGTAGATAGTTCACAGGACATGCCTATGATTGCAGCTTGCAGTAGAGTGGATAAGCACACTATGTAATCCATTCCTTATTTCTCTTTAAATTATTTAAATGCCAATTTTCTCTCTTGCTACAACTCTTAGTACAACACTTAAACATAAGCAGAAATCCAAAGCTTGACAGGCCATTGTGTTGATTTATGGTTGTCAGCAAAAGGTTGGGCGAATTGTCAGTTTCCTGGAGGCTGTTTCTTTTGTCGAAGGCCACATTTAGATGAGACCAGCCTTTCTCAGAATGGAAAAGTCCATTCTTTGTGTTTTAAAAAAAACTCTGTTCATAGTGTTCAGCCCATGTGCAGAGGTTGTGTCTCCCCGCAGAGGCCGCGGATTTGTTTCTGGCCTCAACCCTTTGCTGCATGTCACCCACTCTCTCTCTCCCGCTTTCACGCTTAAACTGTCCTGTCCATTAAAGGCAATAAAAGCCCCAAAAAATAATCTTTAAACATGTGAAAACTATCCTCATGCACATGGATCCACAAAAACAACCTTAAACGCTGTAGTTTGCATGCCAAGCCAGTAGTTGGTGGTGTAAATTTGTAATAACACACCACAGAAGATCACTAAGCACCTATCTGAAAACGTAATGCGCAAGCACAAAGAGCGACCGTGATGTCACAGGATCTACACATTGCCAGTTTACATAGTGACAGATGTGGTAGCGTTTTCAAAAGATTACACTCTTCAATTTTCAGGCCCCCAAAACGCTGTTGTCATTTTAACAAAAGGCCATGCCGCAACAAAAGTTTAACGTTTCATGCTAAAATAGTTGCTGTGTAAATGGCACCTAAGTATAATGTAGCGGTTGTCAAAGTGATGAAGATGTTTTTTTCATGTGCTTGCGGATTTGCTTATTCTTTCTTGGGTTGTGTGGGTCGAGCTCTCTCAGCCACTGTAGACCTTTAGACTCATTAAAGATACAGCTGGTAACTTTTGTGAAAATAACTTTTTGTCCTATGTGCTAAAACTGTCACTACATCAGTCTGTGAATTAAAAAAAATTAAAAAAGAATTATGTCCCACCTCCTCATAGTGCTTCTAATAGCACTTGCAAGAAATTACCGCAGGCCACTAAAATCAACCAATTACAGCTGAGAGTCTCTAAAGCAGCCTTCAGTCATGTTGATCACTGCCTGTGAACTGCGGTCAAAATGTTAAACTGGGTAGCTTTGATGACATGTGAATCAAGATTCTTTTACTGTATGGCTATTTCTTGCCTGACGTGTTTTCAAAAACATATTTTAGTGTACTGTTCAGCTGTAAAATGAGAAATTTGGTCCAGCTGTAGGGCAGTGGTTCTTTTTCATATTTCCAATATGGCAGAAGGGTCACAAACTTTCTTGTCTGACAGCTAAACAGTACACCAAAATTTGTTAAGTGACATGATTGACAGCTGCTTTAGAGACTCCCTGGCTCTGTTTGTTTTCTTCTTTCTTCGTTTGCTCACGTGAGGTGGATTCTTGCAAATGCCATTACAAGCTCTAAGAGGAGGCAAAGAAATGTCTTTTTTTCACAGACCATCTGTCTCGTGCTACTAATATAGTGACAGTTTCAGCAAGTATCACAGAAAGTTATTTAATACCCATTTCGTTTAACTCAAAGTCCTTTTTTTGTCCCCCACATCTCAGTAATGTCTGTTTGTTTGGGTAAACAGGACCTTCACTATTGGATCATTCATATAACCATGATATTTTCCTTGAATAGGATTCTACGCCCCTTATTATCCTTATAAATGTTCTGCATATGCATCTCTCTGCATAGCTATAGTGTATTTCATGGTTTATGTATTCATGTGTTTTCATACTGTTATCATTAATGGTGTTCATATGACACAGCAATTTCTCTTTACAGTTTCCTTTATTTTCTTTGTTCTAATTGAGTGTGTGTATGTGTATGTGTCTGTGTGTGTGTGTGTCTTTTCTCTCTTTCTGTCCTCTTCTACGTCGTGTATGAGCTATGTCACATGTTACATACATACATGTTGCATGTATGTACTTTTTCAGGTTCAGTGTGTTTGGTAATGTCATATTGCATTGTTTTATGTCTGTAATTGTGCAAATATTATGTCTTGGCAATCTAAAATCCACATGTGGTTTCAAATGACAAAATCAGATTTCACGTGTGTGTGACCACACTGTGTCTAATAAGCACAAAGGCTTTTATTATTGCCAAGTAACTAGAAATAATGAGGATTTTTGCCATTCACTGAAACACATGTTGATATTTTTTGCATGCAGATTGTTGTCGGGATAATATTTGCCCTAGTTGTTCACTTCTGTGTAACCCCCCCTCACCCCTATGTCTTTGCCATCCCCTTTTCTTCCTTCCACCTTGTCCCTTGGTATCCCTGGACTCCTCTTCCCATCCTAACCCTTTCATCCCTCCATTTTTACATGTTCTTCTTTTCTCCCTTTACCCGGAGGAATCTCATTAACCCATAGCAATCATCACACATCTTAGATACCACTCTACTCAATATTTGTGACTGAAAATTAAACAAAGTACAGCAATATTTGGCTTTGTCGGCAGGACAGTGGCAGTAAGAATAACTGACAAAAAGAAACTCTCTGCGGTTTATACCGTTGTTTCTATCAGCAGGTCTCCAGATAGTGAACAAGTGTTGGATTTAAAATATCTGGTGATCATTTATATTTATCTTATTGTCAACAAATCCCAAACCAACACTAAAGTGATCCTATTAACAAGTATTGTTTGTGTGTCTGAGGCCTTACATATCTTCTCCCTCTGTGCCACAGAGCTCTATTCATTAAAAACACACCAGTTAGCAACACTGTTGCACTGGGTGACATGTTCTTTCATTGTGGTGTTAAAACAGTCTCATAAGTATTCACAAACAAATGTCGAGTTATGTAACTCATAAAAACAAAATACACAAATACTGCAGAGGGATTTCTATCTGCCGAGACTGAACATCATCAAATGTAATGGTCCTGTCAGCATCAATAATTACAGATCTAGCAACTGTATTCGACATGTTGAACCATAATTTGTGAAAGGATAATGCTGATGTTAGTCTATACCTTTTACAGTCAATTACTGTCAACAAATAACTTTAAGAAACCAAAACCAGATTTTCTGCTTCACTGATATAGGTTGCCATGGCAAAGATAAAAGAAAGAAGCATAGGCCTATCATTAGCCAGTCCAAGTTTGTGTGACCTTGCAACATTGGCCAAGCACCACAACTCTACCGCAAATTTGATTTTTTTTAGAATGGTTACAGTCTCATTTCATTGTGGAGCTGCATGCAGCATTCATTTAGTCTTTCTGGGGAAGTAATGCTGACAGGTCTGTTACATCGGATGATGTTCAGTCTAGGTGCAGTTGAAATGTCAGTGCCTGTTTACACCTGGTGTTAACATGTGTCCTAGGTGATCCAATTACAAGTGGACAGCACTAAATACCAGTGTAAATCATAGACTATATATAAAGATGGATGGTGTATCCTCACCTCACACTGCTATGCTTAAGTGAAGCCAAAAGTCCAGGATATGGCCACTACAGTATGACTATATGTACCTTGTAACATCTAGCACAATATTACAGTACAGATTTCCACAGTGGAGTTCCTGCCAAAACACACATCCAACCAATCATGAGCAGTGCCATTGAGCGTAAGCGATTAGCAAACACAGCTGTCAATCATGACGGAAAATTCCCTTTTCTTTTCTTTTTTTTAATTAAATAACTTAATAAAACCAAACTCAGAAAAACAATCACTTGAACAAACATCAGGCTGATGAGAACTACCTTCAATGACAGAAATCATTGTTGGGAGAAATTTATTTGACGTGTACTTTGAGTTTTTAGTTTGGCCCATGTCCCATTCACTAACAAAGAGGGGAGGGGTTTATGACCTATACTGCAGCCAGTCACCAGGGGGAGATTGACATGTTTTGGCTTAACTCTGGGGTAGCTGTTATGTAGTCCATCTTTATATACAGTTAGTGGTAACTAACTCAAACATGTAATATAATCCGATCACTCAAACCACTTGCAGAATTTGACCAAATATCTTTTGTGGTGTAAATGTTAATGCATCCTGATGCATCCACAACAAGGACTTAATCATCAGTGCAGTACTTGTTGGTTTTTTCAGAGACAGTGCGCTAACTCTGTGACTTGGCCATTTCGTGACTTGACCCATCATTTCACCCTATGGAAGACTGTTGGATTGTGCTGACAGTTATATCTTCAGCTTTACCAACACAACATGCAATTAAGCAGCTGCAAAAGTGTGGATGTAATAACTTTGTGGAGGGACCTTTGACCTTATAGTTAAAGTTACACAGGCAGTAATGAAATCCAAGCAAATATTGTGAGCTGGAGACTCATTATTGGCATAGGTGTGAAGGGTGATGATTTTTGGCAGTCCACCATGTGTTTGAATCACAGAAACGCATGTCAACACCAGGTGTAAATAAGCTATAAGACAAATATAATCAAGTGAGTTGGGCCTTGTAATGTCGTTTTAGCAATTAAGATTGAATATTAAACATAAATTATAATTCCTTCCTCTGCACAGACTTGTGTTGATAGTTTCTCAAGTCAGCTTTATTTATACTGCCCAATGTCATGAATCACAAATTCACCTCAAGAGACTTTACAATTCATCCGCATACGACACCCTCCGTCCTTTGACCCTCAAAGTCAATTTTGGCCTAAAGATACAGTCACCTCATTCCATCCCATTCATTCTTCCTTGTGCTTCCCTTCCTCTCCCTCCTTCTCCCATCATCCCTTGCCCCCCCCTCCCCCATCCCCTTTCCGTTCCCTCCTCCCTCATGATTCCACATCCCATTCTAACACTGGTGTATCCATCCCATCCTCAGGCTACCCTCCTCAGTCTCTCCCCCTGCGTTGTGTTACTAAAGTCTGACTGAGTGGAGGTATGTACAACGAGTCACCATCACAGCTCAGCTAACAGATAAGCTGTGAGCGCTCGCTTAGCTTCCTGCTTCAGAAATCAAAAGTTTAACTGTGAAAAACTTGGAACTGTTCTGGGTCAAGAAATAAATTCATTGGTTAACTTGAGTTATTTTAGTTTCATAGCCAGTCGCGTCAGGATGTGTCAGGCTTTTTTGGGATTGCTGCAGCCTTAAATGTTTAATTTCTCAGCAGTTTCTTACAAAAAAATAGCAATGTATGCATGCATGTTTACAGGCTGTTTTTGCAATAAAAGTGCAGAAGCATTTGAATTTGAGTAAACAAGATTTTTTTTTTTTTAATAATGCATTAAAATCGAAGCTAACTTCACTCCAATAACAAAAAAAAATCAAATTATTATTAGTTTGTGATTTACACTAAACTAACATTACCCCTATCGCTGCATACTTAATCTAATTCACCTTGATTCTTTTAGCAAGAGAAATAGAAGTTAATGCAACAAACTCTGTCCTAGTGATTTGTCTTGTCTTTTGTCCATATGTTTCTGCCACTCTATAGGTGTTTTATGTGTCAGTCAATGTAGTTTGTGATCCACCACAGGGCTAACACATGGTGTAAAACAGTTTAGCCCTGTTCTGGTGCAGAACATTAGAGAATTTCCATGCACAGTCATCTGGAGAACATTTTTGCAGATAAATGTGAGACATTTGTGTCACACATGTCTGGATCATGTCCAGAAACAAAGTGACTTTAGTGATGTGGTGTAGGGGACTGCTCTGATTGGTGAAACTCAAAAGAAAGTACAGTGACTGGTCAACTATGTAGAAAAGCTGTAGTAATTGGACAAAATTGCAAGACCATGCAAAATTTATGAAGATTTGTTGGATTTGCACTAACTGTCACAGTAGGGACTTCACAATATCCTTGAGGGGCTGAATAGCAATATGCTTGTATGGGTTTAGCCTGAACTCAAAAAATGACTACAACAACTCGCAGTATCGGCTGCGCTAAGTAGGTATTACCTTGCTATTTTTATTGCCTTTTCCCACTGGCTTTCGTTTTTTTTATTCACTTTTTTTACTCTGGTCATTAAGTCCTAAAGACGCACACATGAAGTTCATTTGACGCATTATGAGATTTCCTACTCAACCTGTGAAAACAATTGCATAGTTATGGGGTTTAGAGTTACCTTTTGTTACAAACTGAGGGTGTGGAGTTTGAACGACCAAGGCTCGGGTGAAGAATGCGATCATATTGCATTGATGGAAACTGTAGGATCCAGCATCATTGAAACTTGACCTTTATTTTGCACAATTTACCAGTTACAGTTCCAACTTAGCTCAACCAGTAGTGACATTTCTGCTTTTAAAATGGTCAAAGATAGAATCTAGAGTCCAAGTCCAATTCTAAACTTGTATACTGGAGCTATACACATTTGAATAGACACCAATCAGCCACAACATTAAAACCACTGATCATCTTGTAACAATGCAACTAGTGTCTTGTAACTATTTTAAACTTACCCTCCAATCCTTTGTTAATGTAGCATTTTGTATTGTGAGGTATGAGCTTATTTTTGTGATTCATATCTTAAAATGTTTTCCAATTACATTATCATTAAAAAGCTATTCAGTAAAGTGTCAGGTCAGCCATATTCCGCTCCGCTTACTATACACTTTCATTATAACAAGGCCAATTTTGAAGGGCTAGTGTAACAGACAAATTGTAATTTACTAATCACATGCAGTTCTCCATAATGTCTTCATATAATGCAGTAAATGAATAAAGCCAGACAGTTTTATCACTTGAGGGTAATACACAATGAAGTAGCTTCAAAGGCCATGAGCACAGCACATTAAGTGTCAGACCATAACTGAAGCTGCTTCATGCTGCATCTACTGCAGAGCAAACTGCAGAGAGACACTCATTATAGATGCTAAGCACCTTTCAGATCGACAGCATGTACAGTGAGAGCCATGCTGAAGCTCTCTCTGCATCCAAATCTTTACTAAGGTATGTTAGCACTGATCAATAGTGTTTCGCCATTGCTTTTCTATTGCTAGTAAATGTTGATCAGGCATATCTGTGGTCAAAATCAGAATCATATTTACAAGCTGGTGATAACCTGATCAGGGATGACAGGTCGAACTGCTGCCGTATGTAAGAAACTGTAGGATATTGATCAGATTCATTCTAACACTGCTGCTTATCCATAAGAGAGAGAGTGTGTGTGTGTGTGTGTGTGTGTGTGTGTGTGTGTGTGCGCGCACGTGCGCACGCGCTTACGTGCAGGGGTTGGGGGTTCCAATCAGCTAAGAGCTGCAGTGCCACTGATTTATTCTTGTAGTTACAGGACTTGACGTTGCTAACACAGCTTTTTAAACAGAACAGAATATGTGCTTTTACATAGTAAACATGCAAACACACGCACATGCACAAAGCATATATGAAGCTGCATTGTGCTGAAACACATTGGTCATTCATTTCAGAATGATGTTTTAGAATCAAAGCACATGCCTGTGGCATATGATAGTACAGTCATTTTTGGGAGGGCTACTTTTAAAACATATTCCTCTAGAGATCACTGAATACATGCCCCAAGATATCTTTTTTTTTTTACTTATTCTTTTGGATTACTCACACTAAGTAACATATTTAAATACTTTAGATTACTTTTGGAGTACTTCCAAATTGTCTTGCTGAGTTTGTTTTTAGGTGTCTCATATTTACATATCAAAATAACGTGCCAGTGTCCTGGCTGTACATCTCCTCAGCTATTGTCATGTGACAGCTGCACTGTGCACACTTTTTAAAAAAAATAAAATGTAAATGCGCCATATAAATATTAAATGGTGTCTTAACAGCAAGCGCTCTTCTTTTTATATTCACATTGAATCTGTTAAATATGCCCTTTTATGTCATGGAAACAAACCCTGTCGCTACACGTCAGCTGTGCACTCGACTGGAGACCTAACTGCTTAAAAGATCGGCCAGTACTTACTTTCTTTCTACGTTTCTCCACACAAAGTCATAACGTCTTGTAGCGGTGCCAACATGACCATAGTGTGGTGCCTTTATAGCATGACAATAGCTTTTTACACATAGCGATAACATTTAGGCTCCAATAATCCTAAATGTGGTGCTTATTTGTGAATATTATCTTGCAGGATATCATCCTAAAGTATCATAAATGTTTGTTGTTTTTTTTTTTTTAATCGCAGAGCTTATTTTCCAAAGGTAATCCAAAATCTAGTGGAAAAATCCAATAGGCTTTTTGAGAAGGGAACCAGGGCAAAGTGAAGTTCTGCGTCGGCCTAGAGAAAAACATCATCTCTGGGGCACATTATAAAAAACAGTGAAATCAAACTGATTTTGTTGCTGATACTGGCTTGATTCCCACTTAGACACTGACACTGTCCAATAAAACAAAAACAAGTACTCTATTTTAAAGACAGTACCTCTATTCAGAAAACAACCAATTTAAACTGTAAGATAGTATAGTTACTCATATTTTGTATTGTAAATACATATTACCGTTACTTCCTGACCCTGACTACAAGTAGCCTACACCAGTAATTGGCTGATGCCTGTTGTCAAAATAATCATCAATTTCAGGGGGGCTTCAGTACTGCCAGTTTGCATCTTACAATGAACTGGACCAGGAGCTAAGGGGGATAAAAAGGATACAGTTGAAAATCTCCCTGAAAATGTTCTTGCCCACTGAAGAGGAGATAGTGTCATGACTGAATTGCAGGTTTACTTTTCTTTTAATGCACAGATCTGAAACCAAATCAAGCCTATCTCCCATTCTAATAAAACCCGGGTTTGGATTTTTTTAAATAAAGCAAGGTATTAAAGGTGGTAATTTAGTCCACAAGTCCCTACAAAATAACCCTTGAAAACCCACATTTTTCTCAAAATAAGAAGCAAATAATAAAAAAAAAAACTTTATTTCAAAATGTAGAAGTTTCGTTAAACCCACATCCTGTCTGAAAATATACAATAAGCCATACCCCACCCAAAAAATAATAGTATCAAATATGTTATTTTGCAATTTAACATATTCACTTTCAGATTACTTGTTAACATAAATTGTACAATTGGGTCTTTACTGGACTCCACTGTGACACAAGTGACACAAGTTCAAGCTTACTCTTACTATGATCTCTTAAGCCTACAGCAGGTGAGATTTACACCTAAGAGATACATTTTGTTATAACTTTAAGGCTCCCTGAAGTCATCACTGCAGTGCAAATCAGAAAGCTCTTGACCAATCCTGTTCTAAGTACTGTTGGCTGAGTTTGCCCTTGCTCAGATCGTGGCCTCACTTCCTCTTTATGCACAGTCCAACTTTCTGCAGCACTGACAC